>NC_091064.1:197512303-197827212 GCF_000393655.2 Nicotiana sylvestris
GTTTGGGCTTGTGTATCTTCTGGCCTAAATTTGATTTCCTCTTTTATTAACTCCTTTTCTTTTCTATTCCTCTCAAAAATTAATACTCAAAATCTTAAATTAAATTATAAAACACCAAATTAACTTAAAAATACTAATTAACTCTAACTAATAATTATCACAAATAATTAAATGACAAATTAAAAGAGAATCACACAATTTTAACTAAAATTTTCATTTTTGTAAAACGCCTAATTATTAATTAATTCCAAAAATATAAAAATCCAATCCTAAATGCAAATACTATATATATTTTTTTATTTTTTTTAATGCATTAATAAAATTAAATATGCACACAAATCTATGCAAATAAACAGAAAAATCGCACAACATTTCCTAAAAGTAACACATAATTAAAGAAAAGACCTAATTTTGGGAATTATTTTGGAGTAATTCGTATGAGGCAAAAATCACGTGCTCACATTCGTCTCCTCCATTTTCTTTGAAACAATTGTAAGCGTATCATTATCGTTCTCTTTGACGGGTGGCCATGTTTCCGGTTTTCGATCTGGAGAAGACTAGGAAGTTTTCGCTAAGAAATCCCCACAGACGGCGCCAAATTGTTTGACCAAAAGATATTGAAACCTTTTTGATTAAATCAATTAAAGAAGTTGAAGAGGTAAATCTTAGTCAAACATAATAAAACTCCAGATCTGCAAACAAATCATACGATGATATGAAAAATAAAATAGGATCAATAAATTGCCGGAGCCTTTCATTTCTTCTTTCATCAATTGGTGAATATGGCTATAGTACATCTTCCATGGAAGATTGTTTTACTTTCTTTCTACTACGGAGAGTAAAGAGGAAAGGAAGAGAAAAAGCCCTCCTTTCTAGGGAGGTCTCATCCCTATATATAGTCATGGAGTCGTTGCTAGTATTTGGGCTATAACCCCCCTCACTTCGTGCCCGCTTTCGTCGTTCGATGAATACGTGGTTTGGCATAGATAGTGTCGTCTTTCCTTATCCCATTGTTTGGATGTGGTCCCAATTGGGTCGACCACAGCGGTCAGATTTTGACCAATACAAAAACATAGACAAGGTAAGATGGGCAGTGACGGGTAATTAATTTTAGTTGAGTAGATATATATTGTAACTAATTTCGAAATGTGTAAAAAAAATAATTTTTTGGGTTTGGCAGGTAATGGTATAAAAATTCCTAAACTTATTTAATATAACTAGTTAATTAGAATGTGCATTACAGCTATTATAAGATATAATTTAAAATATAAGACAAGTTAGTTCTCCTTTCTTGTTTTTGTAATTGTAATTTACAATATGTTAATCTTACAATACATACAGCTTCTAGCTTCATGACGAATATATATATGAATAATATTTATTTATATTGTTGATGGTTATTTCAAGTTAACGAGATATTAGTCATGTTAATACAATATACTACATTGGATACTGATATAATAACGTCATTACTAATATAAGCAGTTGAATAATTTAATTAAAATCTCAAAATACTAGACAAAATTCTACTAAAAATGTAAAAAGTTGAAACAAAAAATAAAAACTTGGAGAGGATATTTGCATTTTTGATGGAACCATATGAGGAATAATAAAGTCTATTTTATTTAATTAAGTCAATACAACGGGAAAATGAAGTTGAAATATTAATTGGTATTTTTTGATATTGATGATAATTTTCCTGCGGTTAAAACAATATTAGCTAAAAATAAAATACCAATGCAACTATGAAATAAAAACAAAAAATAAAACTTGAAAACTCAGTAAGAAGATTTAATGCATTCATATTTCACTATACACTAAATTAATGAAATTTTGTAATTCATTAAAAACACTTGAAATAATGTTTCTAGCCTTTTTACATGGCTATATGTAAAATGATATATGCTTTTATCGTTATTGAAAAAATAATATTGTATTAGTCGCTTTCAAAATAATAGTCAAAAATGTATATTTTTTGGTATATATATGTATGTATTATGTGTGTTATATATAAAAATTATATAAATTTTATATATTTTTTTGAATACCCAAAATAAATAATTTCTGGTGCGGGCTAAAGATAAAAAAAAAGCCCTTTATTGTTATTCATCAATAGGATATTGCTTTTACTAAAGTGGACATTCCAACTTTCTTATAACAAATAAATGCCCTCTACTAGGGAAACTAAAAATTGAGAAATTGAAGTAAAATTTGAAAGAATATTTATTGCCTCTCTCTCTTCTATCTCTCTCCGTCTCTAGAGAGGCAAGAGGGATTAACTTATACTAGTATTAGTACCCGCGCGATGCGCGGACATAAATCGTGTTAAATTGTGATGTTGGATATTTGAATCATGTGCAAATAACCTTAAAATATAAACCTCTCAGATAAAAATTATATAACATTAGATATTAATTATGAATCAGGATATGAAATTATTGTTCAAATCTCGTAGTGCACAACCTATTTTGTTTTTTATTTGTAGCAACCTAACTACTTGATTTTAATACTTGCACTTCGTTTTGATGTTAGTATCAAAGAATACTAAACATATCATGTTGCGATCTGTCTTGTTTGAGCACATTAGATCATATTATTTTAACAAACTTCTTACTATCACTTTGTTTTTATCTAAAAGTTAAATATGTCTTATTCATCACATTATTTTTACGTAAATTCTTTTTTCTTATAATTATTATAGTATTTATTACTTAATATTATTTTACTATCATATAATTTTTTATTATCTTAATTAATATCTTGCTTATTATTCTTTTAACAGTCTTTAATAAATATAAATGTTGTATTCTTGAAATTTGGTATATTTTTATGCATTCAAATTTTTTTTAATCATTTAAATTTATTGTAATATTTTTAAATATAATTTAATTTTTTAATTTTTAATTTTTAAATTAATTTAATGTATAAGTATCCTCACACTATCTCTATTTTTTTAATACATTCTCTTCCCTACTATAAATTTTAATTATTTTTATAATAATTTTTTACCTTTAACCAGAATAATATCATATTTTATTTTAAATTGTAAAATTGAATTAGTTTAAAATATTAATTTATATATTTGATGATTGTTTCAAATATATTGAGTTCTCTTATAATTATTTTTGTATTAGATGTAGTTAAATTTTCTTTTTTTAGATTTAAGATACAAATTAATTTTAAATTTTCATTAGTAAAATTACCTATATTAAAAACTTATTTATATTTTTAAAATTTTATTTTAATCATAGAAAAATAATTTCTTAATTGTTTGAACATATTATATATATGTAGTAATATGTTTATTGTCAAAATATTATCTTTACGTAATATTTTTAAAAATAAAAACTTATGAAATAAAAAACAATCTCATCTCAAATTCAAATAATTCTTATCATTCTATTTTCTAAATTGGACCGTATTTTTAAAATATTATGCTATATATTCAAACTTAAACTAACTGTACTCAATTCAAATATTAATCATAGAAAATATTTTCTTTGTTGTTTGAACACATTATATGTTAATGTTGTAGTAATATTTTTATTATCATTTTATTTCTTACGTAAATTTTCTTTCTTTTTTAAATTTAATACAAATTTAATCTTTAATTTTTATTAGTAAAATTACCTATATTAGAAATATATTTTCTATTTTAATATTTTTTTCATAAATAAGGCTTCAATTTCGTGATATTATCCATAGTTTGGACATTCTAATCGTAGTTTTAACAAATTTCTAATTTCAAATTCGAATAGCCTTTTCCTTTCATTTCTAATAGTAATATTTTAATAATTTTGCTAATTTGTAATCTAATATATAGTCTTATTACGTTTTATGTGGCTTTTCATTAACTTGTAGCTTTTTTTAATATCATTATAAACTACTATTCTTTAATATAATATAGATAAATATATAATTTTCTAATCATAAAATAAATATTTATTTTGTTTTGAAAATATTGCTCGAAAATTTTAAATTATTTAAATTTTAATAAGATTTTAAGCATTGTATATTTAATTTATTTTATTTTCTAAACTTATGATTTATAAATATCTCATATTATCTCTAATTTATGTCTATTATTCAATATTTTTAGTTTTTGATTTTATCTATTAGACTTGAGTTACGTGGACTTCTCCATATTATGAATTTTCTTATCATAATATAAAAGCTTTCTCATCTCAAATTTAAATAAGTTTTACCCTTCTTATCTATGATAAAAAATCTGAATTTTTATTTTTTCTCTATTTATTATTTATTTTTGATATTATATTATTCAATACCTAATATTATTACATTGTCATGTGGATTTTTATTAGCTTGTTTGAATTTAATATTTATTTCTACTACATTCATTCTAATATAATATAGATAAAAATTAAAAAACTTTCTCAAATTCAAATAAGTTTTATTATTCTATTTTCTATATTTGACTACATTTTTAAAGAATTATGTTATACTTTCAAACTTAAACTTACTGTACTCAATTCAAATATTAATAAAAAAATATTTTCTTAATTGTTTGAACACATTATATCTGAATGTTGTAGTAATATTTACGTATAAAATATTCGTTTGCCCGATTTATCAATATTAATATGACTTTATTATTCTTATTTTTAAAATATTTTTTTACTGATTATTTAAGTTTTTTCTTACCTAATAAATAATTTATATAATTTATTTAAGATCTTATTTTGTGCTTGAATTTATTTAATTTTTAAACTCAATATATCTTTAATAACTTAAGTAAATTTTAATTTTATTTTATATTTTAACTTACTCTAATGTATAAATAGTCGTAGGTTATCTCAATTACGTCTTTCTATATTTCTTTTATTTTTTTCGATTAGAATTTTTAATTATTTTTTACTTCCGTATCTCTAGCTAATAAAAAAAATAATCTATGGGTGAATCAATATAGATATAAATATACTTATAAATATAAATTTAAATGTAGATATATAGATTAAATTTGTCTAAGATCTATTTAGATTAAGTATAAGATTCATTAACTACTTCCATTAATTATGTTTCCATTTATGATTCAAATTTTTAATGTTGTCTTTAAATTACCAAGTGACTTCTTTTTAGTTTGCCACTTGGCTTAACCACATGCTTGACTACTCTCCTTTTAATATAATATAGATAGATTACGTATAAAATGTTTGTTTGCCCGATTTATCAATATTAATATGACTTTACTATTCTTATTTTTAAAATATTTTTTTACTGATTATTTAAGTTTTTTATTACAATTTATATACTTTATGTAAGATCTTATTTTGCTGTTTGAATTTATTTAATTTTTAAACTCAATATATCTTTAATAACTTAAGTAAATTTTAATTTAATTTTATATTTTAACTTACTCCAATGTATAAATAGTCATAGGTAATCTCAATTACGTCTTTCTATATTTTTTTATTTTTTCCGATTACAATTTTTAATTAATTTTTACCTCCATATCTCTAGCTAATATAGAAAAAACAATTATGGGTAAATCAATATAGATATAAATATACTTATAAATTTAAATTTAAATGTAGATATATAGATTAAATTTGTCTAAGATCTATTTAGATTAAGTATAAGATTCATTAAACTACTTCCATTAATTATGTTTTCATTTATAATTCAAATGTTTAATGTTGTCTTAAAATTGCCAAGTGGCTTCTTTTTAGCTTGCCACTTGGCTTAACCACATGCTTCACTACTCTCCTTTTAATATAACTAGTATTAGAACCCGCGCAATACGCGGATAATTTGATAGAATATTAATCTTATAAAATTATAATTTAATATAAAATATTATTTTAATAATATTAGCTATTATTCTATTATTTAATATATTGTACTGAAATATTACAAAATTAACGTATACATATTATATATTAATCAAATAAATTATTCGTGCTTTATTTATTCTTTATTATTTTTCATAAGCAAATGAACTTTTATTTATCTCAACTCAAATATTTATATCTATAAATTTGAGGAATCAAATTATTTTCTATATCAAAAAATATATTTGTAGTATTTTATAGATGTAGAATATCATATTAGGAAGAAATTACTCTCCAATTTGAATTCGCAGTTTTCTTCTTCTTATTATTTCTGTTTTTATTTTAGAATAATTTTAAAACTACAAATTTTTTAACTCAAGGAGAGTAACTAATTATTAACAACACACAATGCATTATTTAAATTTTTTAAAATTAAAATTTAAAAATTAGTTATTACCTAACTTAACTAACTTTGTCCCAATTTGCCATGTGGCCTATTGTGAAGTTGCCACTCGGCTTAATGTGGAGGCTTTTTTCTCTTCTTTTAAAAATATATAGATATAGATTAACAACACATAATGCATAATTTAAATTATTTAAAATTAAAATTAAAGTTCAAAAAACTAATTATTATCTAACCTAAGCAACTTTGTCCTAAATTACCAGGTGGCCTATTATGAGGTGGCCACTTGATTTAATGTGGAGGTTTTTTCCTCTCATTTTAATATATACATTTTACTATTTTGTCATATATTTACTGATATTTTTAATAATTGTTATTTTGCATTATTTGGCATAAGCAAATGAACTTTTATTTTTTCTCAACTCAAATATTTCTATCTATAAATTTGAAATAATATTTTTATCTTTAAATTCAAAATTAAATTATTTCCTCTATCAAAACATATATCTATAGTATTTTATAGATATAGACCACCATATTAGGAAGAAACTACTCCCCAATTTGAATTGGACGTTTTTTTACAGTCATATTTAAATTATAAATTTGAATTTTAAAAAAATATAAACATATAAGTAATTTTACTATTTTGTCATAAATTTACTGATAGTTTTAATAATTGTTATTTTTCATTGTTTTCCATAAGCAAATGAACTTTTATTTTATCTCAACTCAAATATTTTAATCTATAATTTGAGAAATCAAATTATTTTCTATATAAATAATATATTTATAATATTTTATAGATATAGAATATCATATTAAGAAGAAATTATTCCCCAATTTGAATTAATAGTTTTTTTCTTCTTATTATTTTCGTTTTTTATTTTAGAATAATTTTAGAACTACAAATTTGTTAACTCAAAGAGAACAACTAATTATTAACAACATATAATGCATAATTTAAATTTTTTAAAAATTAAAAATCAAAAAACTAATTATTATCTAGCCTAATTAACTTTGTGCCTGTTGTGAGGTTGCCACTTGGCTTAATGTGTAGGCTTTTTCCTCTCTTTTTAATAATATATAGATATAGAAATCTAGAGGAAAAATTTAAAAGTGATATACTTTTATCTTCAATTTTTTTCTCAATTAAAATATTTTTATATTTGATTTCAAATTCATAATTTTCTATATTGATTATATTTTTTTATCTTTTACTAATTTGAATTTAATTTTCGTATCAAAATTCAAATTATTTAATTTTAATTCAGATTTTCTTGTATTTCACTTTAATATATTTATTGCATTCATTTTACTATGAAATTTGACATAACTATTCCGTCAAGTATTTAGTCTAATAATAGAAAAAAAATGCATATGCTCATATTTTATAATTCTCCAAATTCTTAAGTTTTTTGTCATCCTTGAAGTTTTATTTTCCAATTCAAAAGCTTGAATTTTGATTTGTTTAGTTTTTCAATTCAAAAGATTAGATAAGATAAGATTTGAGTTTATTTGGTCTAACAAAATAAATAGAGAGAATATATTAAGATTATTATTATTATTGCAATTACTATTATTATTATTATACATAACAAAATAATTTATTATTCAATATTTTAGTTTTCGATTTTATCTATTAGACTTGAGTTATGTGGACTTATCCATATTATGACTTTTCGTATCATAATATAAAAAAAATTTCCATCTCAAATTTAAATAAGTTTTGCCCTTTTCTCTATGATAAAAAATCTGAATTTTAATTTTTTTCTCTATTTATTCTTTATTTTTAATATTATATTATTCAATAACTAATATTATTACATTGTCATGCGATTTTTTATTAGCTTGTTTGAATTTAATATCTATTTCTACCACACTCATTCTAATATAATATTGATAAAAATTTAAAAACTTTCTCATCTCAAATTCAAATAATTTTTATCATTCTATTTTCTAATTTGGACACATTTTTAAAAAGTATTTTATGCTTTTAAATTTAAACTACCTGCACTCAATTCAAATATTAATCATAGAAAAATATTTTCTTAATTATTTGAACACATTATATCTAAATGTTGCAGTAATATTTACGTATAAACTATTCATTTGCATGTCAGTATTAATATGACTCTGTTATTCTTGTTATTAAAATATTTTTTCTTGATTATTTAATTTTTTTTACCTTATATAATTTGTATACTTTATGTAAGATCTTAATTTGCTGCTTGAATTTATTTAATTTTTAAACTCAATAAATTTTTAATATCGTAAGTAAATTTTAGTTTTATTTTATAGCTCCAAAGTACAAATAGTCATAGCTTATCTCAATTTATGTCTTTCTATATTTTTTATTTTTTTATTCTAATTTTTTACCTCCATAGTTCTAGCTAATATAGAAGAAAATCTACGAGTGAATCAATATATATATATATATATATTGGATTTGTCTAAGATCTATTTGGATTATGTATAAGATTTATTAAACTACTTTCATTAATTATATTTCTATTTATAATTTTTAATTATTAATGTTGTCCTAAAATTGCCAAGTGACTTCATTTTAGCTTGCCACTTGGCTTAACCACAATGCATACTACCCTCCTTTTAATATAATATAGATATAGATTAAATGTAGATATATAGATTAATTTGTCTAAGATCTATTTAGATTAAGTATAAGATTCATTAAACTACTTCCATTAATTATGTTTCCGTTTATAATTCAAATGTTTAATGTTGTCTTAAAATTGCCAAGTGGCTTCTTTTTAGCTTGCCACTTGGCTTAACCACATGCTTCACTACTCTCCTTTTAATATAATATAGATTACGTATAAAATATTTGTTTGCCCGATTTATCAATATTAATATGACTTTACTATTCTTATTTTTAAAATATTTTTTTTACTGATTATTTAAGTTTTTTCTTACCTTATAAATAATTTATATGCTTTATGTAAGATCTTATTTTGCTATTTGAATTTATTTAATTTTTAAACTCAATATATATTTAATAACTTAAGTAAATTTTAATTTAATTTTATATTTTAACTTACTCCAATGTATAAATAGTCATAGGTAATCTCAATTACGTCTTTCTATATTTTTTTTATTTTTTCCGATTAGAATTTTTAATTAATTTTTACCTCCATATCTCTAGCTAATATAGAAAAAAATTTATGGGTAAATCAATATAGATATAAATATACTAATAAATATAAATTTAAATGTATATATATAGATTAAATTTGTCTAAGATCTATTTAGATTAAGTATAAGATTCGTTAAACTACTTCCATTAATTATGTTTCCATTTATAATTCAAATGTTTAATGTTGTCTTAAAATTGCCAAGTGGCTTCTTTTTAGCTTGCCACTTGGCTTAACCACATGTTTCACTACTCTCCTTTTAATATAATACTAGTATTAGTACCCGTGCGATGTGCGGAGAATTAAAAAGAATAATTTACACCGCATATTTTAATTTGTTAGTGTTAATTTTGTTTATAACCAAACCTTAAACCTATTTTGAGACTCTAGTAAAACTTATATTCCGCCGTCCTAATAAATATTCCATGAAAAATAACGATATTATACAATTTGCTTGATATGAATGTTCCACGATAACTAATAATGGTATACAATTTACTTGATATGAAGCATGTGAGCAAAATCAATTAATTAAAGACATGGGAATCTCTTTAATTTTTCATCTTCTACATGCTTGATCACTTTTCTTAAATATGTTAAAGTATACTTTTAGCACATCTTGGACTTAAGTTTATTACTTGATATACTATAATTTAACTTTGGTTCAACATTGTATGCCCATTATCTAGAATACACACGCATAAGAGGAGGAAAAGTGAGAAAAGATTAAAACGTATGAAATACTGCAAAAAAAATCTCAGTTCTCATAAACATTTGAGATATATGAGGAATTAACTAAATGCAATACGTTACTATTTTCATGGAGTTATTGAGACAAATTTCAGCTTCCTTCAATTATCCACATTTAAAACATATATTAATGAGAACAATTCAATAACAAATATCACATTCACGCCATAATTCACTTTGCAATTATGGATCAACCTTCCCCATTTTATAGCTGCTATATATATATTGTAAATGCAGTTGTATTAACTAACATGTTTGAGCTTATCACATTCTTTAATTTGTATCCTCATTTCATTGATACCAACACTTAAAAACGACCTGTTCTATCTCGTCTGGGGAATTGTATATGACCAATAATCAGTTTAGGTAAGTTATATATGCATAATTATAGTGAAAAAAGATTACTTGTTTGGAACTGACCATTCGTTATATCATGCAAAGTAGGATTGATTTTCTTCATTTTCGATTCTTCTCCATCTACCATTTCTGGGATCAACACTTTGTAAAAGAAATAGTGAAATATAAAATAATTACTAAATAGTTCATTCTTATCAACATCAAGTTGATTTATCAAATGCTTGTAAGGTCTAAAGTTGATGATATTCAAACCAAACTTCAGATCATTGATTTCAACTACACTTGTCCTATGAGTAAACGTTAGTTTCAATTTATTCTTGTTGATCTTAAATTTCATATCGTTTGGTCCAACTACAAAATTCTTCGTAACATACAATCTCATTTCTTGTATTTTTGTTTTAAAGATACGTATAACAGACCGTCCAACAGTTGTATAAATTCGATCTCTCTAAAAATAAAAAACAATCAAAAAGAAATTCAAGTTAGTAGGAGGTCATTGTTATATAAAGATTATGAATTTTTTGTTGGTAAAAACCCATAACATACTAATGCATCAATAGACACTTAGTAAACGATCACTAATAGTCATAATAAACTAGATGACATATATTGTATTCCTAAACATACATCAACACCCAAATGAATTTTTTATCTTGGCAGCATGGACATAATTTGATCAAAACCTTCTGACTAATAGCTTAACCGTTTGAATTGAAATCTGCCATGAAGAAAAAATCCCTATCTATTATGCATTAAGCGTAAAAATTGTACAAACTAACATAAGAAAGTAATATTTAATGCCAAACTACAAAAGTAAAAACTATGAAATCAGCAAATTTCATTGAATTCAAAGAAATACAAATAAACTTGTCTGTAAATTCAAATCTTGAGTTGTTTATATATTCAATCACATATACAGATTTCTTACATAAAATCATAAAGTAAAATAGATTTTCAATGACAACTTTTTATTGCCTAACACCAGTTCAAATTATAAATGAAACCATAATAAATCTCTATCTAGACCCTAACAACATCGTAATTAAAAGTGGATTAAATATATGCATAGGTTGAAGAAAATACAAAACAACTCGAATATCCACATTACCTAGTAATGGAAAAGATTAATAGCACTTAAAAATATATGCACCTTTTTATCCTGATTAAGTAATTCAAGGGCCTGTCTAATTTATCACGATCTGGAACGTGTCATATCTAACAACTCCAACCCATTTTGATACTCGATATTTCACTAATATATATAGTTAATATTTGCAATCATATTTTACAATTTCTAATTGATTGTAGGTTTGTTTATAATAAACTATACGTAAGGTATTTTGTAGTAGGTCATATGAGTAATATATTACAAACTATAAGCAACAAATCCTAACTAAAAGAGATTCTTAATAGTATTTTCTTATATAAATCAGTGCCAGCTCTAATATGCAATATATAAAAAATTAATTATTAAGTAGATACACAATTTCGGAGGATGTTCAAAAGGAAAAAAAAATATTTAATACTAATTTCTTAGATAAATGAGCGACATCTCTAATATGCAACTCATAAAATAATCAATTATTAAGTACATACACAAATTTGGAGAATGTTCAAAAGGAAAAGGTAGTAATATTATTTTCTTATATAATGAGCCACAATTCTAACTTCTAATATATCATTCATAAAAAATATTCAATTATTAATCAAGGAAAATTTCTTCAAAAGGAAAAGATATTTAGTAATATTTTCTTATATCAATCGGTGATAACAGTATATGCAATTCATAAATTTAGCTTAAATTATTAATTAGATACACAATTCTAGAGAATATTCAAAAGGATTGGGTATTTAATATTATCTCCTTATACAACTCGTTGGCAGCTCTAACAATTCATTAACAAAAAAATCAATTAGTAATTTGATATAAAATTCTAGAGAATGTTTATTCAGAAGAAAAATATATTTAGTTATACAATTCGGCGACATCTTTATTTAATTCAAAAAAATTAATTATTAATTAGATACAAAAGAATATCAATTAATAACTTTTATTAATGTTATATAAATAGAATCCAGCAAATTGATTCTATTGTACCCAAATAAGGTCAAATACAAAGCTTGTACTAATAAAGAATTATTATTTCAATTTAAAATCAATGTGTAAGATACAAAATAAAAATTTAATTGATTCTTTCTCAAAAAAAGTTACATACCATAACTAAATTATAAACAAAATTTAATTAAAGATACTTATTATATTGTACACAAATAAGGTTACATACAAAGCTTGTACTAAATAAAAAATTATTATTTCAACTTAAAATTAGTGTGTAAGATACAAAATTGAATACCTGCCATAATTGAATTATACAAAAAAAATTAAATAAAGGTACCAACAATAATGTATATTCTACCCAAATAAGATCAAATACAAAACTTGATCAATTAAAGAATACTTCATCAATCTTTAATTTTTTCCATAATAGACGTCCCTACCATAATTATACAAAAAAGGTTAACTAAATTATACTACTCTATGTTATTTATTTTTTAAATTAAAATATATATTTAATAATATAATAGAGATTCTGAAGAGTCAACATATAATATTTCCTATCATAATTAAAAAATAATTTTTATTGAACTACTACTTCCATTAATTATGTTTCCATTTAAAATTCAAATTTTTAATGTTGTCTTAAAAGTGTCAAGTGGCTTCATTTTAGCTTGTCATTTGGCTTAACTTAACTAGTATTAGTACCCGCGCGATGCGCGGACACAAATCATGTTAACTGTGATGTTGGTTATTTGAATCATGTGCAAATAACCTTAAAATATAAACCTCTCACATAAAAATTATATAACATTAGATATTAATTATGAAGTAGGATATGAAATTATTGTTCAAATCTCGTAGTGCACAACCTATTTTTTTTTTGTAGCAACCTAACTACTTGATTTTAGTACTTGCACTTCGTTTTGCGGTCAGTATCAAAGAATACTAAACATATCATGTTGCGATCTCTCTTATTTGAGCACATTAGATCATATTATTTTAACAAACTTCTTACTATCACTTTGTTTTTATCTAAAAGTTAAATATGTCTTATTCATCACATTATTTTTATGCAAATTCTTTTTTTTTTTTTTTCTTATAGTTATTGTATTATTTATTATTTAAAATTATTTTACTATCATATAATTTTTTATTATCTTAATTAATATCTTTCTTATTATTCTTTTAATAGTCTTTAATAACTATAAATATTTTATTCTTGAAATTTGGTATATTTTTATGCATTCAATTTTTTTAATCATTTAAACTTATTGTAATATTTTTAAATATAATTAAATTTTTTAATTTATTTATTTTTAAATTAATTTAATGTATAAGTATCCTCACACTATCTCTATTGTTTTACTACATTCTCTTCCCTACTATAAATTTTAATTATTTTTATATTAAATTTTTACCTTTAACCAGAATAATATCATATTTTATTTTAAATTGTAAAATTGAATTAGTCTAAAATTTTAATATATATATTTGATGATTATGTTACAAATATATTGAGTTCTCTTATAACTATTTTTGTATTAGATGCAGTTATTTCATTTTTTAAATTTAAGATATAAATTTAATTTTTAATTTTCATTAGTAAAATTAACTATATTAGAAAGTTATTTATATTATTAAAATTTTATTTTAATCATAGAAAAATAATTTCTTAATTGTTTGAACATATTATATATATGTAGTAATATGTTTATTGTCATTTTATTTCTTTACATAATATTTTAAAAAATAAAAACTTATGAAATAAAAAAAATCTCATCTCAAATTCAAATAATTCTTATCATTCTATTTTCTAAATTGGACCGCATTTTTAAAATATTATACTATATATTCAAACTTAAACTAACTGCACTCAATTCAGATATTAATCATAGAAAAATATTTTCTTTGTTGTTTGAACACATTATATGTTAATGTTGTAGTAATATTTTCATTATCATTTTATTTCTTACGTAAATTTTCTTTCTTTTTTAGATTTAATACAAATTTAATCTTTAATTTTTATTAGTAAAATTACCTATATTAGAAATTTATTTTCTATTTTAATATTTTTTCATAAATAAGACTTCAATTTCGTAATATTATCCATAGTTTGGACATTCTAATCGTAGTTTTAACAAATTTATAATTTCAAATTCAAATAGCCTTTCCCTTTCATTTCTAATAATAATTTTTAATAATTTTGCTAATTTTTAATCTAATATATAGTCTTATTACGTTTTATGTGGCTTTTAATTAATTTATAATTTTTTTTAATATCATTATAATTTACTATTCTTTAATGTAATATAGATAAATATATAATTTCTAATCATAAAATAAATATTTATTTTGTTTTAAAAATATTGCTCGAAAATTTTAAATTATTTAAATTTTAATAAGATTTTAAGCATTGTATATTTAATTTATTTTATTTTTTAAACTTATGATTTATAAATATCTCATATTATCTCTAATTTATTTCTATTATTCAATATTTTTAGTTTTTGATTTTATCCATTAGACTTGAGTTACGTGGACTTATCCATATTATGAATTTTCTTATCATAATATAAAAAACTTTCCCATCTCAAATTTAAATAAGTTTTACCCTTCTTCTCTATGATAAAAAATCTGAATTTTATTTTTTCTCTATTTATTATTTATTTTTGATATTATATTATTAAATACCTAATATTATTACATTGTCATGTGGATTTTTATTAGCTTGTTTGAATTTAATATTTATTTCTACTACATTCATTCTAATATAATATAGATAAAAATTAAAAAACTTTCTCAAATTCAAATAAGTTTTATTATTCTATTTTCTATATTTGACTACATTTTTAAAGAATTATGTTATACTTTCAAACTTAAATTTACTGTACTCAATTCAAATATTAATAAAAAAATATTTTCTTAATTATTTGAACACATTATATCTGAATGTTGTAGTAATATTTACGTATAAAATATTCGTTTGCCCGATTTATCAATATTAATATGACTTTATTATTCTTATTTTTAAAATATTTTTTACTGATTATTTAAGTTTTTTCTTACCTTATAAATAATTTATATACTTTATTTAAGATCTTATTTTGCTGCTTGAATTTATTTAATTTTTAAACTCAATATATCTTTAATAACTTAAGTAAATTTTAATTTTATTTTATATTTTAACTTACTCTAATGTATGTGAGCACGTGATTTTTGTTTTACGCGACAATCACACCAAAAGAAACAAAATAATAGCAATCGGTCTTGCTGTACAATTTTTGGATTTTTACGTGGTATGTTGTTTATTTATTTATGATTTTTGCCCATTTTATTTTTATTAAAACAAAATACAAAAAATGTGATGTGTGTAGTTGAACCGTAATTGGTTTTAAAAGGAAAATCGCAAAAAATATGCGTCTTTTATTCTATTTTTTGTCATTAAGTGATTTTATTTTAATTAAATATCAGTGTGAGTGATAATTGTTGTTTTGAGTATTAATAATATTGATATGATTTTATTAGGAATTTTATTTTTTTAAGTTATAAGAAGGAAAACATTGGATTTGGGCCATAATTTCAAATGAAATCAGGCCCAAACTCATACAAATGACCCAGTCCAACCAGGTTTTCTGTGAGATGCCCCAAACGACGCCGTATGGGCGTCATCCTTTTTGAGCCGTTGATTGATTTAGGGGAACGGCCCAGATCAGACCAATCCTTTACCCAAACGACGCCGTATAAGGCCGTCTAATCTCAGCCGTTCAAGCCGGGCTGATCTAACAGCCCTCGTTCCATCCCTTTACCCGTTGTTAGACCCGACCCAATGAAACCCAGCCTGATCCACCCCAGTATGAAAGCAAACGACATCGTTTCACTTAAACCTCCAGATCCAGGTCGTTGATCTCGATTGATCTAACGGCTGAGATCAGGCCATCCACCCCATATATAAGCTTTCCACCCGTACCCCACCCCCTATCCAAATACCCCTCCTTCGTCCTCATCCCTTCCAACAGACCCAACCCCGGAACCCTAGAGCCGCCCCCTTTCCCCTCACCAAAAACCCGGTGGCATGGACGCCGGTGACCCCCGCCTTAACACCCTAGGACCACCTTGACACCCTGAACATAGATCTGCAAACCATTGATCTCGAACCTTCCCCCATTGTCTCGAATCTTCAAATAACCTCGACTTACACCGATGCACCCCAGCTTCACACCAGACAGTCCCCGAACCCCCCTCGTGACCAAACCATGCTTGGTTTGGTCCGAATCTAACCATGGAAACCCAAATCCCAAATCTACCCTCTAGGAACCCTAGGAATCCTCATGACCGGTCTGTGTCCATTTGAGCCGAGTTGATTAGGGTCTAATGGTCCTTAATCGAAGTGTTCTCAGTTGAGAACACTTCGATTAAAGTTCGTTCAGCCCCAAGAAAGATCTATTCAAATCCAAGACAAGGTTTTCTGATTTTTTCAAGTTTCGAGGTAATTTTTGTTTTCTTTATTAGTTCATTTTGTTTGTGGTATCTGAATGTCTGTTTATGTGGCCAAGAGTTTTTGTTTAATTCGTGGCTTTAAAATTTTATCAACTGTTTTCGTACACCTCTGTTCTGATCAAGCCTTTCTTTCGTTTACTGATAATGTGTGTGCGTGTAAACTGTATAGTCGATCGAATTTGAAATTGCTCGATTAATCAGTCCCCAAGGTCATCTGTGTTTTGACATTGCAGTCTGAACCCCTTGTTTGATACTGTTGGATTTCTGATCTTTGGCTATGATTGTATGTGTTACAATTAGTATAGTCGAGTCGACATACGTCGTCGATTAGTTTCAGCTGCTAAATGGTAACAATTTTATTCATATTGTTGGCTTTTCTGCTGAAGCTTTGTTTGAATGCAACTAGGAACTAAGTATAGTTGTTTGTGGTTGTTCAAATTGATCCCGAAACATTACAGGGCTTAGTTTATAGTTGCAGTTCAGATTTGGTTTAAAATTGATGGCATGTGCATTCTTGGGCAGCATGTGCACTGTGTTTCTTTAATAATTAGAGCAAATGGGACAGCATATGCTGTCAGGGCATAGTCAGGCTGCCCATATCCTGTCTTAATTTAGAAATAATAAGCCCATTTTAAGATATATTTGTCAGGGAATATCATGGGAGGGTCTTATTTTAAGTAGTTGAGTGGAAAGAAAACAGGTCACATGGGAGGGGTTCTGATTGGTCGAACAGGCTATTAAAGGGCTAAGGTTAGGCTTATAAAACAGGGGAACTTCCATTAGAAAGGGGGACGTAAAATTTGATTTGGAGGACTGAATTTTGAAAGGGGCTGAAAACAAAAAAAATTGAAAAAAGACATACAAATTTTGGACTAGAAAAATTAGACTGGGATTCTCTGGATTTTTCAGAAAAGATACATAGAGAGATAAGAGAAGTAAGGCATACACAAGGGAGGGAAAACGTATAGATAACAATCAGAAACTGTTTCTTCTTTCTGTTTGTTTGGATTTCACTTGATTTCAACCTGTTCAATCAATTCTGATTTCTCCCAAGTCTCAACTAAGTATATTGGTTGGTTTACATTGTTTGTTTCTCCTGGACTTGGTTTGTTCTGGAGTTTTGTTTCTACTGTACTGCCTGCTGCTGTCATTTGGCTATTTTTCCATCGACTATAGTTGCATTCTTTCACTCTAGCCCTTTTGCTGTGTTGCTTTGCGCTGCTGCTGCTATTCTGTTACTGCTGCTGCATTTGTTGCCATTGTTACTCTACTGACTCCTCTTCTTCTTCAGCTGTAAACACTTCCAGGTACACACTTCTGAAACCATGTGTTGTTGAAAGCTTGAAGTTTTGAAGCAGAAATAAAAAAGTGAATGTTGTTTACTTCACAATGCTTGTGTTCAAAATAGAGCCATAGGTTGAATGATAAGTTGGCATGTATCTGTTTAATTTCATTCCAAGCTGCAACTGCTCTGTATGAATTAACACACATCCTAAGTGAGATTAAGCTGTTAGATAGTATTGTTTTTAGATCCGATGTATTTCCATGTGCGTAACCATTGGGTTTGATTTAGAGGTGACAACATAACATAGAATCATGGCAAGCATCTGTATATACTCTTGTTTAGACCTTTGAACTGTCAAATCTGTTATATCTTGTCCCATTTGATTTCAAGATAAATGTATTCCAAACGAATTCTTATGTGGTGTTACATTAACGGGTTAGCCATGTACGCCAATTCTTTTGTTAGACTCCTTGTTTCGATATAGGTTCATTGTTCCGAAATAATGCGACAATTTGGAGGAAAACTAATTTAATAGGCCTGAGTTCGGGTAAGAGGTCTGGCGCTTAGATCAAAATAAATTCCCATTGATAGTAGCTTATAGTAGTCAATGCTGTTAATTTGTTCAAAAGGCCAGTTTGAATTAAAATGGGACAGACGCCTATGGTGAGTTTAGGCATGATATTTGTCTTGTATGCAAGTTTTTATCAAACTGAAAGCATGTCCAATAAAGCTCAGAATTTTTCCACCTCGCATAGAATTAATCCAATAACTAATAAGAGGCCAAATTGGCCAGACAAGCAATTTAATTAAGTATGTATTTTCTTTTCTTTTTTAGAGACAAACATAATAGAAATATAGTCATTGTAGGTTTATCCTTTTAAATAAAATGAGACGAGCCTCGACATACAAAAATGCACAAGCTGCGGGGCCCTCTAAATGTATATATTAAAATACTTAGAATTCGGGACGGGCCGTTTAGTGAATTTTACAGCCTTCCTGCAAAAATAACTATACGCTAGTTGCTTTAGGCGCGACTTAATTAAATTACATTCTTAAATACGGGTGCACATTGATGTGACCCAAATCCAAATCTCAACGAAGTCTAAATGTGTCGACGACCACGGGTGCATTGATTGTGACGTGGTTCGAGACGCATTTTCACGACGTTGTAATTCTATAAAAATAAATGATAATAATAAAAGCGGTTTAAACTTAATAAAAGCACGTAAGTCATAACATGTATTTAAATAAGATATTTGGCCATTATAACAATTTAAGCGACCGTGCTAGAACCACGAGATTCGAGGGTGCCTAACACCTTCCCTCGGGTCAACAGAATTCCTTACTTAGAATTTCTGGTTCACAGACTTCATTTGGAAAAGTCGAAAATCTCCTCGATTTGGGATTCAAGATAAACCGGTGACTTGGGACACCAAAAGCCAAACCTTTCCCAAGTGGCAACTCTGAATTTAATAAATAATCCCATTTCGAATATTGTCACTTAAATTGGAAAAACTCCCTCGCGCATTTGACCCTTCGGGGCGGGCGCGCAAAAAGGAGGTGTGACAGCTCTGGCGACTCTGCTGGGGATTTGTACCCAGAACCTCCGATTCTGGGTTCAAGAATTCGAGCTTAGAATAATTGTTATAGCTGGCTTTATTATCTGATATTTATTACATGTTTTGACATAACGTGCTGCAATGTTTGTTTTTACTGCTTTGATATCATCTGAACTGTATATAAACTGTGCCGAACCCTTCTCTCTTCACATCCGGGGAGAAGCTCGCTGGTCGAGGCTCCTTATTCTGTTAGTGTCGATACCTGAAATAAGAAAGAGGACGGATAAGTTACGAAGCCGGACGGCCTTTTGGTTCCCGGTAAGTTGCCCCTCCTCGACTCGAGTTGTCCGCTCGGGTACACAGTCTAGAACATCTACCCAGGTTATAAACCTAGTATAACGAAACCTCATGCCGGATCCCTAGTAGGAACGCTTATCTGCATCATGTTGCATTTTGACATATGGGACTCAACACAGGGGTTGGGTCCGTCTAGGACAGGCAACCTGGAATGAAAAGACCATCCTGCTACATCCCGTTTGTTCTGCGCATCTATTTGCTTCAGATCTGCATGTTGACCGGTTTCCGAAAAATTTTCAAAAAAAAAGAATAGCAGGGTAGGGAGATAATTTCTTATTCTTTTGGAAAAAAAAAACCATGTCCGAGTAATGTCAAACCTCACCAGAATTTTCTAAAATATAAAAAAAAATGATGAAAAAAAAGCTTGTCTTTCAGTTTGACTATTCCTTTTTAATCACTTTCAAAATCCAAAAAAAATATATAAATAAAAAATCAAATTTTTTTTATTGTTTCATTTGTAGTACCTCTTTAAAAGATTTTCGAAATTTTAAAAAAAAGAGGAATTTTAAAATGTATAAATATTTCTTTGGTCTCTTTTCAAAAATAAATAATAAAATGAAAAAAAAACAACATATAACAAAATTTCAAAAAAAAATTATTCTTCTTTTCTTTAAAGGATTTTATTTTTGTTTCCCCTATTTTGATCTGACCGAACTACGCCGGTTTGATTCTCACACGGTGTGAGATACGTAGGCAACTCTCATCGGGTCCAACCTCCCGTTTTGCAAAAAAAAAAATCTTAAAAAAAATCTAGATAATTTTAATTTTTGAGTCTAATAAAGGTTTTTTTTAAATCACCCTAAATAAATGTGCAAGATGAGCACGATACAAAACGAACCTTTCTCAATAATGACCAAGATCCTTTTTGAGTTGCGATTATGGTGGAACGACTTAGGCAAGGAGGGGCAAGGCAAAGTAAGGAAATATCTGAAAAATCTCCCGGATTTACTAGACATTCAGCCTCGGGGCGATATTATCAGATCATTGGTCACTTACTGGGATTCGGCGCACAATGTGTTTCATTTTTCAGACTTCGAGCTCGCCCCGACTTTGGAAGAAATAGCGGGATACATTGGGGGTGATGAAGCTCCGTTAAGGTTCAAATACTTGATTGCACCTAGGGCCGTCACGGTACACCGGTTTCTGGATTTTCTGAAAATACCCCGAACATTTCACCATCCAGATCTTGCCAAAGGTTTCTGCAGTCTCCACCTCATGTATGCTAGATACGGTCACGAGGGCGGGTTCAATAAGCCGGATTTCAAACTGTGTAGTAAAGGCAACCGACAGAAGTGGGACGAACACAGGCTATTAGCTTTTATGACGGCTTTCTTGGGTCTTATAGTGTTCCCAAGGAAGGACGGAAACATCGATCTAAAAATAACTAGGGTCGTCAGTACTTTACTTACCCAAGATAAAAGTACTATGGCGCCTATGATTATGGCTGACATTTTCTGGGCTCTCACTGCTTGTCGAGCCAGGGACGACTTTTTCGAAGGATGTAACCTACTATTGCAAATGTGGATGACCGATCATTTATGCCACCGCTCCCCGCTCTTGGGTTACGGTTCGCCCGAAAAAACTTGTATTGGAGAATTCTGCACTAGAATCAAAGGTTTCAATCTACCTGAGGGAGTCACATCATGGACCTCATTTTTCCGAACTCTCACTGCTAGCCAAATCCAGTGGACGCTCAGATGGTCGCCTATTGAGGAAATCATATACATGCCGGCAACCAGGCCCCACTTTCTGTTGATGGGACTTAAAAACATCCAACCCTACGCACCATATCAGGTTTTGAGGCAACTTGGGAGATATCAAGTGGTGCCGAAAGATGAAGATCTGAGTAACCAAGTGATTGAAATCAGTCCAGATGGTCGTTTCCCCGAAGAAGAAGTTCGCCAAATCTGGAGTGAGTGCCAACATCTGACAGCTAGCACTTGTGTGATGGATATAGCAAAAGGGGAAGTTGCCCCAGGGTATCACGCTTGGTTCAGAGGTGACCTGTCTTGCGAAAGACCAGCTAAGAGACCGCATCTCAAAGATTTTGTAGAATCGTCCCAAGGGCAATGGAACTGGTTAGCAAAAGAAAAGGGGTATCGGGCAGAGATCGGTGATTTAAAGTTACAAATTGACAGTCTGAAATTCAATAACAGCATACAAATCGCGGCGGATCGAAGCGAAAAGAATAAATTGATCCAAGAGAATGAAGAACTTAAAGCCCAAATCCAAAAATTAAAATTATCTCTTGATGAACAGCCCAGGAGTCGATCAGACAAGCAGTTGATTAAAGGTTTAAAAAGAGAAGTCACGGAATGGCGAGGTGGTTTAGAAGAAGCTGAAAAAGGCATGGCAAAGCTCAAGGCACAGTGGGGAACAAGAGTAGAGAAGCATCGCCGATACTTGAACCAATTGAAACACGGCCACGAGAAAACTGTCGCCAAAATGAAGAGAAAGATAGCCACACTTGAGTTTGAAGCAGTTAAGCAGACCAAGGATTTCCAATTGGAAAGCAGATACTGTTACAACTTGTTGGCCCAAATGAAGACAGAAGTACGGCAGCTGAAAAATCAGCATATACAGGATTCTCAGGTATTCAAGATATGCAGCGATCAGATAAGACGCCTACTCATAGAGAAGAAGCGAACCAGAGATAGGATCAAGGCAATTGCCCATGCCATCACCAGACGATGTCTACGATGTGAAAACATGACCAGCGTTACCGTCCTCTCAGCAGTGGTGGGTTACGTCAAGCAGACCATGCATGAGTTGGAGCAGCTTGAGAGGGATCTCACACCTAGGACCGCGACAAGGCCTAACGATGCCCCGCGGGCACCAATTTTCAAAAACCATAATGTACTCATAAGTCGAGTCTGTATCTTAGCATCTTCTGCCTATTTTTCCATCAGGGTGTTTTAGTCTATTTGAGTCTAGGTTTATATCTTTTCAAAGTTTGCTTTTCTTTTCCAAAAGGTAGTTTGTAATAGACCGTTTCAACAATAAAAAGTGTGTTTCTTTTACATTCATTTGTGTACTTTGAACTACGTAATGATCTGATTCACGTGGCATCGTGATACGTAGGCAATCCTCATCGGATCCGGTCGCGGTTTAACCAAAGAGAAAAATTGAAAAAAGGGGGGGGGGAAGTAATAAAAGGCCTAAAAGAATGCCAGAATGACACATGCTTTCGTCGCAAACATGTAGGAATCCATTTAACTGTATAGGCGCATCATGCCCCAACGTGAGATTGCCTATCTGTTATTCGATTCGCATTAACCGTTCGTTTGTCATTGAGTTCTATCTAGGTTTTTGGAGAAGACGGTTGGTTTGGTGAAAGTCTGGCCTCGCACTCATACTTCACGAGGTCAAAGAGAAGTGTTCAACTACCTGTTGTTAAGTCCGGAAGCAGTACTCACACTTACTTCAACAGGTCAAAAGGAAGTGTAGAAATGTCTTCAGAAATTCCGTTGCCAACAATCCCTATTTCCGAAGAAAGCTCGATCTCAGCCGTCCTCACACCTGAATCTGCAACTGCGGAGGAAAATAGAATCCTATGACTCCGCATGTTGGAAATGCTGGACGACTGGAATAACGGAAAAGAGCCACCAAGCATCGTCCCTGGATTCCCTGAGTTATTTTCCAGGACAAGCGGGACTTCTAATGTCCCCATAAGCTATCCTGCCACCCCATTCGGGTACCCAGCCATCTCGGCCTTCTTTGCTGGATCACCCTCTGATTCTTATCCCCGAGTGTCAGCAGAAGATGTAAACACAAACATCTTTGCTGCACCACCTTGCCCGATCACGACACAACCTGCTGCATACAAACCGAATTTTGACTCATCCTCGTTCACGTTCCAACCACCATCTCTCTCAATGGAACCAACTCGGTTCGCCACCAGCACTTTTCCTCCACAGCCTCAGTGCGAGCTTGCATCTGGGCAGGATCAAAACCCTAAAATGGCTGAACAAAATGAGATGGCCAAAAGAATGAGAAGCCTTGAACAGAGTTTGAAGAACATGCAGGGTTTGAACGGACAGAAAAGCGTCTCGTACACCGACCTATACATGTTTCCTCACGTGCACCTACTAGTGGGTTTCAAGACCCCAAAGTTTGAGAAGTACGACAGGCACGGTGACCCCATTGCTCACCTCAAGAAATATTGCAACCAATTGCGGGGAGCCGGCGGAAAAGAGGAATTGCTGATGGCATATTTCGGGGAAAGTCTGGTAGGAATAGCCTCGGAATGGTACATGGACCAAGACATGTCCCGATGGCATATGTGGGATGATCTCGCTAGAGATTTTGTGAGACAATTCCAGTATAACATCGACATCGCACCAGACCGAAATTCTCTGTCGAACTTGAAGAAGAAACCTTCAGAAAGCTTCAGAGAATATGCTATTAAGTGGCGCGAGCAGGCGTCAAGGGTGAAGCCTCCCATGGATGAAGTGGAAATGGTCACTACCTTTCTCCAGGCTCAAGAGTCTGACTATTTCCAAAACATGATGTCAGCCATGGGAAAGCCGTTCGCAGAAGCGATTAAGATTGGAGAGATGGTGGAGAATGGTCTGAAAACGGGTAGGATTTTGAGTCAAGCAGCCATAAGGGCGACCTCCCAAGCCGTCCAAAGCGGGTTCAGAGGAATGGCAAGAGGGAAGAAAAAGGAAGAAACGGCCATGGCGGCCTCAGAAGCAAGGGAATATCGTAATCCCCGGCCCCGTTTTCCGGAAAGAGCCCCACAACACTACTACCCCCACTCAAATCTGGCATATGCTCATCAACCCTATATGGTCATGAACGCCCAGCCTTATGTCCATCCGCCGCAACAAGCCAACCGAGGCCAAGTTCCACCTCCCAGAAATCAGCCTCCTTACCGCAACCACTATAACCCACAACCTCCGCATAATAACTTCCGCCCTCAGGAGCCACCTCGAAGGCGGACTTTCACGCCCATCGGTGAACCATACTCTACTTTGTTCCCGAAGCTAGTCCAGTTGGGTTTCCTGTAACCAATCCCTCAAACGAGGCAAAACCCGACGTCACCTTCTTACAAAGCTGGAGTCAGATGCGCCTATCATTCAGGGGCCGAGGGACACGATACAAATGACTGCTGGTCGTTGAAAAGAGTGGTCGAGAATTTGATAGAGCAAGGGAAAATAGTGCTAAGGGACGAGGAGATCCCAAATATGACTAACAATCCATTGCCTGCTCACAATAATGGGCCGCTGATCGGAATGATTTGCGAAGACAAAGAATTCGACCCTTCTTTGAAAGCTATAATCACCATTGTTGACGCAAGGGAAAAGCCCGAAACAGCACGGAAACCAGAAAAAGGGGGAAAAGGCCAGTGCTGTAAAGTACGAGTCCGAAAAGAAGGTAGAGAAGAAGGCGATGCCTGTGAAGAATGGAGTTCTTTACATCCCACGAGGTCGAGCAGAGAAGCCGCAGAGCTTAGAGGTCAAAAAGGCAAAACCTATGTACGTACCAAAAGGGGCCTATGTGGTCCGGTGGACGATTCAACCACCTCGGCTGAATGAGCCAGTGGTTATCGGACGCATACCACAAAAGCCAATGACAAACCCATCCACAGTACAGTGGAACTATCAGAGGACGTTGGTAACATACAAAGGTAAAGAAGTCACGGGGTAACTTCCCGAAAATACTTTCATTGGAAGGTATTCAAACACCCAAGAGCTGAACAACGCCACACAAAGACGCTTCCCACCAAAGAAGCCTGTAAGCGTTGAAGAAGCGGAAGTGTTCTTCCAACAAATGAAAATGCCGGATTACGAAGTGATAGATCAACTGCGCAAGTGCCCCGAGCAAGTGTCCATGCTATCATTGTTGATGAGGTCGGCCGAGCATCAAAAGATCTTACTGAAAACCCTGAATGAAGCATACGTGCCAGTTGAAACCTCAGTTGAACAACTGGAACGGATGACAGAAAGGTTCTTCGCCGTTAACCAAATCTCTTTTAGAAAGAATGACTTACCTCCAAAAGGAGCAGTTCACAACAAAGCCCTGCATCTAACAGTTAAATACAAAGACTACTATGTCAAGAGGGTGATGTTGGACGGAGGTTCAGGTGTCGACATTTGCCCGCTCTCCACGCTACAAAGAATGGAAATTGGGACCGGAAGAATCCGACCCAATAATGTCTGCGTAAGGGCTTTCGACGGCATCAAGAGAGATACCATGGGGGAAATAGACCTGTTGTTGGTCATAGGACCAGTCGAGTTTGAAGTAACCTTCCAGGTGCTCGACATGGATACATCCTACAATTTTCTCCTTGGCAGGCCTTGGATCCATGCAGCAGGAGCTGTGCCTTCCACTCTTCATCAGATGGTGAAGTTTGAGCACGAAGACCGAGAGATCGTGGTCCATGGAGAAGACGAGCATGCTATTTATCGGGACCCATCCATCCCGTATCTTGAACCAAGGGAAGGGAGTGAACACACGGTCTATCAAGCTTTCGAAATTGTACTGACAGAGCAACATGAAGAGGGAATACCTTGCCCCCAGCCTTTCTTATCTAACGCCTCGATTATGGTGGCCAAAGAGGTGATCCGACCCGGATTTAGGCCAGGGAAAGGGCTTGGACGAACCCTGCAGGGAATAACAGAACCCATCACCTTGCCAACCACCAAGAAACCTTTTGGAATAGGTTTCAAACCTACTCCAGGAGATGAAGAGTGGGCAAAGAAAAGAAAAAATGAGGGTTAGAAGTTACCTCGACCATTGCCGGATTTATATGAAACTTTCATCAGGCCAAGGTACACCGAAGAAGAAGACGATGAGGTCTTCACGGCTGAGGAAATCGAGGAGATATGTGGGGCAATGAGAGAAATGCTCTACGAGACCCACATGGTTCAACCAGGTGAAGGCACAAGCACTGCTGAGATGTTGTACGTGGGACCGAACGCCAAACTTCGAAACTGGGAGGCCACGCCATTCCCGACTAGACGGAAGTCCGGGTAGACCTGTCCTGCCACCTTTCCTGTGTCACAAGTTATCTCCAGGACATAACTTGAACGTTTTCTTCCTTTCAATTGTTGTTTTGAATTCCTAAGTTGTAAACATTGTTGTCTTCCAACTTCCCAAAGAAAATTAAAAAAAAGTCATCATTGCTTTCCATTTTTTTTCTTTTGTTCTGATTTTTGTTATTTTTCCTTTTACCTTTCCTTTCAGTTATAATAATGTGGCTTTAAATATGACATGCTTGCGGACTTCACGCCCAGATCACAACGAGCTATTTAACTGTGAATTAATGAACCCAGAACTAGAATATGATGAAGAAGGAGCTTTTAGGGAAATAAACCGAGAGTTGGAATATTTTGAGAAAAAACCTAAGCCAAATCTGAATGACACCGAATCGGTTAATTTAGGAACTCCTGAAGAAATCCGGGAGACCAAAATAAGCATTCACACGGATGAGAAAACGCGAGATGCGATAATTCAACTTCTTTTTGAATTTAAAGACGTGTTTGCTTGGTCATACGATGACATGCCGGGATTAGGTGTTGATCTAGTGGTTCATAAGTTGCCAATTCATCCTGATTGTCCTCCAGTTCAAAAAAAGCAACGAAAGTTCAAAACTGAGGTCAGTGACAAGATTAAAGAGGAGATCACCAAACAACTGAAAACGGGAGTGATTCGGGTAGTCCAGTATATAACATGGTTGGCAAATATGGTTCCAGTACCAAAAAAGGACGGGAAAACTCGGGTATGTGTAGATTACCGAGATTTGAATAGAGCAAGTCCCAAAGATAATTTCCCACTGCCCAACATCCACATCCTCGTTGATAATTGTGCCAAACACGAGATACAATCTTTCGTAGATTGTTATGCTGGATATCATCAGGTATTGATGGATGAAGAAGACGCCGAGAAAACTGCTTTCACCACGCCTTGGGGCACTTACTGTTATCGGGTCATGCCGTTTGGTCTGAAGAACGTTGGGGCTACTTACATGAGGGCCATGACTGCCATTTTTCATGACATGATGCATCAAGAAATAGAGGTGTACGTGGACGATGTGATAGTCAAATCCAGGACGCAGGATAATCACATCCAAGACTTGAGGAAGTTCTTCGAGAGACTAAGAAAGTATGACTTGAAGCTGAACCTAGCCAAATGTGCTTTCGGAGTTCCGTCGGGCAAACTTTTGGGCTTCATCGTAAGCAGGAGAGGTATCGAACTAGATCCAACTAAGATAAAATCTATCAGAGATCTACCTCCCCCAAGAATGAAGAAAGACGTGATGAGTTTGTTGGGCAGGTTGAACTACATCAGTTGATTTATTGCCCAACTGACAAGCACGTGTGAGCCCATATTCAAGCTGTTAAGGAAAGATGCGGCGATCAAATGGACAGCTGAGTGTCAAGAAGCCTTTGATAAAGTCAAAGAATACCTTTCGAATCCCCCAGTTTTGGTCCCGCCAGAGCCAGGGAGACCAATGTTCTTGTATCTGACAGTCTTGGAGAACTCTTTCGGTTGTGTCCTCGGGCAACATGACATAACCGGAAAGAAGGAGCAAGCAATCTACTACTTGAGCAAGAAATTCACCGGTTATGAGGCCAAGTACACTCTGCTGGAAAGAACATGTTGCGCTCTGACATGGGTTGCTCAAAAGCTGAGACATTATCTTCAAACTCACACTACCTTCCTCATAAGCAGGTTGGATCCTTTGAAGTATACATTTCAGAAACCAATGCCTACTGGAAGACTGACTAAGTGGCAAATCTTGCTTACTGAATTCGACATAGTCTATGTTACTCGCACGGCAATGAAAGCCCAGGCGCTAGCAGATCACTTGGCCGAAAATCCGGTCGATGAGGAATACCAGCCATTGAGTACCTACTTTCCAGATGAAGAAGTGAACACCGTAGAAGTGGTCTCGGAGGACGCTCATGTTTGGAAGATGTTCTTTGATGGAGCTGTAAACGCCAAAGGTGTAGGGATTGGGGCAATTTTGATCTCACCCTCCGGTCAGCATTATCCAGCCACAGCTAGGCTGCGTTTCTTTTGCACAAACAATACAGCTGAGTATGAAGCCTACATTATGGGCATGCATATGGCGATCGATCAGGATGTCGCAGACTTACTGATTATGGGAGATTCTGACTTGATTATCCGGCAAGCCCAAGGTGAATGGGAAACTCGGGATGTCAAACTTATCCCTTACCGACAGCACGTGGAAGACCTCGGCAAGTGTTTTAAATCAATAGAGTTCAGGTATATCCCGAGGTGTCACAATGAACTGGCGGATGCACTTGCTACTCTGGCCTCAATGCTACCCTACCCGGGCAACGCCCACGTCGATCCTTTGGAAATCCAAATCAGGGAAAGACACGGTTACTGCAATGTAATCGAGGCGGGATCAAATACGCAGCCTTGGTACCATGACATCAAGAGGTTCTTGAAGACGCAAGAATACCCCGAGCATGCTACTGGAGATCAAAAGAGAACCATTAGGCGGCATGCAAGTGGTTTCTTTCTGAGCGGTGAATTGTTGTACAAGAGGACCCCGGACCTCAACCTACTAAGATGTGTCAACGTCGAGGAGGCAAGAAGGATCATGCACGAAGTACACGAAGGTGTGTGCGGACCTCACATGAACGGGTATGTCTTAGCAAAGAAAATCCTTCGAGCAGGTTATTACTGGATGACCATGGAAAGGGACTGCTTTAGCTTCGTCCGAAAGTGTCATCATTGTCAGGTGCACGGTGATTTGATTCATGCACCTCCCACGGAACTGCATCCCATGTCTGCACCTTGGCCATTTGTCGCCTGGGGCATGGACGTCATTGGACCAATCGAGCCAAAGGCTTCAAATGGACACAGATTTATACTGGTTGCCATCGACTACTTCACAAAATGGGTAGAGGCTGTCACTCTCAAGTCGGTCACTAAAAAAGCTGTAGTGGATTTTGTACACTCAAATCTTATCTGTCGTTTCGGTATTCCTGCGACTATCATTACAGATAACGCAGCAAACTTGAACAGTCACTTGATGGGAGATGTATGCGAGCAATTCAAAATAACGCATAGGAATTCTACTCCTTATCGGCCAAAGGCCAATGGCGCTGTAGAAGCTGCAAACAAAAACATCAAGAAGATTTTGAGGAAAACGATCCAAAGTTCCCGACAGTGGCACGAGCAGTTACCATTTGCATTGTTGGGATATCGCACTACGGTACGCACGTCAGTAGGAGCAACTCCTTATCTTTTGGTTTATGGGACCGAGGTCGTGATACCAACGGAAGTAGAAATCCCTTCGCTTCGAACCATTGTTGAAGCAGAAATCGAGGACAGCGAATGGGTTAAGACTCGATTGGAGCAGTTGACTTTGATTGATGAAAAACGAATGGCCGCGGTTTGTCATGGACAGTTGTACCAACGAAGAATGGCCCGCGCTTACAACAAGAAAGTCCGACCCAGGAACTTCGAAGTAGGTCAGCTGGTACTGAGACGTATTCTGCCACATCACCAGGAAGCAAAAGGGAAATTTTCTCCAAACTGGAAAGGCCCATACATCATCAGGAAGATATTGCCGAGAGGAGCATTGTACCTAGGTGACATTGAAGGAAATGATCCTAAAACAGCAGTAAATGCAGACGCAGTCAAAAGATACTATGTCTGAGTGACGTCCCGGCGGTCCTGACACATTTGAAATGCTGAAAGTTTCATTCTCACTATCAACTCTCTCTACCAGCCTTTGAACCGGTTACATCAAAAAAAAAAATATTGATTGAGGCCTGAACTACGTTTGACTTGATTCCGAAAGGATACGTAGGCAGCCTTTCCTTGAGGTTCAGTCACACCACCAATAAAACCCCATTTACCCTGAAATTGAAACCGGGGCACGTCAAGCGGTTTAGAAGTTAGTATCATCTACCTCTCTTTACCAAGCTCAAGCCTTCAGATCAATTACCAAAGATAGCGGGAAGCCAAGAAGCGTCACGAATGAAGGCCGGCATACCTTAAATTGAGAGAGATAAAATGAGAGAGTCTCGTCGGTGAAAACCTTCGGGCACCGCGAGGCGACGGGAGTAGAGAAACCAAAATGAGAGAGCTTGTTTAGTAAAAACTCGCAAAGAGTGCTATCGAGCGATGACAGGAAGATAAATGAGAGAGGTCAGCCGGCGAAAACCCGCAAAGGGCGCTGTTGACCGAAAGAATGACTCCACCTAAGGAGGTCTCGACAAAATTCCACCGGTTTAGGATCACAGATCCGTTTTGGTTCGGGGAAACGCAAGTTCATTGAAGGTCAGGCGTCCAGTCCAAAGAGCATGTCATGTCCATTTAAAGCCAGCATTTGTCTTCCTCAGATAAGTCTTTCTCGTCCCGAAAGGGACACTTCTTTTCTAAAATTGCTTTTTCCTTTCTTTGTTTTTTCCGAATCCCTTTCATGTTTAACCCCAAGTTCCAGATATACTGGAAAGGACAGGTGGCAGGTTTGGTTTCGCGGAATTCCATTTCATGAAGGAAAACACCTCGTTTCGTTGGAACGTTTGTCCAAATCTGATGAATCATGATGTTTGACTGCAATTGAAGTAAAGAGGAAAGAGAGAAATTTCCCCAGCAAGTCCGCCTCGTACAAATCCCCACAGGGTTTCCCTTTGTACAAATCCGCACAAAGAATCCACTGCGTAAATATTCCCCAAAGAGTCTGCCCCAACGAAATCCACACAGATTTTCTCTCTTGTACAGATCCCCACAAGGTCTTCCCTTTGTTAATAATAATAATAAAAAAAATTTCCCCAGCAAATCCCCAGCGAGTCCCTTTGTAAAAATCCCCCAGCGAGCTTACCCCAACAAATCCTAGAAAGTCCGCTTTGAAACAAATCCCCAGCATGTCCCCGTTGTACAAAAATCCACACAAAGAATCCACTTTGTAAATATTCCCCCATAGAGCTTCCCTTTATACAAATCCCCACGGAATACCTCCAATAAAATCCCCGTTGAGAATCTCCAAGCAAAACGGGACACAAAAAAAAGAGCCTTACGAGGCAAATCATCACAGAATCTGGAAATACAAGCCTGAGCAGTCTAAAGGGTTTCGCCATTTGAATCCAATCGATGGCAGGACTTCGCAACAGAAATAAGGACGCAACAAAGCAACTGGAACGATCAAGGTCACCGAACCAACCGCCGTTTCCGAACTAACAATTGTTCTTTGTTTGAAAAGTTGAAACAGGTACAATCCAAGACAACCGTACAAGAAGCAGGTGTCACCCAACGAAGAAGGTACATGAGTACAAGAAACAGTTGGGCAACAAGGGATCCACTCGAAAGGTAAGTTTCCACGAGATTCCCTTTTATCTTCTACTAAAATAAGAAAATTCCAAAAAAAGAGGTCAGTTAGTATACTTGAACTTTGTCCCCAGCCAGTCAGCATTAGGGTTTTAAACCCTAAACTGAACTTTTTCCATTCAGTCAGCATTAGGGTTTTAAACCCTAAACTGAACTTTTTTCCTTTAGTCAGCATTAGGGTTTTAAACCCTAAACTGAACTCTTTCCTTTAGGCAGCATTAGGGTTTTAAACCCTAAACTGAACTTTTTCCTTTAGTCAGCATTAGGGTTTTAAAACCATAAACTGAACTTTTCCATTCAGTCAGCATTAGGGTTTTAAACCCTAAACTGAACTCTTTCCTTTAGGCAGCATTAGGGTTTTAAACCCTAAACTGATCTTTTTCCTTTAGTCAGCATTAGGGTTTTAAAACCCTAAACTGAACTTTTCCATTCAGTCAGCATTAGGGTTTTAAACCCTAAACTGAACTTTTTCCTTCAGTCAGCATTAGGGTTTTAAACCCTAAACTGAACTTTTTCCTTCAGTCAGCATTAGGGTTTTAAACCCTAAACTGAACTTTTTTCCTTTAGTCAGCATTAGGGTTTTAAACCCTAAACTGAACTTTTTCCTTTCAGTCAGCATTAGGGTTTTAAACCCTAAACTGAACTTTTCCATTCAGTCAGCATTAGGGTTTTAAACCCTAAACTGAACTTTTTCCTTTAGTCAGCATTATGGTTTTAAACCCTAAACTAAACTCTTTCCTTTAGGCAGCATTAGGGTTTAAAACCCTAAACTAAACTCTTTCCTTTAGGCTGTAAGCACGTGATTTTTGCCCTATATGAGAAATACTCCCAAAAAATGCAAAATAAAATGATTTTTCTTGATGTGCAATTTTGAGTGTTTTTGTGATATTTTTGGATAATTATTTGTATTTGTCTGTGTTTGATTATTTGTTAAATTAATAAAAAATACAAAAATACGTCTCATTTTGCATGTAGGATTTAATTCTACAATTGTTAGTAATTAAATTTGTTTATAAAAAATGAAAATTACAAAAATAGGCATCGTTTGCATTTTTAGCATTTAATGTCCAAATATACAATTTTATGCTTAATTAACACTTAATTGTGCGTTAATTGTTATTGGAAGTTAATTTGCGCTTTTATAACTTAATTTAGTTCTTAATAATAGTTTAAGTATTTTTATAATTTAGTTTTAGAAAAATAAAAGAAGAAAAAAGAGCGAAAATATAAAGAAAGTCGGAATTGGGCCTCTTCTTCAATTTCAAGCCATAGGCCCAAAAAATGGCTCAATCTTCCCTACGACCCAGTCCATTTCGAACTGGGTCGACCCAGTCCATAACCCAACACCCCTATTATCTTACAAACAACACAAAACAAAAGAAAAAAAAAGAGAAAAAACCCTAAAAATTCCTAACTAATCCGCCACCCCCCTTCCTATCTTCTTCTTCTTCCTCAAGCTTCAAGCAAGCACCCATGGCAGCTACCCTTTCCCCCTCTGCCTCACCCTCATCCCCACGAACACCTCCTCATGTCGTCACCAGCCTAGCTTCAACCACCAACGACCTTCCCCTTCCGCCATTGAAGCCCAACGTACAAACAACCATAGTTGCCATCACCATCGTCCCAAACGACCATGGTTGCTTTTCAGCTCGCGCTGCTGCTCCGTTCTCTTCTCCGACCAGCCCGACATGCTGCTGCTTCACCACTGCTTCAGCTGCATTGCTGCTGCCTCAGTTTTGACTGCCATGTCCATGACGTTACTGCGCCGCTGCTGCTACCGTTCCGCCGCTGCTGGTGCTGTCGTTCCGTCGCTGCTGCTGCTGCCGTTCCGCTGCTGCTGTTTCTGCCTACTGCTGCCTGCGTTAACTGCTACATCTTCGCTGCTGCTCGACGTTGTTCCTTCTCCATCAAGTTTAATCCATCGAAGTCGTTGTGTGATGTTTTGAGTTCGTCAAAGGAAGGTGAGTTTATCGTTGAAGGCAAGATTTGTTAGGGCGTTGGTAGTTTTGATGCGATATTTGTTTCCGGGCAGATTTGTTTCCGTTCAAGTTCGTCATTATTTCGATCCGGTTAGTGTTTTTTTTTAGTTTTATTTTTGTCCATATTTTTGTTTGATATTTTCCGGATCCAAAATCGTTAAAGAATTCAATTTTTGTTTTGTTTGTCCGTAGTTGAAATAATTTTAGTTTGTTCATATGTTTCGTTAAATTAATTTTCAGATTTCAAAATAGAAGTTTAATTAGTTGTTTTCATGTTTATTTCATGTTTGTATTATTGTTTAAGTAAGTATTTGTTAGTTTGATGTTTGTTAGATTCAAATTGAAATTTAATCAACTATTTCTTCAATTTGTTTCATGTGTTTATGTATTGTTAGAAATTGTTAATATTGTTAAGTTCAAGTTTAAGTTCATAATTGTTTCTTCGTCGATCTTGTTATTTGTTTAAAGAATTTAGTTGTATTAAAGGAATATATTGTTTTAATCGTTTAATCCGTCATGTTTGTTGTCTTAAAATAGATTCATTCATGTTCATACTTTGTTTGGATGATCTTGAATCCGAATTTTGTATAGTTTGATTTCTTGTTTACCATTTATGATTATTGCTTGAATTGTTCTCATAATCTTGTTTTAAGTTTAATATAAGAATTGTTTGTTGTAATGTTGTTAGAGTTGATTTTAAGTTCAATATGATTGAATTTAGAAATCTTCATACTTTGATTGTTGTTGTTGTTGAATCCGAAAATAGGATTGTTTGTTGCTAAAATATTGTTCAATCAAATTTTAGTTGTTCTTTGTTGTTCAATTCGTGTTCATGTGATTTGTTGTTGAAATGTTGTTAAAATCGTGTTCATGTGATATTGTTGTTATGATGTTCATCCATGTTCATATTGTTGTTTGAACATTGTTAGAAATTGATCATATTGTCTATATTTTGGTTAAGTTTGATTAATTGATGTGTTATAGCTGATGGGTAGTTTGGTAAATTTGTAGTACGTTCAGGGGTAGTTTGGTAATTTCAGTAAGGTCGGAAGGGGTAGTTTAGGAATTGTACATTTTGAAATTGTTTATTTGAAGCATGGGGGACAAAATGAAATGGGGTGGGTTGTGATATGATTATTTAATATAAAGGGGGGACAAGATTTAAATTAAAGGGGAATCTTGCATTATTTTAAATAAAGCATGGGGGACAAAATATAATGGGGTGGTGTGATATGTTTATTTAATGTAATGGGGATGAGTGGAAAGATAATGGGTTGGGTAGAGAAAAAGTATTGATTTAATTGATTAAAAGATTTATGGGATGAGATTATATATATGTGAAGTCTTGAACAAGAATAAAGAGAGAAAAATACAGAGAGAGAACACATACAGACGAGAAAAAATACACACACAGATAGAGAGAAAAAACGGACAGAGAATAGAAGAGAGAAAAATTCCGAAAAAATATTTAAGCTTTCAAAATAAAAATAAAAGCTAAAAAATCTACTGCTTTCTTTCTTTGTTTGAAATTAGTATTAATGGTTGTTGTTTCATTTAAAGCTTAAAGCTTTTGTTTTTGGGATTACTACTCCACCGGTCTGTTACCGGTTTGTTACTGTTGCTGGGCAGTTGTTGTTGTTGCACTGTTATTACTGTTGCTGATTTTCATCTTCATTTTCTTTTGCTTCCAATATCAGGTACATATCTTTTAAACTCATGTTGTGAAGAGCTTCAACATGGCAAGTAAATGAAGTTTGGAATTATAAGGATGTCTTCTACTCATTTAAATTTTATTAGTTTAAATTTCAGTTTTGTTTTAGTTGGTTAATATAGTATTAAATCAATTAGTAGATTAGTTCTCTTTCTTAATAACTAATGGCTTAGTTATTTTAGGAACGCGATCAACTCATTTCTTTTAATATATGAAATAATGTCAATGATTTTTTTTACAAAATATAGAGTTAAGTGTTTGCAAATAGTCGCATAGGCAGAGAATAAGAATTGGTTTATTTATCTCAAACTCAATCTTTGTAAACAAATTAACCAAACAATTATAACTTTGGACTAAAAACAAGTATATGAGAAGGATATGGGATTTACAAGCACGAATTGCAACATTTTATGTCAAGGATATGTAGAAATAGAATTCGCATTAAATATAACAATAAAAATTCTTCAGAAACTATTAATTTGTTTATCAAATTAATTCTTTTTCCAGTTTTATATGCGATTCGATTTTTGGATATGTTAATGTTGTATCCACGATAAAAATGGTAGTATTTTTAGTTACATGTTGTTTGTTTCTTTTTCATATCATTAATTCTTTAAAATTTGAATAGTTTTGAGGTATATAATTCATACGCGTAAAATAAGACTTGTAGCAACGCCTAATAAATTTTGAATTCTTTGTCAAGAAATTTGGTGGCATCCCAATCGGTAATTCTCCATGATTCTTACATTTAAAAATAGATGGATGCAATAAACATTTATGGAAAATCTATACTACTATTAAGAATCTTTTGCGTGATTAGGGATGCGTTCGCGTAACCTGATTATATTTCTAAAAGCAATTCGGATTATGCGTTCGCGCAACTTCGAACGAACATTTAATAAAAAGGGGGCTCTTCGGAGAATATCAATATTAATTTCATATAACTCGAGATGTGCGGTTCAATATTTAATTATACAAGAGCGACGAACGTTCTTAATTTTATTTTTAGCACAATTTCGAACTTAAGTCTTTTTTTTTATATAATAAAAAATTTCGAAAAAAAATAATTATTATATTATCATTGTGTATACGTACGCGTGACACGATTTTCACGTTAAAAAATATTAATATATAAAACGAATACACGTACGCGTGATTCGATTCGAAGAAGGGTCTTTAATTATAAACAATCTAAATAGAAGCGGTAACAATAAAATCATGCAATAAAAATGTATTTAACAAATCAAAATAATCAAGCCAAATATAACAGTTGAGCGACCGTGCTAGAACCACGGAACTCGGGAATGCCTAACACCTTCTCCCGGGTTAACAGAATTCCTTATCCGGATTTCTGGTTCGCAGAATAATAAACAGAGTCATATTCTCCTCGATTCAGGGATTAAAATTGGTGACTTGGGACGCCTTAAAATTCCCAGGTGGCGACTCTGAAACAAACAAACAAATCCCGTTTCGACTGTCCTTTAATTGGAGAAAACTCCTTTGCACCCTCGCGGGGGCGGAAAAAGGAGGTGCAACATAGGCAGCATTAGGGTTTTAAACCCTAAACTGAACTCTTTCCTTTAGTCAGCATTAGGGTTTTAAAACCCTAAACTGAACTCTTTCCTTTAGTCAGCATTAGGGTTTTAAACCCTAAACTGAACTTTTTCCTTCAGTCAACATTAGGGTTTTAAACCCTAAACTGAACTCTTTCCTTCAGTCAGCATTAGGGTTTTAAACCCTAAACTGAACTCTTTTCCTTCAGTCAGCATTAGGGTTTTAAACCCTAAACTGAACTCTTTTCCTTCAGTCAGCATTAGGGTTTTAAACCCTAAACTGAACTCTTTCCTTCAGTCAGCATTATGGTTTTAAACCCTAAACTGAACTCTTTCCTTCAGTCAGCATTAGGGTTTTAAACCCTAAACTGAACTCTTTCCTTCAGTCAGCATTAGGGTTTTAAACCCTAAATGAACTCTTTCCTTCAGTCAGCATTAGGGTTTTAAACCCTAAACTGAACTCTTTTCCTTCAGTCAGCATTAGGGTTTTAAACCCTAAACTGAACTCTTTTCCTTTAGTCAGCATTAGGGTTTTAAACCCTAAACTGAACTCTTTCCTTCAGTCAGCATTAGGGTTTAAACTGAACTCTTTCCTTCAGTCAGCATTAGGGTTTTAAACCCTAAACTGAACATTTCCTTTAGTCAGCATTAGGGTTTTAAACCCTAAACTGAACTCTTTCCTTTAGTCAACATTAGGGTTTTAAACCCTAAACTGAACTCTTTCCTTCAGTCAGCATTAGGGTTTTAAACCCTAAACTGAACTCTTTCCTTTAGTCAGCATTAGGGTTTTAAACCCTAAACTGAACTCTTCCATTTAGTCAGCATTAGGGCACCAACCCTAAACTGAACTTTTCCCCAGTTAGTCAGTATTAGGGTTTCAACTCTAAACTGAACTTCTCCCCAGCTAGTCAGTATTAGGGCTCCAACTCCGAACTGAGCATTTTTACCTTATGGCAATGTTAAGGATCCAATCCCGAAGTTGCATTTTGTGGTCCAACCCCTTCATCAACTTTGTAAACTTCCCGGCAACTAACTCGCGAAATTTTTCCTAGTGAAACTGGGGCAGAAGATTTCGTTCGTTTGTTTTTCCCCGCAGGTCTAACCTCGAGGCGCATGGATCGAGGTGACCCACGAGATGAGTCTCAACCTAGAATAAAAAAAGGGGCAAGAAGAAGAAGATGTCCCGAGATACCGGAGAAAATGGAAAGCGGATCGCTCCAAGACTTGATCAAGGTTCCGAACTCTGCCAATCATGTCTCACTCAATATCCCAGAGAGCAAACAAGCACCTACATCTCGCAAGCATCAAGATTCGGATCGAAGTCTCCAAGCAAAATCAGCTAAGACCCAAGATCAAGCTGCAAAAGAATCATAGATAGGAATCTTGTAACTAGCAGTTGACATGCATACGTAGTTAGTACAGTTTCAATTTTCCTTTGTTTGTAATAAAGGAGTCAGTAAGCAGCAACAACAACGGCAACAGCAGTAACGGCAAGAATTGCAGTCCCATGGCAGTCCCAGCTACCAAAGCTTCCCGAACTACATTGACCTGATTCCTGTTTAGCCCAGGATATGTAGGAAATCTTTGAAGCAAAGATTCGGTCAGATCTTTCAAAACATGCTTCACACGGAGTAGTCCAATGGCCAAAAATCGCTCATATCCGCTCACTTTATCTTTGCACGAAAACTCTTTGTGTTTCCGACCAAAGAGGGGCAGCTGTGAGCACGTAATTTTTGTTTTACGCGACAATCACTCCAAAAGAAATAAAATAATAGCAATCGGTCTTGCTGTACAATTTTTGGATTTTTACGTGGTATGTTGTTTATTTATTTATGATTTTTGCCCATTTTATTTTTATTAAAACAAAATACAAAAAATGTGTCATGTGTAGTTGAACCGTAATTGGTTTTAAAAGGAAAATCGCAAAAAATATGCGTCTTTTATTCTATTTTTTGTCATTAAGTGATTTTATTTTAATTAAATATCAGTGTGAGTGATAATTGTTGTTTTGAGTATTAATTAATATTGGTATGATTTTATTAGGAATTTTATTTTTTAAGTTATAAGAAGGAAAACATTGGATTTGGGCCATAATTTCAAATGAAATCAGGCCCAAACTCATACAAATGACCCAGTCCAACCAGGTTTTCTGCGAGATGCCCCAAACGACGCCGTATGGGCGTCATCCTTTTTGAGCCGTTGATTGATTCAGGGGAACGGCCCAGATCAGACCAATCCTTTACCCAAACGACGCCGTATAAGGCCGTCTAATCTCAGTCGTTCAAGCCGGGCTGATCTAACAGCCCTCGTTCCATCCCTTTACCCGTTGTCAGACCCGACCCAATGAAACCTAGCCTGATCCACCCCAGTATGAAAGCAAATGACATTGTTTCACTTAAACCTCCAGATCCAGGCCGTTGATCTCGATTGATCTAACGGCTGAGATCAGGCCATCCACCCCATATATAAGCTTTCCACCCGTACCCCACCCCTTATCCAAATACCCCTCCTTCGTCCTCATCCCTTCCAACAGACCCAACCCCGGAACCCTAGAGCCGCCCCCTTTCCCCTCACCAAAAACCCGGCGGCATGGACGCCGGTGACCCCCGCCTTAACACCCTAGGACCACCTTGACACCCTGAACATAGATCTGCAAACCATTGATCTCGAACCTTCCCCCATCGTCTCGAATCTTCATTTGAAGATTCGAGCAGAACCTCGACTTACACCGATGCACCCCAGCTTCACACCAGACAGTCCCCGAACCCCCCTCGTGACCAAACCATGCTTGGTTTGGTCCGAATCTAACCATGGAAACCCAAATCCCAAATCTACCCTCTAGGAACCCTAGGAATCCTCATGACCGGTCTGTGTCCGTTTGAGCCGAGTTGATTAGGGTCTAATGGACCTTAATCGAAGTGTTCTCAGTTGAGAACACTTCGATTAAAGTCCGTTCAACCCCAAGAAAGATCTATTCAAATCCAAGACAAGGTTTTCTGATTTTTTCAAGTTTCGAGGTAATTTTTGTTTTCTTTATCAGTTCATTTTGTCTGTGGTATCTGAATGTCTGTTTATGTGGCCAAGAGTTTTTGTTTAATTTGTGGCTTTAAAATTTTATCAACTGTTTTCGTACACCTCTGTTCTGATCAAGCCTTTCTTTCGTTTACTGATAATGTAAGTGCGTGTAAACTGTATAGTCGATCGAATTTGAAATTGCTCGATTAATCAGTCCCCAAGGTCATCTGTGTTTTGACATTGCAGTCTGAACCCCTTGTTTGATACTGTTGGATTTCTGATCTTTGGCTATGATTGTATGTGTTACAATTAGTATAGTCGAGTCGACATACGTCGTCGATTAGTTTCAGCTGCTAAATGGTAACAATTTTATTCATATTGTTGGCTTTTCTGCTGAAGCTTTGTTTGAATGCAACTAGGAACTAAGTATAGTTGTTTGTGGTTGTTCAAATTGATCCAGAAACATTACAGGGCTTAGTTTATAGTTGCAGTTCAGATTTTGGTTTAAAATTTATGGCATGTGCATTCTTGGGCAGCATGTGCACTGTGTTTCTTTAATAATTAGAGCAAATGAGACAGCATATGCTGTCAGGGCATAGTCAGGCTGCCCATATCCTGTCTTAATTTAGAAATAATAAGCCCATTTTAAGATATATTTGTCAGGGAATATCATGGGAGGGTCTTATTTTAAGTAGTTAAGTGGAAAGAAAACAGGTCACATGGGAGGGGTTCTGATTGGTCGAACAGGCTGTTAAAGGGCTAAGGTTAGGCTTATAAAACAGGGGAACTTCCATTAGAAAGGGGGACGTAAAATTTGATTTGGAGGACTGAATTTTGAAAGGGGCTGAAAACAAAAAAAAATGAAAAAAGACATACAGATTTTGGACTAGAAAAATTAGACTGGGATTCTCTGGATTTTTCAGAAAAGATACATAGAGAGATAAGAGAAGTAAGGCATACACAAGGGAGGGAAAACGTATAGATAACAATCAGAAACTGTTTCTTCTTTCTGTTTGTTTGGATTTCACTTGATTTCAACCTGTTCAATCAATTCTGATTTCTCCCAAGTCTCAACTAAGTACATTGGTTGGTTTACATTGTTTGTTTCTCCTGGACTTGGTTTGTTCTGGAGTTTTGTTTCTACTGCACTGCCTGCTGCTGTCATTTGGCTATTTTTCCATCGACTATAGTTGCATTCTTGCACTCTAGCCCTTTTGCCGTGTTGCTTTGCGCTGCTGCTGCTATTCTGTTACTGCTGCTGCATTTGTTGCCATTGTTACTCTACTGACTCCTCTTCTTCTTCAGCTGTAAACACTTCCAGGTACACACTTTTGAAACCATGTGTTGTTGAAAGCTTGAAGTTTTGAAGCAGAAATAAAGAAGTGAATGTTGTTTACTTCACAATGCTTGTGTTCAAAATAGAGCCATAGGTTGAATGATAAGTTGGCCTGTATCTGTTTAATTTCATTCCAAGCTGCAACTGCTCTGTATGAATTAACACACATCCTAAGTGAGATTAAGTTGTTAGATAGTATTGTTTTTAGATCCGATGTATTTCCATGTGCGTAACCATTGGGTTTGATTTAGAGGTGACAGGATAACATAGAATCATGGCAAGCATCTGTATATACTCTTGTTTAGACCTTTGAACTGTCAAATCTGTTATATCTTGTCCCATTTGATTTCAAGATAAATGTATTCCAAACGAATTCTTATGTGGTGTTACGTTAACGGGTTAGTCATGTACGCCAATTCTTTTGTTAGACTCCTTGTTTCGATATAGGTTCATTGTTCCGAAATAATGCGACAATTTGGAGGAAAACTAATTTAATAGGCCTGAGTTCGGGTAAGAGGTCTGGCGCTTAGATCAAAATAAATTCCCATTGATAGTAGCTTATAGTAGTCAATGCTGTTAATTTGTTCAAAAGGCCAGTTTGAATTAAAATGGGACAGACGCCTATGGTGAGTTTAGGCATGATATTTGTCTTGTATGCAAGTTTTTATCAAACTGAAAGCATGTCCAATAAAGCTCAGAATTTTTCCACCTCGCATAGAATTAATCCAATAACTAATAAGAGGCCAAATTGGCCAGACAAGCAATTTAATTAAGTATGTATTTTCTTTTCTTTTTTAGAGACAAACATAATAGAAATATAGTCATTGTAGGTTTATTCTTTTAAATAAAATGAGACGAGCCTCGACACACAAAAATGCACAAGCTGCGGGGCCCTCTAAATGTATATATTAAAATACTTAGAATTCGGGACGGGCCGTTTAGTGAATTTTACAGCCTTCCTGCAAAAATAACTATACGCTAGTTGCTTTAGGCGCGACTTAATTAAATTACATTCTTAAATTCGGGTGCACATTGATGTGACCCAAATCCAAATCTCAACGAAGTCTAAATGTGTCGACGACCACGGGTGCATTGATTGTGACGTGGTTCGAGACGCATTTTCACGACGTTGTAATTCTATAAAAATAAATGATAATAATAAAAGCGGTTTAAACTTAATAAAAGCACGTAAGTCGTAACATGTATTTAAATCAGATATTTGGCCATTATAACAATTTAAGCGACCATGCTAGAACCACGGGATTCGAGGGTGCCTAACACCTTCCCTCGGGTCAACAGAATTCCTTACTTAGAATTTCTGGTTCGCAGACTTCATTTGGAAAAGTCGAAAATCTCCTCGATTTGGGATTCAAGATAAACCGGTGACTTGGGACACCAAAAGCCAAACCTTTCCCAAGTGGCGACTCTGAATTTAATAAATAATCCCATTTCGAATATTGTCACTTAAATTGGAAAAACTCCCTCACGTATTTGACCCTTCGGGGCGGGCGCGCAAAAAGGAGGTGTGACAATGTATAAATAGTCGTAGGTTATCTCAATTACGTCTTTCTATATTTCTTTTATTTTTTCCGATTAGAATTTTTAATTAATTTTTACCTCCATATCTCTAGCTAATAAAAAAAATAAATCTATGGGTGAATCAATATAGATATAAATATACTTATAAATATCAAGTTAAATGTAGATATATAGATTAAATTTGTCTAAGATCTATTTAGATTAAGTATAAGATTCATTAACTACTTCCATTAATTATGTTTCCATTTATGATTCAAATTTTTAATGTTGTCTTTAAATTGCCAAGTGACTTCTTTTTAGCTTGTCACTTGGCTTAACCACATACTTCACTACTCTCCTTTTAATATAATATAGATAGATAGGTATAAATGGAAGACAAATAAACATAGACACTGTCTAATTAGCACGGGAAATTAATTTTCTATTGACTTTTATGAAACGAAATGATGAAAAAATCAGCGGAAGAACAAAATTTTGACGTTTTTCGATTCAAAAGTTTCGTTCTTTTGAGTTAAATGTGTTAACCTAAGGGATTGCTCTGATGGTAAGCAAACTCCACTTCCAACCAAGAGGTTGTGAGTTTGAGTCTCCCCAAAAGTAAGGTGGAAAATTCTTGGAGGGAAGGATGCCGGGTTTCTATTTGGAAACAGCCTCTCTACCTCAGGGTAGGGGTACACACTACCCTCTCCAAACCCCACTAAATGGAAAACTGATTATCAGATTGATTAATTAATTAAATTTATATGACGTGTCCCACAACATGATTGATTTTGGCGGAATATCTCCATTTTTGACGATCTATTCCTTTTTGACTTGAGCACCATGGTTGGTTAATATTTTAAGCTTAAAATACTTACTTGGTGGTGAAAATATGAGCTAATGATCAATTATTGTTAAAATCGTTAGAATGTTGATAATTCGTGCTTAAATTTTAGTTCAAATATAAATTTGATAATTTATTGTAAAAAGCTCAAAATTTCATTGTGGATCTTAGAAAGTAACGAAAAAGACAAATTGGGTCTTTTTTAATTTGGTATTATTTGACCAAATTAATGACTCAGTAATTATTTGGGTTGATATTTGGAAGCTTTATTTCAAAGATCAATCGGTGCAGTTTTGGGGTAATTCGATCGAAATTGAAGTTAAAAATTCGTAGACACTTTGTTAAAACAACATAATAAAATTATGTCAATCGGGTAGTTTTTGATAAATAACTTAACAAATTTGTAGAGTAAATATAACATAAAATCTATCAATTTGGTAGAAAATTACTGAAAAGCAAAATCATTCCAACCGTATAGATTTGATGAATAATTTAACATGTAGGTAAAGTAGATATAACATAAACTCTATTAATCTGGTAGAAAAACTCCTGAAGCGAACTTATACCAACCGGGTAGACTTTAATGAATAATTCAATAGATAGGTAGAGTAAATATAACATAAACTCTACCAATTCAATAGAGAAAACCATGTGAGCAATAATTGTGTGCGTGTCCGAGAATTAATTTTTTAAATACTACTAATTTGAAGATATTCGGCTAAGATCAGCCCCTTACGGAGCCATTCATGTCAATCTCCCTAAAAATAAGGTCACAAGCAATCGTTTCACTTCGTAGGAACTGTTTTTCTGATTAGGAAAACTTAATTAGATAATTGTAAATAAAAATAGTATGAAAAAGAAAGAGCTTTTTCATTTATATCCTTCCATAGGGCGAGAGCAATTGAATACATAGCTTGTTACAAGATTTGTTGTTAAATTAAAAAAACAATGTGAGTATGTAAAATTTAAAGGCTTACAAATGTCGAGGAGAGGAAATATTTAGAGTGAAGAATAGTGTAATTATTCCCTAAAATCATGCCCGCATGTTATGAGCATTATCTTTTCGTTCTATACATTAGACCTGGCTGATTTATAATTGCTCAACAATTCGATGTAGAATAGCGAATATTTCAGAACCCTCGTTTGATGATCATCTTATCCGGATATTGGAGACTTTCCGAATGATCATTTTCGAGATCACATTGTAGTTTCGATGTAGATAATCCTGGACACAATTCGTTTACTGACCTTCCGACTTGATATATTGAGTTGGACCTATCTGTTGGAGCTGATTAAATATCGTTTGCCATGTGTCACCTATTACGTTGTCCATGTGGTAGGATCGTTTTATTAATACGAATTCTAAATTAATAGCTCGTACATATTAATTTTTTTTTGAATTTAAATACAAAAGTTTAATTTAAATTACTGGGTTGTATTGTAATCATTTCATGTACTCTTAACTCCGCCGTGAAGAAATTCTAGTCATTTGCAAATATAGAAACATAACTCCCACCCTAAACGCGTCAAGAAAAGGTCACTATTCACAATGGGCCATGTGCCATGTCCATAACGGGACCCTAACACTTAATTCTTGGAGAAATTTAAAAATAGTCAGATTTACAACTGGTCATTCAAAAATAACCTAATTTTAAAAGTAATCGAAATTTAGTCACTTTTCATGTAAAGATAAATTTGAGCGAAAATACTGTTCAAAACTCAAAAAATACGCCCATATATTATACTGGAGTTCCAGCATAAGTATGCTTGAACTCCAGCATATTATACGGGAGTTCCAACATAATATGTTTTAGTTCCAGCATAAGTACACTAGAACTCCAACATAATATACTGGAATTCCAGCAAGTATAAATATCCAGTATAATATACTGGAGTTTGAAGCATCGGTGCTCCAGTCTCCCGTATATTATACAGGAGTCAGCAAAGTATACCGGTCTAGCATAATATGCTGGAGTTCGTACACAGATGCACCGAACTCTCGTATATTATGCGAGATCGGTCTCTGTTGCAGCAAAATAATGACTATTTTTCATTGACTTCGTAAACGATGACTATTTTTGAATGACCAGTTCAAAAACTGGCTATACCGTGCTATTTTAACCTTAATTCGATATGTCTCGGACCATAAACGTCTAAAACACGACACCTGAATATCCGAAGCAAAGTAAACGCATATGTGGACCCCACCAATCATTTCCATTACAACCCAATTTGAACTGCCTAAATATCGGTTAATATTTACTATTACTATTAATTAATTACACTAATTACTAATCTTTGACTAATTAATAATTCCCATTTCCATTTTCCTTTCTTTCCTTTTCTAAACCTTCTTCAAAAAACCCTCCAAAACGCTCAAGCATTTAAAATCCTCAAAAATATTCAGCCGAAAAATATAAAATATTGAAAATGCCTGCAAAATCACGAGACCAGCTCATCTCTTCTCTGTAATAATCAAAATCCAAAATTTTCAAACCCTACACCTCAACTTTCATCAGATCCACAGTCAGATCCGCTAATTTTCCTATTTTTCCTTCCGATTTGAATCCGCATTGTGCAATAATCGAATTTGAAATTACGAAAAATTTCAAATTCGTGAAATTTCCGATCTGATGGTTGAATTTTCGAGGAGTTTGATTGTTTTTGCAATGTTTTGATTTGTTTTGAGAATCGAAATTGTTTGTGTTTATCGGTATATTGTTTCCAATTGTGAGGAATGGCTTCGTTGACTGGTGTTAGCGAGGAGCTCGGGGAAATCGAGGGACAGATTTCGGATATTTTCCGAGCTCTTTCGTAAGCAATGTTCTTTTCTGTTTATCCATTTTAAGTAAAAATATAATGTATGAGTGTGAGGTGAATGGTGTTTTTTGTTTTGTTGTTGCAGAAATGGATTTCAGAAATTGGAGAAGATTAAGGATTCGAACAGGCAGAGCAGGCAGTTGGAGGAGCTAACAGGAAAGATGAAGGAATGTAAGAGGTACTCATTGCAGATCCTCTTGGCGATTTATCAATGTGTTTAACAATCTGCATTTGCATTTACTATAAGTGTATTAGGAAATGATGAACTTTTATTTTGGATATAGAAGAAATATTTGATAGTTTTGCACCTAAGGGTGTGACCTAGTGGTCATTGAAGTGAGAGGAGAACCATGAGGTCTTAGATTCAAATTCCTGCATAGTCAAAGATATACTATGTGATGCCTTCCCATGTGCCTAAGCCATGGCATGTAGAGTTACCCGACACATGTGTTGCTAAAAGGTAGCAGGTATCCGGTGGAATAGTGGAGGTGTGCACAAGCTAGCCCGGATACCACCGTTATCAAAAAAAGGAAAAAAGAGTATAGGAATGGGTGAACTTTATTTCGGAATGGTGAAGAAAATTTTTATCTTTTCACTTCCATGAATAGGATTTCAGACAGAGAAACTGTCAATAAAAGGTGCCTACTTCCCAATGATACTAATAATCACAACTACTAAGCCTTAGCCTTGGTGGGCAGAGTTCCCGGTACCTCTGCTGGTGAGAGGTGGCAGGTACCCAGTAAAATAGTCAGCAACCACTAATTAAAAATAATAATAACTACTACTAGTACCTCTCCATTCTGAAGTAGTTGGGTGGCTGTACGGGTCCTCCATATCCATTCCACTTCAATATTATGAGGATTTGTCATAAATTGACTAGTTTTACTCTGCCAGTCAACCTCCGCAACCCGTCCTTTATCAGAGCTGGCTTTGGATTGGTACTGTAAGCTCATATAGGATGCGAAGCTGAAGAGGGTGGAGTTTATTACAGTTCAAATTGTGTTCAAACGATACAACACTATACCCAGTGAAATCCCATAGTGGGATCTGGGGAGAATAGAGTATACACAGACCTTACCCCTACCTTGTGGAGGTAGAGAGGCTGCTTAAACGATACATGTTTTGAATTTAAAAGAAACAAAATTTACCTGTCAGAAATTGTCACGTTCTAGTAAATGGCAAAATAGTGTAATTTAATACCATAAGCCACTAACTGAAGAGCCACGAGGTTTTTAGCTGATGTAGGAACATCTCCTTGTAAATCTCTTGGATAAAGATGGAAGAGAATTGACTTTTCCATCTTAGTTTTTGCAAATTCTGATAAGCCCTTTTCAGAACTCTGATTAGTGAGATCAATATAAAGCTGTTTCATGTGGACGAACTGTCGCGGTTGATCATTCAATGAGGTATCAAATCACTATGATTACTTGGTCAGTCTTAGAGGAAATAAACATAGTATTTTGCATAAACTCCTTTTTTTTATAAGATTGCATAAAATTCCTGCTTAACAGCTTAGTATTTTAACATGTACATGCCAAAATGTATTGCTTGTTCCTGTTTGATGCCACCAGATGGTTAGTGTTATGTTCTCGAGACATCTAAACAGGATGAAGAACCATAAAAATTTGGTTTTTATTTCCTTTAAAAAGAAAATATTGGATTTGATTTACTTTACATTGTCTTGTTTTTTTTTCTCAAAAAGTTTTGATCCAAATGAAACAGCAAAGCGTTAGAAGTATTTCTAGTGTGTAATTGCCAACTGGAGTAATTGTAGTCAATTTGGGATTCTGACAAGCATGCAAGGTTGATTTGGAGAATTGCTAGTTGCTTTCTCCCTTTATTTTCCATGAAATTCTGGTAACCGAACTATATTGATACGCAACCATGCACTGACAAACAATTAATTTCGTGCAATCATAAACTAATTACTTCGACAGGCTTATCAAGGAGTTTGACAGAGAAGTAAAGGATTTGGAATATAAAAATGATGCTGACACAACCAAGATGCTGAATGAGAAAAAGCAATCAATGGTCTGGTTCATTGGAAAGCTTTTCTATAATATTTATGCCACAACGAATGGATCTGTTTTTTCTGAACTGATGTTGTCTTTTCTATCTTCCTTTGCAGATCAAAGAATTGAACTCTTATGTTGCTCTGAAAAAGCAGTAAGTGCTTTTTGGGTAGCTTTACTCATTATCTAAAACTTCATTTTAATAGTCTGCTGATTCTTGAACTGCTTTGCTTTTCCTTAACTTAAGATTCATCGCCAAAATATATGCTTTCTTCAAATATCTTTGCACAGAGCGACTATACTTGTTCTGTTCCGGAGCGAGTTAGCACCTTTGCAATTATACGAGTCTTTTCTTACCCACCATCAATGTTGTATTGGGTTTTTATATTCTTAGCTTTGTCTTGTTGAAATTAAATGATCCTTTCCACTTTCCCAAAAAGTTCTATTGTATATTTGTAGTTCCTTAAATCCGGGATGCCTCGATTGAATTTTGACTGTAATGCTGGTGAAAGAAAGTGGCTGCAACACTTCAAACAGTATTTCCATGAATGTGCCTGCAGGATTACAAATAGGAAAAGAAGAATTTTCTACCCTCGAGACTTGAGGCCCACAAATGAACCTAGGAATAGCAGCAGAGTTAGAATCATTAAATTTAACAACTGATAAAAACATAGTAAGTCACCTATATTTGCATGAGGTTCTTGACTTGGACATAGTACAAGGTATCCAGCTTATTTATGAGTTTATCAATTCAATATACTCCTTAGATATGTGACACTAGTTCAGGAAATCAACAATAAACTCTGTTTCAGGACTTGGATTATACATGTTAATAGTTAGTCTTCACTCAAGGATGGTTAAAGATTAGGACACTGTTTTCCCGTTGATGAATATGCAGAAGTAGCACTTACGTTTTTTATGAAGTAAACTAGAGCTTATGTTTGTATCGGACGAACAAGAAAGCCCCAACTTTTGGTTTTATTGTATATGTTATTTCTCTTTGGTTTCTGAATCTTAGACTTAATTTTGTGTCTGTGGTTCTTTAGATACGCAAGCAATATTGAGAACAAGCGAGTAGATCTTTTTGAGGGTCCTGGTGAAGGGTTTGCTGAAGAAAATGGCTTGCTAGCTTCAAGTAAGCATATCTTTCACTTTTGTACTTTTATACATCCTTCATTTATCTTAGCGTTCTGGCTTTTTATGCTGCAATTTGAGTTTTGACATAAATTATGCTTTTTTTGGACTGAAGTATGCTGTATTTCTTCTTGGCTCTCATCTGGTGATTAGTAGTTCTGTCTTTTTTTTTTATTGTTCTCACTTGTTTCTCAGCTGAAGAGCTGGTTTCAAGGTATCTCTTCTGTTCTTTTGTTGGGTGAGTGGGGCAGTTGAAGCTGCCGTTGAAAGAATACTGCTTCTTGGTGATAGGATCTGGTTGAGATTGATACACAATTTTGAAGGCTACCTTGCATAATTCTAAATTATAATAGGCGTCTTTCCACAATTACTGGTTTAAAATGTCTCAACTGTATCTATGGCTATATTAGAAAGGAAAATTTTCCATGCTCATTATAGGTGCTTATGGTTGGTATCAGAATTGAGGTTACACTAGGCAACTCTTGTCACCTTCGAGAATACAAAATGAAAGTTATTGATGCCTCATCTTCATCAACATTAAACCAATGTACACTTTAACCTTTCACTTTATGAATTGTGACAAGTCAAATTGCATAGTCTTGATCGGAAGACTGTAATTTATTGAAAGAGGCCTCCTCTATATGTGTGATATTTTTCTTGGAAGCGCAATTAAATGCCAAAGCTAATGGAATGAAAAAAATGATCAAGAGGGGTGTGATCCACAGTGACAGTTTTCTGACTGGTTCAGATATCCGGAACTGTTTAAGCTGAATCTGAAAGTAGAGACCAGGTTGCCTTGTGTAGGTCATCATGATTCAATCTGACATATTAATGAATTATCTTTGTGCACACACACACACACACATACAATACACACACACACATGTGTGTGTGTGTGTATTTGTATATGTATATGTATATATAGAATGGAGTAAGTTCTGATTCTATTCTCTTGAATCTTTTGACACAAGTAATTCAAGCTAATCATCCTATATAGCGAGAGTTCATTTGTCCCTCTCAAATGAATGAATCTCTTTTGCTGCATATTGTCATTGACTTTCGCAAGACATGGCTGTTTTGGCAGCTTGCAAAGGAACTTTGACCTCATTGATTTTTACTCCTTGTCTATAGGTTTTTTAATATTTTAAAAGCAATTGTCCCTATAGCTTTCTGATTGCTGATGTAACATTGCAGATATGAGCAATCAACAACTGATGGATCAAGGAAATAGGATGATGGATGAGACAGATCAGGCCATTGAGAGGTCAAAAAAGGTTGGTATTTCATGAATGAATGTTTTTTGTATGAGCAATTCATGACATAAGCTTTTACTCGTTGCGACATCATACCATATGAAATTCTATCATCTGCTTTTTCTGTGAGTGTTTTGGACTACTAGATTCCCAAGCTAAGTGTTGACTATAATATTGATTATGTATAATTATAGCTAGAGAAGGATTAAATGAAATCTGGTTCAAGCAAAAATAGTTTTTCTTCTTTTCCTTTAAAATTTTTAGGTTAAGAACAACACAATATTTCATTTGCTCCACTTCTAAACGATTCCGAGACAAAGCCCTAATATGTAATCAAACTCATCATCAGGATGTGAAACCACTGAAATGAGTAATGACTTATGGTATCTTAGCCAGTAGATTAAACAGAGACAGTTCTTTTCCTGCACATTGCTTGGTACTAGGAGCTAGTAAAGCAAGGAATATGATGCCATTTGAGAAGTGAGTCTTGTGAACTAGTTTTTTGGACTCTTTTGCTTCCCTGTTATGTAGATTACATGCTCTCTTTTTTTCCACAGGTGGTTCATGAAACTGTAAATGTTGGAACAGAAACTGCTGCAGCACTGAAGGCACAGGTATGCTTATTTTACAAAATGGACATGTTTAAGATGCAAGAGCGTGATCTTATATTGTTTTCTTGTGGCCCTTGCTTCATCCTATGCCTTATATGTGCTGCTTGCCCAGACTGAACAAATGAGCCGGATAGTCAATGAGCTAGACTCGATCCATTTTTCGATCAAGAAGGCTACGCAGTTGGTCAAGGAACTCGGTAGGCAGGTCAATTTCTAAATTGTACAATCCCCCCTTCATTACCTTTTCTTTTTATTTCATCTTGTGACTCTAAATAAAATTCTTCTTTAGGTTGCAACTGATCGTTGTATTATGGGCTTGCTCTTTCTGATTGTGGTTGGGGTCATAGCAATCATTATTGTGAAGGTCAGATGCCTTCCCCCCTCTTCTGCAGCAGTCCAAATGATTTGTGTTTCAATGCCCTCAAACAATATTAGGATTACTTATCAAATATTTTTCTGATATTAAGCTATATCCAAGTATCATTTTTGATTTCAGCAGTTGTTCTTAGTTTGCCACCGTCAATTCATCCAGCTTGCAACATTGTAGTGGTCTTATACTTGAGATTAAAATGTTACTATCAATACGAGAAATTACAACTTTTTTACTTTATTTGGCTATGTGCCCATCTAGCACTTCATAATACAGTTTCTTGACCCTTTTAACCCTAAAACTGATACAGGGCCTAATGGCCTACTTCAAATTGTCATCATAGGTACTTTGGCACATAAACTGCAGCATATGAAGTATCTAGCATAGCGCAATTAAACTTCTAGTCTTCCTGAAAAAGTTCTATTGCAAGTTATCCTAATAAGGCTTTTGTTATTGCGTCTAATTTATCCAATGTTTGTGCTGCATTTTATGAAATGTTTTTTGGTAGCACTGTAAACATTACCATTGACAACCAAAGAACAATTTACAAACTAAAGAGCACCTAATCTTAGGCATCCAAAATCAAAGAGAGCAGCTAATTACATTTGTAATCTTTGCATGGGTCCTCTACATCTATATAACTTCTTGTACAGGTAAGGTAAAGTTAGTCTATCAACTAGTTCTTTCTTGATCTGAGTCACCACCATCTCTGTATGTACATTTAATCCTCTGAATAACTTCCAATTTCGAGCTCTCCATGTATGGTAAACTAAAGCACTCCAAATGGCTTAAACAATCTCTTTTTTATGAAGGTTTACTAGCTAGTCCAATTATGAAGTACTGATATAGTAAAGAAGTCACAGTAACACTTAGGAAACTGCAGTGCAAGGTGGGTTAGCTGATCTTTGAATAGGAGATATCTGATAATAATAGAAATATTGATGTTAGTTTTTAAGAACAGCTTGCATTTCCATTATTTTGTCATTAGTGCAGCATCACCGTTCAACTATTAGTAGTGTGTGCCTTGAGGGTTTTGGTTAGAGATATGTATGTCAACTTTAATTCCAGTTGGTAGCAGCAGCGATAGAAATTAAAAAACGTCAGTTTATGAGAGACTTCACAATTGGACAAGTACCCATTGAAGGAACCCACCGTTCACTTCCTCACAAAGCTTGATCACACTTTGCCCCTCAAAAACAAATTTCTGTTTGATTTATGTTATTATTGGTATTTGGTGGAATAATAACATATATTGAGGCTAAAACCACTTTAATTTTTGGATCTGCAGATTGTAAACCCACATAACAAAGACATCCGGGACATCCCTGGATTAGCCCCTCCAGCACCCAGTCGAAGATTACTTGCTTATCCTTACTGAAATCTCGAAGCAAACCATTTCCGCAAGGAGAGTGCATTATTCACTTCTCAGTGCATTTACTTGGTTTTTGACTTAAGAACAGAGAGTGGCCGAGCACAAAAGCAAGGCAAGGGTTGAAGGAGTACCTAAGAAGTACCTGGTTCAGAAAAGAAGGGTTTCCCGCCTTCTCCCTTTTAATGATAGTTTTCCATTCTTTGTGATGTTTTAATGTGATAGATTCATGATGGTATTGTTTGTATGATTATTATCTGTATTCTAGATAACTGGAACTTTTCCATGGAGGGAGGGACTTTTGAACTACACAAAGCTTTGGAACTGATTGACTTGTGCATACACCAGTGTTGTATAATATCATTATTAATCTTTATTATATTTGTGGAACATATGTTGGTTATTGTTCAATTATTCTACTGACCTTGGTTTCCTTTCTTTTTGGAACCTTCTATTCTATTCACTTTATTTTTCTCTTTTCAATCTTTCTTGTTGTTTGATTTAGCATTTACTCCGACAAGGACTCCTCAATATATTCCTACTTATTAGAAGAGGGAACACAGGCACCTCTCCGTCAACATGCCTGCTTGTTGACGGAGGCAGTTTTGGTATTTCACTATTTATATGCTTTAGGCTATTGTACTATATAGCATTATCACTTGGACACATTTGATGAGATTGCAGAAAGTATACCGGCCCCATTCCACGCGTTCATAGCAGTAGGCACTTCTTGTTCATGTGGGCCCCCCTTTGGATGTTCCAACGTCACACCTAGCAGTATTTTATACCCCCAAATTATCACTTTATTGCTTTAGATGACCTTGATTTTGTGTGAAGTAAGTAAACTTGGGGAATCCGTTGTTCGATCATGTTAAATAGTACATATCATTTCTTTTTTGCTGTCTTTTGCAGCTATAATTTAGATTTTTATGTTGCTTGTAGTTATTTTGCAAAGTCTTAATGGATGAAAATGTTTAATTATTTTTTTACTGTTCAAAAACATTATTAGACAGTTTAAGGTCAATTTTGATTGGAGTACAGAAAATTATTTTCTGCAATAAATTGTAGAAAATTATTTTCTGCAATAAATTGTAGAAAATTTATCAAAAATAAACAAGATACCTAAAATACTGGAAGCAATATAAGATTTTATTTGGAGTAAATAGTTTTTTTTTATATTTTTTTATAATAGATTATAGAAAATGTATCAAAACAAAACAACACGCAAACTTAATATTCTAGAAGCAACACAAGATATTTATTCCAAAAAAAAAGTTAATAAATTTATTCAATAATTTATATAAAAGTAAAATGAAGTAGGCACAAAATAGTGATATGGAAAAAATCTAAAATAATTGATAAGCAGGCAAAGTTTAATAGTTTAAAATCAAGTATTATCAGGCACCGTGATTATAATTGGTGCAAATTTTAGTTTGTTTACATTGATATTGATGAAAAATTCCTTAATCAATTATAAGAAAGGCATTTACATTATGCTAACAAATTTATAAAAATGGAGCAAAAGCTTAGGAAATTTTTGCAGAAGGTTTAAGAGAAAAGGAAGGATTGAATTGGGATCCAGAAGGCAGTAATTGAGTTATTAAAAAGAAGAAGAAAAAAGCAATAATTTCTTTTTTTAAAAATGACGCCCTAAACAAATATTGGGGAGTAATACCAACAAGATGAAATGATGAAATAATGAAATAATGCTTAGGCAAGTGTTTAGGATTTAGAGAGTTAGAAATGTATTATTGTACTACTGAAAAAGAATTATTATCATAATGAAAATATAAAATAAAAACTAGAACGTTTGACTCTCGTACTGCATCATTGTCATTCTTTTAAAGATAAATTAAGAGAATAATATTGTTATATCTTAATGTTGGATCTTAGTCACATTTTATTGTATACCTAATTTTCCTCAAAATAAAAGGCTCTAACACATGTTATATTATAATATCTGCTAGGGTTCAATTCAAATAATATTTGACTGAGGTTGAAGAAAAAACTATTTAGAGCTGAAATAAAAATTAAAAAAGAAATCATTTACAAGTTAAGTTGTGTTCGGATGTGAACTTGACTTGAAAAATTTATTGAAAATTTGCGCCTGAAAAGTCACATTTATTTCCTGAAATATTTCTTAAACAAATTTTTTGATATATTACCAGTATTGTCTTAAATTATGATTAAATTTCTTAATTATACTCAAATCTACATAACATAGAAATAAATCACTAATTAACTTAAATTGTGTTGGTTTATTTAAGCTTGGGCCCGTGCGGGATATCCGTTACTAGTATATATATATACGGGCAAAAGAAAAATAAAATAATTTCAAGATTCTAGGAAGAGATTTTGACTACCTTTGTTAGGCAAAGCATGGCCTTTTTGTGCGTATACCTCTCCATTTTTTGCGATCAATTTATTATTTATTAAGCAAAGTAATAAACAGCCAAGACATAGTGGTACTTCTTCAAATATAATAAAAGAGAATGATTACATACTATGTTATAGTATTATCATATTAGTGCACTTTCACCTAGAATCTTAATCCATTTAATTTATATTACCAATAACTTGGACAAATCGTCAACCGTCCCAGTACGAAATAGTTCTTTGGCCAAAAGGTTGTATTTTCCATGGTAATGTTACAAGTTCAAATCCCAGTAACTTTCTGATCATCGCTGTTCAATTAAACCTTCCTATTTTTCGTATAAAACTATGTAAAAAAATTTAAAAAAAGGAAATAAATTACCGACTAAATCAAGTTGTCTACTGCAGACTTAACAAGTCAATGGAAGTCCTAAAATTTCATACCTCATTATGATTGCATTTTCTACCACTAAACATATATGGTTCTATATAATATAATATCTTGACCTTTCCTGGTACTAAACTAAAGTGGGCAGGCGAAGTCTATAGAAAAACACAAAGTTTAGGTAGACCAAAGGGTTTTATGAGAACACTGAACATCATTTAATATCAATATAACGTGTAAAAGCTTGACCAAAATTGATATTCTATACAAAAGTTTTCCATTTCACAAACACATGGGAAGACGAAACCTTATCTCATTTATTGTTGCCATAGATACAACATTTAAAGGTGATAGAAATGGGCTAGCTCTCATTTAGAAATTGCATGCATTAGTAGTTGTTGAACGGAAAATCACTTTCAAATAATTAATGTAACAATAACCTACACGAATTCATGTCGAAAAGGTTTATTTTACAGCGAATTTCTTTGGTCTACATCACATGTCACTAGTGGTTGCTATACACATGATTTTATGGAAATAATATCGGAACTGATGCTGGGAGCAACGCTAAAGCCTAAAGTTGTTGTGTGACCTATTCGAGCCGTTGAATATACCAGCCATAAGGGTGTACTAATCGAACCGGAAAATCACACCAAACCGAAAAGTCAAACCAAACCAATTAAAAAATTCCGATTAGGTTTGGTTTGATTTGATTTGGTATTGAGTAAAAAAACTCGAACCAAACCGACATATAAATATATAATTTTTATATATACTTTTAAGACTTTTTATAGAATTTTCTTTAAAAAATGTCAAGGAATATTTGTGATTCTCTTATGGGATAAAATTTAGTTAAATATGAAGTGCTCCATATTTATTAACTTTAATGAGTTGTATGATTACTTTTTTATCAAGTGTTAGTGAAATGCGTCAATCTCTTTAATTTGTTCTTTCATATTTATATGTCAATATCTATTAATATCTTATATCTTTTTCGAGTTTGAAATGATATTTCAATAGTTTAAAATTAAATAAAACATATCATCATTGTAAGCACGTGATTTTTGCCCTATGAAAGAATTACTCCCAAAAAATTCAAAATAAAACAATTTTCCTTTGTGTGCAATTGTTGTATTTTTTTTGGTATTTTTGTATAATTATTTGTATTTTTGTCTGTGCATGTTTATTTGTTTAAATTAATAAAAATATAAAATATGTCGCATTTTTCATTTAGTATTTATTTAAGTTTGTTTTACAAAAATGAGAAAATCATAAAAAATAATCTTTTGCATTTCTAGCATTTTAATGTCCAAATTGTGTGATTTTTATTTGTATTAATGTTTAATTTTGGGTGATAATTATTATTAGGGGGTTAATTAGTATTTTAAGATAATTTTTGTTTTTATAATTTTAGCATTTTTAGTTTTATTAATAAGTAAAAGAAAAGAGAACAAACAAGAAGAAAAAAATCGGATTGGGCTCTTCCTCCAATTTTAAACCCCCAAGCCCAAACCAAATTACCCCTTACCCAGCCCAAAACGCCCCGACCCGGTCCAACACTAAACCAAAAGGACCCTCCCCTTTTCAGTTACCCTGCACCCAAATAACCAAACCCAAAAAACCCTAACACTAACCATCCGCCCCCTTCCTCATCTTCTTCTTCTCCAAAAACACCCCAAGCTCCCCTCTCATGGCAGCCATGGTTGTTGCCCTTCCCCCCGTCCCTCACACCTCCAACACACTCACACATGCACAGCTTCTCCATCTTCTTTCTTCAATAAAAATGCAGCCAACCCTTCATCGAACCCCACGTCGCCATAACCAACCAAACGACCACTCAGTTCACGTCCAAACGAACCTCATGGCTGCTGTTTTTGCTGCTTCTTCCGCCACCACTGCTGCTGCCCGTGCTTCTTCTTCTCCAAGATCACGTTGGTTGCTTTTTCTTCAAGATCATTGCTGCGTTCTTCACTGTCCGCCATGGCTGTGTCTTCGAGCTCGTCCAAACAACCACGAGAGTTTCGTCGCACTGCTGCGCTGCTGCCCGTGTTTCTTCTTCTTCAAGATCGTTGCTGCTACGTTTTCACTGTCCGCCATGGCTGCTGTCGCTGCTGATGCTTCATCTTCTTTTTCTTTCACCATGGATGATGTCGCAGCTATTGCTTCGTTGTCTTCAAGTCCGTTTATGTCAAGGTTTCGTTGGTTTCGTTTAAGTTCGTTCGAGTTCGTCGTTGGTCATTTACGGTCAGTTGTTCTAAGTTTTATTTCTTCCGTATTTTTGTTTGATATTTTTCGGATTTGAAATCAAATATGTTTGATATTAATTTCATGTTCATCGTTTTTTTTATCTTTCAGTTTGTTTTCATTCATTTTTCTTGTTTATTTTTAGGTAGAAATTGATTAGTTTAATTATAATGTTGTTAGATTTGAGTTGAAGATTTAATTAATTATTTTTTATTAATTTAAAAGGATTTAATTTTAATATAGAAGAGTGTTAGTTTAAATCACTTGAATCCGTTCTTTGTTATTTAATTTAGACATAATTCATGTTCATTTTTGGTTTGAAGTTCATGTTAATTCAGTGATTTAATGTGAGTTTATGTTTTAGTTTTTAATTTTTTGATTTAGTTTGAATCATGTATTTTGTTATAATTTTGTTGGATTTAATTTAAAGATCAATTGATTATTTGAGTTTAGTGATTTGAATCTGTTTATTTATTTTGTTTAAAGTTTAATTTGAATTTGAGCTCATGCTTTGAATATATTTGTTTGTTATTGTTGGTGAATCTGAAAATAAGTTTGTTGTGTAAAAACATTGTTCAGTCAAAATAATTCAAGTCGTTTCTTTGTTGTTCATCATATAGTTTGAGTTTGTTCATAAAATCTGATTAGAAATTGGTTATAGCTGCTATATTTTGGTTAGAATTGATTAGTTGAACTTGTTATAGCTGACGTGGTATATTGGTAAATTACAATGTTTTCAGGGTCAAAATGGTAATTTCAGTAAGGTCAGAGGGGGTATTTTTGGAATTAAAATTCTGAACAATTATTTATTTTGAGTGCTCTGTACATTAAGATTAAAATAATATTAAATAATCAATAATGGGGGGACAAGATATAATGATGGGGAATAATGCAATTGTTTAATATAAGCATGAGGAACAAGATATAATGGGGGGGGGAGGATAATGTACTTGTTTAATCAAAAGTGGGGAACAAGACATAGTGGGATTGCAGGGCTCAAGAAAAGTTGTTTAAATAAGTAATAATTGTATTTTTTATGTAGTAGTGGGTTTGGTAGGAGAAAGTGATTGTTTTATTAATGGATTAAAGAGTTTGGGATGAAAGATAAATAAGGGAGAATTGATCAGAAAAAGAGGACTTAGACTTGAACTTGAAAGACAAGAAGAAAGGGAGAGAAGAAAAAGGACAGAAAGAAGATAGAGGAGAAAAAGAAGGAGGGATAGATAAAAAAAAAAGAGCTGAATATTGAAGATAGAGAGAAAAATTCCGAAATTATTAAGACTCCAAAAATAAAAAGAAAAACATTCTGGAAATTCAAAAGAAGAATATTATACACTTGATATACGATCTAAATATTCTGATATACGGATTCAGAAATTAAGGGTTGAACAATTAATTAGTCTTTCAAATCTGAAAAGATTCCATTGGCTTCTGTCCGTTGATTGTTGTCGGTGTTTCTAGATTTTTATCTTGATTTCAAAATCTGTCACTGGTTTTTCGTTGTTGGTTATTGGTTGCTGGGTGTTGCTGTTGTTGTATGCTACTGAATTTCTGCTGATCTCCCTTTTCTTTTGCTTCCAATATCAGGTACACTACTGTAATACTAGCTATTACAAGCTAATAATGTGGAAGCATGAATACATATGACGAATGGAATTTTGAAGTGTTAATTTCGCTTTTTCTTTGTTCCTTTTATTGATTGTATTTAGGCTATTTCATGTATTACTGAATAATAATTGGAATAAGAGAAAATAACATAAGTTAGTCTTTAATGAATAGGTTTGGCAAAATGGGTTAATTCACTAGTTATGAAGGTTTTAAGATTATCAACAGTAGGTTAATCGTGAACAAGTAGCTAAATTTAGCTAAGGCATGAATTTAAACTAAATTTCGTGAATTAGGCATTAAGGCATGATTTAAGTTCGAACAAGATTAGAAGAACATTTAAGTTTAATAAACTTTCTAATAAGCTTTAGTAATTATGGTTAAATCTAGTTTCAAATAATTGTGAATAATTAATCTCAATAGTTTTTTATAACAATGCGAGTTTTAATTTAGCTATATTTGATTCTTTTGAATATTAGTTGTCGAATTTTTCTTTTATTTATAATTTCGAAAATTTTAAGTGAAATTCCTTTTCATCAATATTTGTATTAATCTAGCAATTAGTATGCCATGCTTTCTTAAAATAAAAAATAAAAAAAGCTCGTAATTAATTAGGATTTTCTTTCTTTATTCTAGAGACTAATTTTAAATAAAAAATGTAGTTGCTTTAAGATTTGTCCATTATAAATAAATGAGATGAGCCTCGCCTAGTAAAATGTATAGATTGCGGGGCCCTCACAAAATGTATGTATTAATTATTTAGAACATCGGAGTTGGCCGTCTAGTGAAATTTTACGGCCTTTCCCAAAACAACAATACGCTAGTCGCTCTAGGCGCGTCTTTAACAAATTATTTTCTTAAATATGGGTGTGCATTTATGTAACCCAAATTCAAATCTCAACGGAGTCAAAAGGTGTCGATAACCACGGGTGCATTGATTGCGACGTGGTTTGAAATACGTTTTCACAATGTTGCAATTCTCCGTAAAATAATAACAATAAATAAAAATAATAAAAGCGGCTAAAGGATAAAATTTGCACATAAGTTTATAATATGTATTATATCAGATAATCAAGCCGAATATAACAGTTGAGCGACCGTGCTAGAACCACGGAACTCGGGAATGCCTAACACCTTTTCCCGGGTTCACAAAATTCCTTATCCGAATTTCTGGTTCGCTGACTGTAATACAGAGTCATTCTTTTCCTCGATTCAGGATTAAAATTGGTGACTTGGGACACCCTAAATCTCCCAAGTGGCGACTCTGAAATAAATAAATAAATCTCGTTTTGATTGCCCTTTAATTTGAAAAAACTCCCTTCCGCGCCCCTTCGCGGGCGGAAAAGGAGGTGTGACAGCTCTGGCGACTCTGCTGGGGACAAAACCCAGAATCTCTGGTTCAGGGTTCAAAATTCGAGCTTAGATGAATTGTTATATTTGGCTTTATTTATTATCTGATTATTACATGTTTTGAGCCTAATGTGCTAAATGCTGCTTTTACCGCTTTGATATTATTTGAACTGTATATAAACTGTGCCGAAACCTTTCTCTTCTTACCTCCGGGGATGTGCTTACTGGTTGAGACTCCCTATTCTGTTAGTGTCATACCCTAAATAAAAGAGGCTCGGAAAGTTTCTAAGCCGGCTGGCCTTTTGGTTCCCGGAAAGGAGCTCCTTCCTCAACTCGAGTTGTCCGCTCGGGTACACTGTCTAGAACACCGACCCAGGTTTTGAACATAGAATAACGTGACTTCATGCCGGATCCCTAGTAGGAACGCTTATTTGCATCACGTTGCATTTGACTTAGGGGACTCAACACAGGGGTTGAGTCCGTCTAGGACTAGCAACCTGATATGAAAAGACCATCCTGAGGCATCCTATTTGTTTTCCGTGCATTTATTTGTCTCGCGCCCGCATGCTAACCGGTTTTTGAATATTAGGAATATTGTGAAATTGAAAAAAAAAATAGCGGTTAGGGAGTTAATTGTTTATTTTTGAAAAAACTAATGCCCAAATACCGTCGAACTCTGCCGAAATTATGAGAAAATAAAAAAAAATATTTTATTAATTTGTTTTACTAAAAGCAAAGGAAAAATAGAAAAAAGAGTCGTTATTCTGTCTTGTTTTCAAAAAATAGAAAAGGAAAATAGTTTGTCTTACCATGGAAAATGAAAATGAAAAAAAGGGTCTTATTTTTAAAATAGTTTTTTTTATTTTTATGAAAATGCCCAAAACCGAAAAGGAAAAGAGTCGTGCTTTTAAAGTGGTCTTGATTTTTGCTGCCAAAAATGAAGGAAAAAACAAGTTTTAAAATAGTTCAGTTAATTGCCCGAACTACGCTGGTCTGATTCTCACCGGATGTGAGATACATAGGAAAACCTCTTCGGTTCCGGCCCTCCATATTCCAAAAAATCAAAAAAAAAATATTTTTCATTACTCAGTCTTGTAGACCTCAAATTAAAAAAAAAATATAATACAAAAATATTTCTTTTTAATCTCTCTCAAAATTCAAAATATTTGTTTAAAAGTTCAGAAGAAAATTCAAAATTCAAAAATATTTTTTTTTCTTTTGTAGTATTTCTTTCAGAAATCCAGGGTAATAGTCCAAAAATATTTCCATTTTTCTTTAGAAGATTTTTTGAACTTTCCAAAAAAAAAGGGAAAAGAAGTTAAAACAATATATATATATATATATATATATATATATATATATATATTAGCCGTTGTTTTTTTTTCAAAAACAAAAAAAAGAATATATAAAAAAAATAAAAAAAAACAACAACAAAAATCAAAATCCAGAAATATTTTCTCTCTTCTTTGTAAGTATTTTTTCGAAAAAAAAGGAGTTAGCTTATTTGCTTTATTTCTGAGGGGCGAACTACGCCGGTTTAATTCTCATCGGATGTGAGATACGTAGGCAGCCCTAATCGGGTCCAACCTCCCCTTTTGCTAAAATAGCCAAAAAAATACGTCAAATCTTAATTTCATCATAAAGAAGTCAAGTGACGCTGTTTTGTCAAAACATAGCCGAATGTTCCCGAAAGGAACGCCAGGAGGCTGACTTTGCATAAACAGCCACCTTTGGGTCATTTTTTTTTAGATTTGATCCAATTGACCCACACAACCTTAAAAATCTTCGTCCTAGAGGCGCTGAAAGGCCGTGTTTGCAATACCAGGTCTTTTATTCTAATTTGAAAAAAAAACAAGAAAAGAGTCATAAATAAGTTGGGTCACGCCGTTTTGTCAAAAATAGCCGAATGTTCTCGAAAGGGACGCCGGAAAGCTGATTTTGCGTAAACGACCATTTTTGGTCATTCTTTTGGGTTGCGACCAGTTATCCCGCACAACCTTAAAATCTTCGTCTCCGAAGTGCTGAAAGGCCGTGTTTGCAAAACCAGGTCTTTTTTATTTGAAAAAAAACAAGAAAATAGTCAGTGGTCAAGTGAATACCGTTTGGTTTTTAGTTAAAATAAGCCGGCCCGACTTCGGTGATGTCTTAAACCGTTCTTGCCGAGATAGCCTTAGAGTATCTTTCGGTTGTCGAAGGACTATTTTTGTAAAAGAACGAACAAGTTTGTGAAAGGTTGTAAAATAATCCTTCCCGGCCTCAAAATTCATATGAAATTTGGAAGAGGCCACATTTGCAAAAAATAACCGTTTGGTTGCATTTGTCAAACGGGGAAAGGAACTAGCCGTTTGTTTTTGAGTTTGTAATTCTTTGATTAGAGTATGCGAGTTATTTGATTTTCGAGGCCGTTTGTTGTCTTTTGTCAAAGTCTGTTAGTATGGTCAGTTTTTTTAAACTTTTGTAATCAAGTTTGTTTTAATATGAAAATTGAAAATTCCAAAAAAAAAATATGTTTATTATTATTTATCTTTTATTGGTCCGAACTACGCAAGGTCTGATTCATGCGGGGTCATGATACATAGGCAATCTCCATAAGATTCGACCACCATTGAAAAAAAAAGTGTGGGAGATTTTCAAAGGGGCACAATTACAAGAAGCCGGAACGACGCACGTAACTGAAGTGAATGCGTGATAGAACGGTCTAACTGCTTAGGGGTATTGTATCTCTGATATATGATTATCTATCAAATGCCCTAACACTAATGTGATGGCTTCACTTTGCTGTTGTTCATATATAAAAAAGTGGTTGGTTGTGGTAACTCCTCCCTGCAAAGCAAAGTCAAAGGATAATGACTCAGAACCTCAGAACCAAGTGGGTCGGTACTGATGACCGACAACAACTGGTCGAACGGAACAACAAGTTGGTAGAAGAAGTGAAAATGCTGAGACAACATATGGCAGACATGTATCAGGCATGGATGACTGGGAAAGCACCACCCCCTCCATTGCCAAGCTTCTTGAACTCTGTCATTACCCAAGCACCCAACACCATAACGGAAGATCCCCCATACTCTCCATCCCAACCCACTTATGGCAGCTTTCCCAGCTACCCGAGTAGCTCCATCACTCGTCAACGCTACTCCCCTCCCCAACACTACTTCTCTCCACGAGACTCCCAAAGACATGCTTCACTTTCCAAATACCCAGCTCCACAAAAGGCCTATCTACCCTCACAAGCCTACCGGAAGCCCCCTGGATCAGGTTTCCGGCCCAATCAAGTATTTAGGAACGAGAGGTTGCTAAAACGAGAAAAGGCTCTCACCCCTATCGGAGTATCTTATGCAAGTCTGTTTGAAAGGCTAAGGCAAGATGGCCTGATTGAGCCGCTCTCCGCATATACTCCAGATCCACGTGCAAGAAACTTTGATCCGGCAGCACGATGCGCATACCACTCCAATGTCATAGGGCACAACATTGAGAGCTGTCGTAATCTGAAAAGGGAAGTAGAAAAAATGATCCAAAAAGCGCGGATTGTGATCAATAACAGTGACATGAAGCACTCGAACCCTATCGAGAACTTGTTGACGGAGGATGATGATGTTGAAGCTGGTAATGGTCTTGGCAGTATTGATGAAAAGCTCAGTGGCTAAGATGCCAGGTTTGATAATTGGGAGGGCGCTTCGTTCCTTGGTTAGCAAGAGAGAAGCTTTTGATGGTTTATTTTGTTGTCATTTCTGTTCTCCGGATTATTAGGGTTGTAATTCAGATATTGTCTTGCGTCAAACTTTCTTATCTTTCCATTTTGTCATAGCAGTTTGTTTAAGTTTTGTCCAGGCTGCTTTAGGATTTTATTCTGGTTTGTTTTCGTTCATTTTGTTATTCAAACCATTTCACCGGTAATCTAATGCAAAATCCGGTCTTTTATTATTTCCAGTTATCTTTTTGTTTGGTCCTTTTATCATTTTTGTTCAACGCCGATTCAGGTGACATGACATGCGCACACAGTTTGGGCCTGATCTTAAAAGATAATCATAAAACCATTGGGTGGTGATCGGAACATTTAAAAGGAATAAAGACGGTTTGAGATTATTCGGAGCTCGAGTCATATGGAACTGGGGCAAATAAAACATAAAGAAAACCATAAAATCAAGTGAGAGTATTGCCCAACGGTGCTTTAAAAATGACAAAAGAAAAAGGCAAATGTATGCATATGGTTATCAAGTCCGGCACAATCAGAAGATGTGGTGAATATTTAATGGTGTTGTTTGTGCTTGGCGTGTTTTGAAGATTGGAATGACGAAGGCATTTTATTCTGCTATCTAAACACTTTCTCCTTCGTTAACCCTTTGAGCCTTATTTGTTTTCTTTCATACCCCTCTTTCGGAATCAGTAGCAAAGAGTAGAAACACAAACATAAAAAGATAAGAAAAGAAAAAGAAAAAGAAAAAAAACACAAAAAGAAAAGAAAAAAAAAGCAACAAAAAAAAAAGAAAAAAAATGAAAAGAAAAGAGAAAAATGATAACAGAAAACAAAAGAAAGTCAGAAGAAAACAGAGGAATTGGGAACTACGTTCGACCTGATTCCTCAAAGAGGATACGTAGGCGCCTCAAGGCTCGGTCATGGTGTAATAAAAATTATATATAAAAATAAAATAACTATAAATAATCCCCAAGCAAGAAATTGGGGCAAGGGTTGCGCTTGTTGTAAACAAATATGGTTCCGAAAGTTGTAATTTTGAACCTCAAATTGGTTTGTTTTTTAGCATTTAATACCCTTTCTTTCTAGCCTATCCAAAAACCCACATTACGGTCCAAAGAAAGACCTTCTGATCAGTCTTCAAAAGATGCCAAGTCAGAAAAATGAGAGTCTTACCGATGAACATAACACTCTGATCCACAGCAGAAAGGACTCTAATCCCCAGCAGAGAGAGTCATATCGGCAACACTCCAAATCCCCATCTGGAAAATGATACAAATGAGAGAGTCTTATCGGTGAAAATCTTCACGGGCACCATAAGGCGATGAAAGCTGAGAGAAAAACCAAAATGAGAGAGGCTTGATAGTAAAAACCCTTCGGGCACTACAAGTCGAATAAGATTGAGAATCAGATGGGGAATCGCCAAATGAAGATCTTGAAAGACGATTGACGGCGGAGGATAGGCCACATATGCATGTCATGACCATTAGAGTCGATATCTGCGTTTGATAGGTTTTTATTTATAGTTTCTTTTGTTAAAGAGTCATATTTTTCCTTTGTCTTTTATTCTGTTCCTTTTTATCTTTCTCCTTTCATAGAAAAATTCCCCAGTAGAGTCTGTTTGGTCAGAACAAGTGAGAAATGACTTCAAAATATGCTATCAGCTTTCCAAATTATGCAAGATGAGATCTGACTAGTACATCCAAGTGGTATAGTCAGCAAGGAACAAGCGCAAGGCCAGTGTCAAGAAAGATATCCCCAGCAAAAGAGAATTGACAAAAGGATTGACGAGTGTCAAGAGGGATACCCTTGCCGAAATCAAAGGTTATAAACCTCAAGGATAAGGACTGTGGACAAATCAAGAAGAGCAATGAGCATGATTTGGGAAATTCATATGAGACTAAAAGGTCGGGAAAATGACAGTTTCCGAACTATGCCACAAAAGAATAGGGATATCCCCAGCAGAAAGGGATCATTCCCAACAAATAATATCATCCCCCGCAAGTTTTTTGGAACGCAGAGCAGGGAAGGAGAAAGGGAAAAGCCATCCCCAGTAGGAGTATCACAACCAACCACCACAGTCAAATTTTAAAAGGAAATGACATTGATGGCGGAAATGCATGCCACAAGGGAGATTATCAAACTGGGGCAGAAAATTTTCCTTTCATTTAGAAAATTTTTTGGAAGTCAGATACCCATTCGGGGAAGAATAAAGATAGCACCAGTCTCAAGGGAAGTGGTCTTTGAACCAGTTTTACCCCCAGCATAACAAGTTTTAATAAAGGAAGTTGTTCCCCAGCGGACAGAACAAAAAGATGAAACTTGTGCTCGGAAAAAGCAAAAGGCCAGTATCATTCCCAGCAGCCTTCAGAAGAGTGAAGCACTAGTTTTTGAAGGAATCAAAATCTCCCAGCAGTGTTATCCTCAACAGCGTTATCCCCGGCTGATAACATTTTATCCCCAGCAATGTTGAGAGAGAAAAGTTTTGAAGGAAGTAGCTTTGGAGAAAAGGGGAAGAAAGGAGACTCCCCAATAATATCATTCCCCAACAGGTAAGTAAATAATTCCCCAGCAGTCTCGGGGAAAGACAACGCGAGCTGTTAAAGGAGAAAATCATCCCCAGCAAGGCCACAAATCGGCCACCATTTTTTTTAGAAAAAAAAACTGATAAAATTTTCGTTGCTTGAGAGTTGAAACAAGAACAAAGCAGCGCAAGGGAAAAAGAAAAGAAAAGAAGAAATTACTAAGGTAAGTTTCTCAAACCTTTGATCTTTACATTTTCCTCCTAAGATAAAAGTCCTAGTCCGATGAAATTTTCTCCTGAGATATCAAATCTTAGTCCGATGAATCTTTCTCCAAAGCTCGAAAGGAGCTTGATTTATTTTAAAAGTATTAGAGTTGAAGTCAGGAGCCCGCCTGGAGAATGGAGGTTTTAAAATTTAAGAAATTGTTAAAGTCAGAAGCCCGCCTGTAGAATGGAGGTTATTAAATTTTAAGTTGAAGAAGTCAGGAGCCCACCTGTACAATGACATTTTATTTTCAAAGTTGTTGAAATCTCGCCAGCCTAAAGAAAGGAATGACATTTTATTTTCAAAGTTGTTGAAGTCAGGAGCTCGCCTGAAGAGAGGAAAGGCGTTTTATTTTTAAAAGTTGTTGAAATCTCGCCAGCCTAAAGAAAGGAATGACATTTTATTTTCAAAGTTGTTGTTGAGGTCAGGAGCCCGCCTGAAGAGAGGAATGACATTTTATTTTCAAAGTTGTTGTTAAAGTCAGGAGCCCGCCTGAAGAGAGGAAAGACGTTTTATTTGTTGAAATCTCGCCAGCCTAAAGAAAGGAATGACATTTTATTTTCAAAGTTGTTGAAATCTCGCCAGCCTAAAGAAAGGAATGACATTTTATTTTCAAAGTTGTTAAAGTCAGGAGCCCGCATGAAGAGAGGAAAGGCATTTTATTTTCAAAGTTGTTGAAATCTCGCCAGCCTAAAGAAAGGAATGACATTTTATTTTCAAAGTTGTTGAAGTCAGGAGCCCGCCTGAAGAGAGGAAAGGCATTTTATTTTTAAAAGTTGTTGAAATATCGCCAGCCTAAAGAAAGGAATGACATTTTATTTTCAAAGTTGTTGAAATCTCGCCAGCCTAAAGAGAGGAAAGACATTTTATTTTCAAAGTTGTTGAAATCTCGCCAGCCTAAAGAAAGGAATGACATTTTATTTTCAAAGTTGTTGAACTCAGGAGCCCGCCTGAAGAGAGGAAAGGCGTTTTATTTTTAAAAGCTGTTGAAATCTCGCCAGCTTAAAGAAAGGAATGACATTTTATTTTCAAAGTTGTTGTTGAAGTCAGGAGCTCGCCTGAAGAAAGGAATGGCATTTTGTTTTCAAAGTTGTTGTTGAAGTCAGGAGCCCGCCTGAAGAGAGGAATGACATTTTATTTTCGAAGTTGTTGTTGAGGTCAGGAGCCCGCCTGAAGAGAGGAATGACGATTTTATTTTCAAAGTTGTTGGTTGAAGTTGGGAGCCCACCCATATAATAGAGGAATACATTGCAAGTCAGTAAAGCAGAAGAATCCAACAGGAATCCCCAGCGGGAAACAATAAAAATCCCCAGCACCGGAAAGCGGAAGGCTGCAACAAGAGATCTCAGCGCAAAATCAAGCGCATGAGTCAAAAGGGAGAAAAGACGCATCTTGAAAGAAGCGGCCTGTGAACATTGAATTATGCCCAGCATAACAAAGCTTAATGAAGAAAGCCATATCCCCAGCGGACCGAACCAGACAGTGAGAATTGGTATTCAAAGTAGCAAAAGGTCGGTGTCACCCCCATCAATTCTCGGAAGAAAGAAGCACCGGAATCGACGCAAGCCGACAAGAAAGCAAGGCATCAAGAACAAATGGAAGATAGATGGGATCTTGTAATCCGTAGTCTAGCCTAACTTCTTGATTTTTCTTTTAAGCATGGTATAATAAGGAGGTCAGCAAACAGTAAAAGTAGCATGCAATAGCAGCAACATTGCAGTCCCACAGTAGTCCCAGCTACCAAAACTTCCCGAACTACATTAACCTGATTCCCTTTTAGCCAGGGATATGTAGGAAACCTTTGAAGCAAAGGTTCGGTTAAACCTTTTTTCAAAAAATGCTTCACACGGAGTACTCAGATGGGCAAAAATCGCTCACTTTATCTTTGCACCAAAACCTTTCGTGTCTTCGGGCAAAGAGGGGCAGCTGTAAGCACATGATTTTTGCCCTATGAAAGAATTACTCCCAAAAAATTCAAAATAAAACAATTTTCCTTTGTGTGCAATTTTTGTATTTTTTTGGTATTTTGTATAATTATTTGTATTTTTGTCTGTGCATGTTTATTTGTTTAAATTAATAAAAATATAAAATATGTCGCATTTTTCATTTAGTATTTATTTAAGTTTGTTTTACAAAAATGAGAAAATCATAAAAAATAATCTTTTGCATTTCTATCATTTTAATGTCCAAATTGTGTGATTTTTATTTGTATTAATGTTTAATTTTGGGTGATAATTATTATTAGGGGGTTAATTAGTATTTTAAGATAATTTTTGTTTTTATAATTTTATCATTTTTAGTTTTATTAATAAGTAAAAGAAAAGAGAACAAACAAGAAGAAAAAAATCGGATTGGGCCCTTCCTCCAATTTTAAACCCCCAAGCCCAAACCAAATTACCCCTTACCCAGCCCAAAACGCCCCGACCCGGTCCAACATTAAACTAAAAGGACCCTCCCCTTTTCAGTTACCCTGCACCCAAATAACCAAACCCAAAAAACCCTAACACTAACCATACGCCCCCCTTCCTCATCTTCTTCTTCTCCAAAAACACCCCAAGCTCCCCTCCCATGGCAGCCATGGCTGCTGCCTGTCCCCCCGTCCCTCACACCTCCAACACACTCACACACGCACAGCTCCTTCATCTTCTTTCTTCAATAAAAACGCAGCCAACCCTCCGTCGAACCCCACGTCGCCATAACCAACCAAACGACCACTCAGTTCACGTCCAAACGAACCCCATGGTTGTTGTTTTTGCTGCTTCTTCCACCACCACTGCTGCTGCCCATGCTTCTTCTTCTCCAAGATCACGTTGGTTGCTTTTTATTCAAGATCATTGCTGCGTTCTTCACTGTCCGCCATGGCTGCGTCTTCGAGCTCGTCCAAACAACCACGAGAGTTTCGTCGCACTGTTGCGCTGCTGCTTCATTGTTTTGTCGCCGCCCGTGTTTCTTCTTCTTCAAGATCATTGCTGCTGCGTTTTCACTGTCCGCCATGGCTGCTATCGCTGCTGATGCTTCATCTTCTTTTTCTTTCACCATGGCTGCTGTCGCATCTATTGCTTCGTTGTCTTCAAGTCCGTTTATGTCAAGGTTTCGTTGGTTTCGTTTAAGTTCGTTCGAGTTTGTCGTTGGTCATTTACGGTCAGTTGTTCTATGTTTTATTTCTTCTGTATTTTTGTTTGATATTTTTCGGATTTGAAATCAAATATGTTTGATATTAATTTCATGTTCATCGTTTTTTTATCTTTCAATTTGTTTTCATTCATTTTTCTTGTTTATTTTTAGGTAGAAATTGATTAGTTTAATTATAATATTGTTAGATTTGAGTTGAAGATTCAATTAATTATTTTTCAGTTTGTTTTATTAATTTAAAAGGATTTAATTTTAATATAGAAGAGTGTTAGTTTAAATCGTTTGAATCCGTTCTTTGTTATTTAATTTAGATATAATTCATGTTCATTTTTTGTTTGAAGTTCATGTTAATTCAGTGATTTAATGTGAGTTTATGTTTTAGTTTTTCATTTTTTGATTTAGTTTGAATCATGTATCTTTGTTATAATTTTGTTGGATTTAATTTAAAGATCAATTGATTATTTGAGTTTAGTGATTTGAATCTGTTTATTTATTTTGTTTAAAGTTTAATTTGAATTTGAGCTCATGCTTTGAATATATTTGTTTGTTATTGTTGGTGAATCTGAAAATAAGTTTGTTGTGTAAAAACATTGTTCAGTCAAAATAATTCCAGTTGTTTCTTTATTGTTCATCATATAGTTTGAGTTTGTTCATAAAATCTGATTAGGAATTGGTTATAGCTGCTATATTTTGGTTAGAATTGATTAGTTGAACTTGTTATAGCTGACGGGGTAGATTGGTAAATTATAATGTTTTCAGGGTCAAAGTGGTAATTTCAGTAAGGTCAGAGGGATATTTTTGGAATTAAAATTCTGAACAATTATTTATTTTGAGTGCTCTGTACATTAAGATTAAAATAATATTAAAATAATCAATAATGGGGGGACAAGATATAATGATGAGGAATAATGCAATTGTTTAATATAAGCATGGAGAACAAGATATAATGGGGGAGGATAATGTACTTGTTTAATCAAAAGTGGGGAACAAGACATAGTGGGATTGCGGGGCTCAAGAAAAGTTGTTTAAATAAGTAATAATTGTATTTTTTATGTAGTAGTGGGTTTGGTAGGAGAAAGTGATTGTTTTATTAATGAATTAAAGAGTTTGGGATGGAAGATAAATAAGGGAGACTTGATCAGAAAAAGAGGACTTAGACTTGAACTTGAAAGACAAGAAGAAGAGAGAGAAGAAAAAGGACAGAAAGAAGATAGAGGAGAAAAAAAAAGAAGGAGGGATAGATAAAAAAAAGAGAGCTTAATATTGAAGATAGAGAGAAAAATTTCGAAAATATTAAGACTCCAAAAATAAAAAGAAAAACATTCTGGAAATTCAAAAGAAGAATAGTATACACCTGATATACGATCTAAATATTCTGATATACGGATTCAGAAATTAAGGGTTGAACAATTAATTAGTCTTTCAAATCTGAAAAGATTCCCTTGGCTTCTGTCCGTTGATTGTTGTCGGTGTTTCTAGATTTTTATCTTGATTTCAAAATCTGTCACTGGTTTCTCGTTGCTGGTTATTGGTTGCTGGGTGTTGTTGTTGTTGTTGTTGTTGTTGTATGCTACTGAATTTCTGCTGATCTCCCTTTTATTTTGCTTCCAATATCAGGTACACTACTGTAATACTAGCTATTGCAAGCTAATAATGTGGAAGCATGAATACATATGACGAATGTTATTTTGAAGTGTTAATTTCGCTTTTTCTTTGTTTCTTTTATTGATTGTATTTAGGCTATTTTATGTATTACTGAACAATAATTGGAATAAGAGAAAATAACATAAGTTAGTCTTTAATGAATAGGTTTGGCAAAATGGGTTAATTCACTAGATATGAAGGTTTTAAGATTATCAACAGTAGGTTAATCGTGAACAAGTAACTAAATTTAGCTAAGACATGAATTTAAACTAAATTTCGTGAATTAGGCATTAAGACATGATTTAAGTTCGAACAAGATTAGAAGAACATTTAAGTTTAATAAACTTTCTAATAAGCTTTAGTAATTATGGTTAAATCTAGTTTCAAATAATTGTGAATAATTAATCTCAATAGTTTTTTTTATAACAATGCGAGTTTTAATTTAGCTATATTTGATTCTTTTGAATATTAGTTGTCGAATTTTTCTTTTATTTATAATTTCGAAAATTTTAAGTGAAATTCCTTTTCATCAATATTTATATTAATCTAGCAATTAGTATGCCATGCTTTCTTAAAATAAAAAATAAAAAAAGTTCGTAATTAATTAGGATTTTCTTTCTTTATTCTAGAGACTAATTTTAAATAAAAAATGTAGTCGCTTTAAGATTTGTCCATTAAAAATAAATGAGATGAGCCTCGCCTAGTAAAATGTATAGATTGCGGGGCCCTCACAAAATGTATGTATTAATTATTTAGAACATCGGAGTTGGCCGTCTAGTGAAATTTTACGGCCTTTCCCAAAACAACAATACGCTAGTCGTTCTAGGCACGTCTTTAACAAATTATTTTCTTAAATATGGGTGTGCATTTATGTAACCCAAATTCAAATCTCAACGGAGTCAAAAGGTGTCGGTAACCACGGGTGCATTGATTGTGACGTGGTTTGAAATACGTTTTCACAATGTTGCAATTCTTCGTAAAATAATAACAATAAATAAAAATAATAAAAGCGGCTAAAGAATAAAATTTGCACATAAGTTTATAATATGTATATCAGATAATCAAGTCGAATATAATAGTTGAGCGACCGTGCTAGAACCACGGAACTCGGGAATGCCTAACACCTTCTCTCGGGTTAACAGAATTCCTTATCCGGGTTTCTGGTTCGCGGACTGTAATACAGAGTCATTCTTTTCCTCGACTCGGGATTAAAATTGGTGACTTGGGACACCCTAAATCTCCCAAGTGGCGACTCTGAAATAAATAAACAAATCCCGTTTCGATTGTCCTTTAATTGGAAAAAACTTCCTTCTCGAAAAAGGAGGTGTGACAATCATATAGTTTCATATTTATTTTTATGTTTAATTATTAAATTCAGTGAACCTTAAAAGTGTACGTTAACGTAAAGTTATTGTTAGACGACTAAAAAATAACTATCATGTGTTACTAAGAAAATTCTTCCATAAAAATATTTTAACAGATAATATATCTGTCATTTTCTTCAATTTTTGCAAAACATATATTTAATTATATAAAATTTAACAAAGTATATACGATTGAAATAATATTCACATAACAAAAAAAATGGAAAACCTGAAAAATCCGACAAAACTGAACCAATCCAAACCGATATAGTTGGTTTGGTTTTGATAAAACTCGAACCAACCCGGTCCATATACACCCCTAACCAGCCACTTATGCTTACATTATAATAGGTTGCCTACGTTATACCTCTTTGAGGTGTGACCCTTTCTTGGACCCCTGCATGAATGCGGGATGGTTCGTAGACGAGACTGTTTTTTTTAAAATTTAATATCGGGACTATTATTTGGTCTCTAATTAGGTAGTTCTAGGATTGCGTTAATTTTGAGTATTTATTTTAGTGTTCACTTTATATTACTGTAATAATTTTGTTGGTATAGTCAGTCTATTGTATATATCATAATATCTTTTTTATGAAAATATTGTTTGCACATATATAAGGAATCCCTTGAAGCAGCGGAATATTAGATGTAGAAAGAGTTTGTTATTTAATTTTTTTCTTGATCAAGTTATTCAAATTGATCTGGTACCTGATTTTTTTCTAAGTGAAAAAATTTGAAGATATCTATAAGTAAATGAATATAGGCAGCAAGAAATACTTTTCTTCGTCTTCTTAAAGACTGAATATGAACCTACTTATGATGGCAATTGGCGTTGATTTTTAACCAATCATATTTAAGTTTGGATCTGATAAAATTATTTTGTGTATTATTTATTCAATATTGTTTATTACTTATTTGTCATATAGTAAACTTGAATTTCATTTTTGATTAAACGGTGTCACGAATTATAGAATTGAGAGAGGCTTATCTCTATTGTGGTGGTTATAAATATAATGGTACTAAAAAGCTTATAACTATAAACGTTGATGTATTCAACATAAAAAATAACTTCAAATAAAAGCAAAAAGAGAAAAATATAGTGTAAAAGAACTCGATCATCAATTTTTTTGCATGAACATTTTATCAAACTAAATAAAAGAAAAAGAAATCCAATTTGAACACATATGAAACGAGTAAGCCGAAAACAAATCCTACTTGTATACGCACATTCCACAAGGAAATATCATAACCACCAGTTTTTTTATTCTTTTTTCTTTTGTTTGGGTAAAAGAATAATAATATGGACCAATATTAAAATATAAAATCATGAAAATGGATTTCAAAACTTTTAAATTTTTTAACCCATAAGAATCATGTGTAACTTGCTACTCCATTCATCTTTCTTTATATGACAATATTGGAATAAAAAACTACTCTCTCCGGTTAAAAATAAGTGATTTTTTGGAGGTTTTCACACAAATTAAAAAATCCACCGTTTAACATTAATTAGCAATAAAATTGATCACATTAACCTTTACTATCTAACATAAATACTCCTAACACATATTCCAACACTATTTACTCCAAGGACAATATAGGAAAAAAATAATTAATTCATTCTTGAAATCTGAAAAAATCACTTATTTTGGACCACAAGAAAAGGCCAAAAAATCACTTATTTTAGACCGGAGGGAGTAATAAGTTTAAAATATAGTAGTAGTTGCACAGCATTTAAGGTGAAAGATAGTAGTTATTTTGTTACATACATATCCTTTTTTTTTTGGGAAAATTTTCGGGAAAGTTTGCAGTCGCTATCTTTTGGGTGCATACTGGATAACCTGCTCATGATTGAGGAGATGTGCTGATGAGGGAAATTGATCCCATATCTCCTGCGTGAGAAACCACTCACCCAACCAATTCGGCTTAACCCAAGTAACATACCTATCTTATACTAGTAAATTCTAAGCACCTATATTTGTACTTCCATTTTTGTCAAATTGGTCCTATTTAACAATATCAAAACTGCAAACTCCCTTCTTAGTAATTCAACATTTTAATTTCTTACTAATCTTTTCCCTTTTGGAAGTATAAAGCCGGGCACTCGCGCCAAAACGCGTTTAACTGTCTTAACTGTTTCAGAAATATCCCTGTCAGGAATAAAAAACAAAAACCCAAAAAAAGAAAAACAAATTTCAGCTTTCTAATTTTCTACTGAAAATATATTTTATTCTTTGTTTTGAATAAAAAAATATATTCACAGGATTAAATTAAGTATAAGCTGTGAAAAACAGAAGAACGCTGTATTTGAAATTTTCTAGTCAAATACTCCTAAAGTTAAAATATTTAGGGATGTAAGTCTTCAAGGAAAGTGTCATTGTCAAATGTTGGTCCGCAAGAATTCTCCAAGAAACCACCTTCAGGCAACCAGCAAGAAACCTTAAAAGGACAAATATCAATTTTAGTCCGCGCCTAAAATTATTTATATTCGATAACTGTAAAAGTATATAATATTTATATATTTTTCGTATATAACATATAGAAATATAATATATATATATATATATATATATATATATGTGTGTGTGTGTGTGTGTGTGTGTTATTATTTTAAGAGCCACTACACAATGTTATTTTTTTACTATTATTAACACATACTCAAATTGCAGTTGAGTGTATTAAGTTCCTGCTATGAGCGGTGTCCGAGAAAGGACCGAACTATAAAGGTCTATTATACACAGCTTTACCCTGTATTTCTACAAGAAGTTATTTTCACGGCTTGAACTCGTGACATCCCGATCACATGATAACAACTTTATCCCAAAATTTCCGGACAACATTAGTAACACCCAAAAAAATAAATTGAAATATAATATTCATAGTACATTAATTTAAAAAGAAGAAGTAATCATATCATAGTACTACATAAGAAGTTAGTATATTGGAGCAGAAGAAGGCAAAATTGATGAGGTCAACTTGTATAAATTTTGGTCTTCTCAAGTTTTGTCATTGCATACTCCTTTTCCTTTCATACACGTTAACACGCTGCATCTCTCTCTCGCTGTCTCTATTCCTATGTCACACGTTTGTTCAAATAATTTTCTCCAAATGTTACTATTTTTACAGCTACAACATTCTTGTCTTTAATTTGTTTTTGTATCAATTTAAAGGTTCAATCCTTCACTTTTTTTAGCTTCAATTCTCAATTGGGGTTTCTGAGTTTTCCTTATTTGTCTCTGTTTTCATATGAGTTCCTCTTGTTTTTGAGCTTTCTTGCTTTTTTGCTTTGTTTTAGTCCACATGGAATTTTTTTCCCTTTTGGTGTAAAGCCTACTTTTCTCTGTTCCATTTTCCAAAGTTAGTTCTTTTCTCACATAGTCATTCCAGTTTTCAATTTTTCTTACTTTTTCCATTCTTATCCTAATTTGGTTCCTTTCTTAGCTACAAAAAGTTAATATTTTTCCCTTAGTGATCATCAAATTTTCTCTTTTAGCTACAGAAATTTGATATTTCCCCCCTATTAATCACCTAATTTTGATAAAAATTCAATCTTGGAAGATTTTTGATAAAGAAACAGAATCTTTGTGAAATTTGGCAAGAAGGGAAGGTTTCAAGATTATAGCTTTGAGAAGAAAAAAAAATGCTGAAGTGTTTTTATATATTCAAGGATAAGTCAAGGTCAAGAAGGAGAGGGGAATCAGCACCAGAATTAAGTAATGAAAGTAGGAGAGATGGTAATTCAGAAGGGAAAAGGGTAGCTAAGTCTACAGGTTCAGTTTCATCTGCTAGAAGTATACCTGAAATGTATAGAGAAAAAGAGCAAAATTTGAGGGTTTTTTCACTTTCAGAGCTTAAGGAAGCTACAAGGAGTTTCAATAGGATGTTAAAGATTGGAGAAGGTGGTTTTGGGAGTGTATATAAAGGTACAATTCAGCCTCCTAATGGAAGAGGTGATCCTATTGTGGTTGCTATTAAGAAGCTCAATACGCTTGGATTGCAGGTATGAGTTTTGCTTTTGATCTGTAGTATATGTATAATTTGCTTGCCTTTTTTAAAAGATCTCCCTTGGATAAAATGTCTCGAGTAGTAAATGAGTTCATGATTTGAATCTCTGATTGAGAGAGAAATAGTAGAAATGCCCCTTTGAAGTTTATGCTATTGTGGTCTACGTTGCTCGGACTCTCCAAAAATGTTGCCGCACCCATGTCGGATCCCACGGGTGCGGCAACATTTTTGGACAGTCTGAATAACATAGATTGTGGTCTTGTACTAATATAAAAAAGGGCAGCTCAGCTGAGCTCCCGCTATGCGTGGAGTCCGAGGAAGGGCCAGACTACAAGAGTCTATTGTACGCAGTCTTACCCTGCATTTCTCTAAGAAATTGTTTCCACGACTCGAACCCGTGACCTCCTGGTCACATGACAACAACTTTACCAGTTACGCCAAGGCTCCCCTTCTGCTCTTGTACTAGGATAGTTGAACATAATTGGATTGAGATAGCACAATTTGTGCCCTTTGAGCAAGATAGCTGAATATGATGTGGCAGATGATAACTTAATTTGGCCCAGAATCTTGGAAAATTCTATGTTAAAGTAACTTTTATGAATGATAAATGCTTGAAAAATAAAAGATGGCAAATGGTAGACTTAAAACTTGTTACATTACTGCCTTTAATGTATGCATTTTTCCAATTTGTGGAACAAATATAGTGTAATGTTCTACTCAAGTGTTTTGAGTTGGAAGGGGGGGAGGTTGCCAATCACCTAAAGTTTCGCGTCATGATATTTAATGCTTTACTTATTTTGTTTTTCTGGTGATCTGGAACTAAATTCCTGAACCTCATTCTTCTACGGGATCTGAACTCCACTGATTCTGCTTTGTGTATCTTACGTATGTGTATTACAATTTAAAAGGCACTGCCATGTTAGTATTATTTTGGTGCTAAGATGAATATATTAGGGCTGTGAACTAATTTAGCAAGCAAAATTGTTGTCTTTCTTGCTTCTTTTCTCCACAGTTCGTTAGTTGATACATTGAATTCCTGCATTGAGTAACTATTTTCCTGTTTACATCCGCTTCTTATGCTCTTAACCTTTTGAGATTCAGTGCTGCTGTAACTCCCGCTGGTCCGGGTCTTAGGAACCCCATTCACTCTTTTCTTTAATGGTCATTGCTCTTTTTTACTTGTCTTGTTATGTTGAAGAATCGTAAATGAAGTAAAGAGTTTAACATCCACCTTTGTTATTTACTTGTGTAAGCCTACTGTCTCTTTATCTTTTACAACGTTAATACCTCAATGAGTACCACTTGTTGCATCTTCGTCCCATAACCAATTTCATATTTATGGGGAGGGAACATATATCTTTCCGTCACTAGCTAAGCCATTATTAATTGTTGTCTTCGCCTTTTCTTAATTTCATTATTGAGTTTGCTGTATGACTCCTAAGTTAAAACATAGATAACTCTTTATATATGCAGGGCCACAGGCAATGGGTTGCAGAAGTTCAATTTCTCGGTGTTTTGGAGCACCCTAACCTTGTTAAGCTTCTAGGATATTGCGCTACAGATGGGGAAAGAGGGATTCAGCGCCTATTGGTTTATGAATACATGCAAAATAGGAGCTTAGAAGATCATCTGTTCAACAGAGCTGTGCCGGTAATTCCCTGGAAGACAAGATTGAAAATTATCCTTGGTGCAGCACAAGGAATGGCTTATTTGCACGAAGGTCTCGAAGTCCAGGTATCCTTTAACTACACAGATAAATGATTGGCACTTCAAATTTTATGTCAGTTCACAATTGTTTCTGTGCTTGTTGCATAGAGAATACATATTGTTTAACTTTGCCAACAGAGTCATGTCCTAAATGTCAAGTGTGTTTTCAGCAGTTAGCAGACACGCTTTGCCTTTTAACGTTATTAGACAACTGTTATTAGACAACTGGCATATTTCTTGTTCCATCTGCTTGCAAAATGCAACAAATAAACTTCGTTAACTGCTGCCAAGTGTGTATCGGTATTTACAACTAACCTCTGAAGCCAAGAAAGATAAATGAGTTGAATAGCATTTTATGATCATAATTAACAATTTAACACCCATTAAGCTAACACAATTTGTGCTCCTGAAAGCACCTTTCTTTATTCTATCTTCATACAAACTCTTGAACCTTTTCTCATTTCTCATTCTTAATGAATACTTTTTGATTGAAATGTGAAGGTGATATATCGGGATTTCAAGTCATCAAACGTTCTTCTGGATGAGGATTTTAATCCAAGGCTTTCAGATTTTGGGCTTGCAAGGGAAGGGCCAGCTGGTGACCGCTCTCATGTGTCTACAGCGGTAAGTGATGGTGATATTGGTTATCGCATGGATGCCAAATTTTTGTAGTTGACTTCTCTTAGATGCTAACTTTTTGAATGCTTCCTGCAACATGTTGCCATGTGGCTTATCTCCCTCTCTCCTTTCTTTGCATCTCGCTCGAGGAAAAAGTGTGTGATGGTGTTTGTTACACCAATTGAATTCAGTACACTTTAAATATTCCCACCCTTTTGGCTAATATTTGAAGCAACCCTTTTTATGTTTGCTTCTCGCTATGATGAGCGATCATAATCCTCTTCCCAGTAACAAGTTGTGATGCTGTTTGTTTTCCTTGGTTTCTACCCATTTTTGTTAACCAAGTGGTTTGTTACCTGATAAAGTTTGTCGTTTGGAGACATTATTAAGACTTTAAATTGCATAGGTGAAGTCATACTTTAGCCTTTGATTCTCATTGGCTGATCATTATTTCGTATTTTTTGCTCTTAGCCGGTTGGGACTTTAGGATATGCTGCCCCTGAATATGTTGAAACTGGACATCTGTCGGTCAAGAGTGATATTTGGAGCTTTGGAGTTGTTCTCTATGAGATCCTCACAGGCAGACGAACGTTGGAAAGGAACCTTCCTGTGATGCAGCAGAAGCTTCTCGATTGGGTAAAGCAATTTCCTGCTGATAGTAGAAAATTCAGCATGATCATTGACCCAAGGCTTCGAAACGAGTTCTCACTTGTGGCTGCTAGAAGAATTGGAAAACTGGCCGATAGCTGCTTAAACAAGATCGCCAAAGAGCGCCCAAAAATGAGTGAAGTAGTTCAGATACTGACACAAGCAGTACAAGAATCAGAAGAAACAACTTCTTTAGACATCACAGGTCCAGGGCCATCTCGGCCTACACAACTTGCCTCACCTAAACAACAACTTAAAAAGACCATTGCTGAAACTGCACGGCCAATGCGCCCCATAGCTCAGGCATGTCTACTCAAACTATGGTTTTATACAATGCAGAATAAACTAACATGAAATTTTTGTCTTAGCTTTCTTGTTTTGCTATTTCAGGCTTGAATGCTCAAAAGATCGCTGATCATACTTACTTCAATCTCAAAATGGGGATCCTTATGAACGAATACATACAGTAAGTAGTAATATTCTTTGGTAAAAGAAGTGGGCTCTTCATATGTCCCATATTAGAGTTCTTTTTGGTTAAGTATGTTTAGACTAGGAAGAGTGGCAAAAGGAGGGAAGTTTCTTTTTTCAATTAAAAGGGAAGTTTAGGACTTCTATTCACTAGTGTTCGTTTGTGTAAATAAATCCATTTGTATTCCAAAATTTCAGAGCAACAAATTTTCTTCCTCACTCAGTTCCTTTCCTTGAGCCAAGGGTCCATCGGAAAGACTGAAAATTACATCTTTACCTTTACAAGGTAAAGTTAAAGTATACGCACATACTACCTTCCCCAGATCCCACTTGGATGATTACACTGGATTTGTCGTTCCTGTTTTGCGTGGCACCCCAAAAATCTTTAACAATTTAACTCTTGATCTATAACATTATTTGCAAAAGCATTAAACCAGTGCCAAAGTGGTAAACTTTGACCACCACTGTGAGAAAGATTTAAGTTTGTGTAAGTATTTTTTTAAACACTATTAGTGTATTTTAATTTGTTATAGTAAATAGATTCCTCTTCTAATACCGCGTGGTTTTCTCGTGAACAATAAAGGTACCACAAATACTAGAATTTTATCTTGAAAAGGTTTAAAATATGAACAATTAATTCAAATAACTACTCACCTAATCTCTTAAACTAAAAATAATTGGCTTATATATATATATATATATATATATATATATATAATAAACTATTTTGCCCTTGAAAACTAAATAACTATTCTGCATAATAAAAATACAAAAATGTAATTTGACGTTAACTATTTTTGTTCCTGAAATTCACATTAAGATTATGAAATTTTAATGTAGCAATTAATAGTTCCATTTCAACGCAAGAAATACAAGGGAATCGAAGGGATAGAGGTTACGTTTGGGAAGAAATTAGGAAGAGAAAAGGCCAAGGTAGTTGTGATCAACTTGTGGCTTATAATCTTCTTTCATGGGAGTTCAATTATTTCTATTAGTTTGGAGAATAATCCTTTATTCCTCACATGTCTTATCATACTATCTTAAGAATTTGAACAGATACGCACAAAGTTCAAAGAACCATACGTAAGTACGTGATTTTTGTCATATATGAGAATTACTCCCAAAAATTTAAAATAAAACAATTTTCCTTTTGTGTGATATTTTGAGGATTTTGTGGTATTTTTGGATAATTATTTGTATTTGTCCATGCATGTTTATTTGATAAATTAATAAAAAATACAAAAATATGTCGCATTTGCATTTAGGCTTTAATTCTACAATTAGGAGCAATTAAGTTTGTTTTTACAAAAAACAAAATCATAAAAATAATGCATCGTTTGCATTTTTAGCATTCAATGTCAAATTGTGCAATTTTGTTTTAATTGGTGTTTAATTATGCATGATAATTGTTGCTAAGAATTAATTAGTATTTTGATAAGTTAATTTAGTTTATAACTTAATTTAGAATTTTAGTTTTATTAATTAGAAAGTAAAAGAAAGAGAGCAAAAAATATAAAGAAAATCGGAATTGGGCCTCTTCTTCAATTTTGAACCTAGGCACAAAACACCTCTACCCAACCTAAAACCCCTTGACCCAAGCCCAACCGCCCCCCATCTGACCGCACGACCCCCCCACTCTTTCTCTCATTTTTGTTTCATTTGCTACTCACTACCTAAAAAACCCTAAAGACACCCCATCTCTTTCTCCTAGCCGCCGGACCCATGCACCCCCTTCTCTTCATCTTCTCCGTTCACCCCCCCACGAAACCCCATAGCCCCCTCCTTCGTGGTCCACCATTGACGAGCAGCAGCCCTGCTGCGTCGACCAACCCCCCCTCCCTGTCCATTTCTTCTTTTCCGTCGTCGGACCACCCAAGTCGACCCCCCGTCCGCCATTGAAACCAAGCGACGCAGCCAACCAGACGACGCCATGGCTGCTCCTCCTTCTTCTTCTTCGTCCCCAGCTCAACCATGAACGACCACCCAACGTCCAACTTTACCTCACAAACGACCACCCCTCACGTTGAACACATAACAACCATCGACTCTAAACCTTCACCAACCAAAACAACCTCCCCTCGTCCTCCTCTTCACGCCAACGACTCAACCAAGCTCGCCGGAAAACAACCCATAACACCAGCGACCTCCTTCTACAGCCTTCCACGACCACACACACACACATGGATAAAACAACAACAAGAGGTCATTGAAACAAAGTGAGAGATAGACGGAGGAAAAGCGAAGCAGTCCGGTTAAAGTCCGGCGAAGTTCTGTCGAGGTCGTCGTTTGTCGTTCTGAGTTCATCTAGGTTAAAAGAGAAGGTGGGTTTTCGTTGAGTCGAGATCCGGTACGTCGAGGTTGCTGTCCGAGTTTCTGTTTCGTTGCGGTCATTTCCGGTTAGTTGGTTTAAGTTTCATTTCTGTCCATATTTTGTTTGATATTCTCGGATTTGAAATCAGTATATGTTTGATTCTTTTCTTGTTCGTTGTTTATCATTTCTTGATTATTTCTTCAGTTTGTTTTTATTCATTTGTTCTTGTTTAGTTTTAATGTAGAAGTGTGTTAGTTTAATCACTTGAATCCTTTATCTTGGTTGTAATGTTGTTAGATTTAATTTGAAGTTCCATTGATTATTGAGTTTAGTGATTTGAATTTACTTGTTTGTTATGTTCAATTTGTTACTGTTATTGAATCAGAAAGTATGTTTGTTGTTAAAAAATGTTGTTCAGTCAAAATGATTTTAGTTGTTTCTTTATTGTTCATCATATGGTTTGGTTCCCTGAATCCTTAGTCTTTGTTTTGATGATATTTGACATAATCTGAGTTTCTAGCTTAAATTTGTTGATGAAATTTGATTAGGAATTGGTTATAGCTGCTGTATTTTGGTTAATTGATTAGGTAAATTGGTTATAGCTGATGGGGGTAAAATGGTAAATTGCAGTATTTTCAGGGGTAGAATGGTAATTTCAGTAGTTTCAGGGGCATTTTCGGGATTTTAAGTTTTAAAAAAATAATAATTAATTTGAGTGTTCTGTCCATTACGTACTAATAATATTAAATTAATACATTTTTAATACATAGTGGGGGACAAGACATAATGGTGGGAATTAATATATTTGTTTAATATAGTTGGGGACAAAACATGCGGTAGTGGGACAATAAGGGAATTAAATAAAGAAAAGATATGTGTTAGTGGAAACTAATATATTTGTTTAATATAGTGGAGGACAAAACATTAAGTAGTGAGATTCAAAAGGGGGATGCGTAGAAGATAGTGGGAATTAATTTAGGTGCTACTAGTTTGGCTATAAAGAGAAAGAGCTTGACACAAGTTAGGGGGATTCGGAAATATTGAAAGAGATTAGAAGACAGATTTTTGAAGAGAGTTAAGAATTTTCTGAACATTAAGAGAGATTTGAGGATTTTTCGGAATAGAAAAAAAAACACTCTAGAAATCTAAAGAGAGAGTAGTATACACCCGATATACACTCTGAATACACTGGATATACGGAGTCAAAATTTAAGGGTTAAACATTAACTGGTCTTTCTATCCAAAAAAGGTTCACTTTGTTTCTGCCCGTTGATTGCTGTTGGTATTTCTGGACTTTCGTTTGGTTTGTTCTTTGAGTTTTATTGGTTATTTGTTATTGTTTCATTGGGGTGTTGCTGGAATTCTGCTGGTTTCATTAAACACTGTTACTGGGCTGTTCTGTTTCTGTTACTGTTGTTGTTGTTGTTGTTGTTGTATGCTACTGCATTTCTGCTGATCTTTCTCTTCTTTTGCTTCCAATATCAGGTACACAACTGATACACTGGTTACTGTAAGCTGAAACAAGAAGTATGAATACAAATAAAGAGTTGAAGTTTTAATATGATTTAGTTTTTTTACTGATTGTACTTAGGACATTTTATACACTACTGTTTCGTAAAAAATTTTCTGCCATTTCTGTATAACTGGACAGTGTTATAGTAATGTAGTCAATAATGTCCCGTTGTTTTAGTTTGGTTATTAGGTAGTATAAGTTCAAATGCATGTTAAATAAAACCAGGCCACTAGACTGTTTTAATATCATGGCAATCTAGCTCCAACAATCAATTGTTTGAATTTAGGATTAAAACTAGACCTTTAAATTACTTCATTCCAATTAATTGCTCTTTCTAAAACTTGCATGTAACTTGCTTAGTTAGATACTATCATCTTATATCTCTATAAGTGCAAAAACTGTGAACATGTGTAGAAATAATTAACTTGGCCCAATATTGGAATAAGACTGCCCAAGTCACGTTTAATACTACATGCGGTGAACCTGGGCCCACGTTGGTTAACAGGCTGTCCATATTGTGTTTACATTCTGATTTAACAAATTGAGTTCGGAACCCGACTATAACAACTTGTAAGCATGTAAATAAATTAGGACCTTTTCTCTTTCATTTTTAGAGACAAATTTAATAGAAAGAATGTAGGCACTTTAGGATTATCCTTTTAAAATAAATGAGATGAGCCTCGCCCAATAAAATGCACAAGTTGCGGGGCCCTCAATAATTTGTTTTAAAATACTTAGACTTCGGATGGACCGTTTAGCAAAATTTCACGGTCCTACCCAAAATAATGATACGCTAGTCGCTTTAGGCACGTATTTAATAAGATTATCTTCTTAAACTCGGGTGCACATTTATGTGACCCAAATCCAAATCTCAACAGAGTTGAAATGTACCAACAACCACGGGTGCATTGATGTGACGTGTTTCGAGATGTATTTTCACGATGTTGAAATTCTCGATAAAAATAAAAATAATAATAAATGCGGTAAAGAGTTCAAAATTCGCACATATGTTTATAATTGTATAAAATCAGACAATCAAGCCGAATATGACAGTTGAGCGACCGTGCTAGAACCACAGAACTCGGGAATGCCTAACACCTTCTCCCGGGTTAACAAAATTCCTTATTCGGATTTCTGGTTTCCGGACTGTAATACAGAGTCATTCTTTTCCTTGATTCGGGATTCAACCGGTGACTTGAGACACCATAAATCTCCCAAGTGGCGACTCTGAAATAAATAAATAAATCCCGTTTTGATTGTCCTTTAATTGGAAAAACTCCTTTCCGCGCCCCTTTGCGGGGGGCGCGGGCGAAAAAGGAGGTGTGATAGCTCTGGCGACTCTACTGGGGACGAAGAAGACCCATAACCACTGGTTTAGGGTTAGAAATTCAAGCTTAGAATAATTGTTGTATTTGGCTTTATAGTGTGATTGAGCTTAAATGTGCAAAATGATGCTTTTTACCGCTTTGATATTATTTGAACTGTACATATAAACTGTGCCGAAACCTTTTCTTCTCACCTCCGGGGATGTACTTACTGGTTGAGACTCCCTATTCTGTTAGTGCCATACCTTGAAATAAAAGAGGCTCGGAAAGTTTCTAAGCCAGCTAGCCTTTTGGTTCCCGGAAAGGAGCTCCTTCCTCAACTCGAATTGTCCGCTCGGGTACACTGCCTAGAACATATACCCAGGTTGAACCTAGAATAACTTGACTTCATGCCAGATTCCTAGTAGGAACGTTTATTTGCATCATGTTGCATTTGACTTAGGGGACTCAACACAAGGGTTGGGTCCGTCTAGGACAAACAACCTGAAATGAAAAAAGACCATCCTGCTGCATCCTGTTTGATTTTGCACATTTATTTGCTTCAGATCTGCATGCTGACCGGCTTCTGAAATCGGGTATTTTTGAAAAATTGTGAAAAAAAGAAGAAGAAAAATAGCAGTGTAGGGAGATAACTACTTATTTTTAGAAAAATAAAACCAATGTCCAAGTAGTGTCAAAACCCTGCCGAAATTTTGAAAAATGAAAAAAATTGTCTTTTTTAGTTTGATTTATTTAAAAAACAAAAGAAAGGAGTCTTGTTTACAAGTTTAGTTTATGTTGCCCGAACTACGCCGGTGTGATTCTCACAGGATGTGAGATACGTAGGCAGCCCTCATCGGGTCCAACCTCCCATTTTGCAAATAGCCAAAAAATGTTAAATTTTAATTGTCAATATAAATAAGTCGGATGATGCTGTTTTTTGCAGGAATAGCCGAATGTTCCTAAAAGGGACGCCGGAAGGCTGACTTTGCATAAATGGTCACTTTTGATCATCTTTTAGAGTTTTGGTCGGTTGACCCTCACGACCTTAAAATCTTCGTCCCCGAGGTGCTGAAAGGCCGCATTGGAAAAAACCGATCTTTTATTTTATTTTAATTTGAAAAATAATAAGAAAAAGAGTCAGTGGTCAAGAATACCGTTTAAATTTTTTAAGCCGAGCCAGTTTCGGCAGTGTCTTAAACCGTTCTTACCGAGATAGCCTTAGAGTATCTTTCAGTTGTCAAAAGGCTATTTTTGTAAAAGAACGGACAAATTTGTGAAGTGTCATAAAATAATCTTCCCGGCCTCAAAATTCATGTGAAGTTGGGAAGGGGACACGTTGGCAAAAATAACCGTTTGGTTAAAATCGGCATATAGAGGAAGGAATGTGTCATTTTATTTTTCTTGAGTTTGTATTTATTTTGATTAAAGTATGTGGGCCGTTTGACTTTCGAGTCTGTTGTTCGTCTTTAAGTGATTCCAAAAATGTTTTATTGTTGTTTACCTTTTATGTGGCAGAACTACGCCCGGTCTGATTCATGCGGGGACATGATACGTAGGAAATCCACATAAGATTCGATCACCATTAAAAAGAAAAAAAAGAGAAAAAAGGGAGCACAATTACAAGAAGCCGGAATGACGCATGTAACTGAAGCAAATGCATGATAGAAAGGGTTAACTTCCTAGTTGCATTGCATCCTCAATGTGTGTTTTCCTATCTGTTAAAAACCCTAACGCTAACTGGGTGCTCTCATTTTTGTTCCTTTTCAATCTTTAGAAAGGTTGTTGGTTGTGGTCCTGAAAGTAACGCTTCCCTGCAACACAAAGACAAAAGACAATGGCAGAGAACAACAGAACTGGGTGGGTTGGTACCGATGCCCGAAAGCAATTGGTTGAACAGGACTACGGGTTAGTAGAAGAGGTGAGAATGTTGAGACAACATGTGGCAGATATGTATCAGACATGGATGAATGGGAAAGCACCACCCCCGCCACCGCCTAGCTGCTTGAACTCTGTCCTTACCCAAGCAACTAACCCAATAACGGATGATCCCCCATACTCTCCATATCTACCCACTTATGATAGCTTTCCCAGCCACCCGAGCAGCTCCATCACTCGTCATCCAACTATATCCTCCAAACACTACTCCCCTCCCTAACGCTACTTCTCTCCACGGGACTCCCAAAAATATGCTTCACTTTCCTAGTACCCAGCTCCACAAAATGCCTATCCACCCTCACAAGCCTACCGAAAGCCCTCTAGATCAGGTTTTCGGCCCAATCAGGCATTTAAGAATGAGAGGTTGCTGAAAAAAGAAAAGACTTTCACCCCAGTTGGAGGATCATATGCCGGTTTGTTCCAAAAGTTGAAGCAATTGGACATGTTGAAGCCGATTCAGATAAAAATGCCAAACCCTCTGTCAAAGAAGCTTGATTTTTCTCGATGGTGCGCATATTGCTCAGATGCCCCAGGGCATGACACAGAGAAGCGTTGTAAGCTAAAGAAAACAATTCAGAAGCTTATTGATGTAGGTGACATTGTCATGCAAAATCCAGATGCAACAGACACTAGCCAAAGTCCGTTGCCTATGGGTAATGACTTGCTTTGTTCGATCTAGATGCAATGTTCGAATATGACTTGCTTTGAAAAGGAATATGAGAAGTCTTCTGAAATCCTCAGAGGTCCGCGCATTGTAGAGTTCTCAGTGCTATCAAAGGTGGCTCTTGAGAACGAGCCCGCAAAGGGAACCCAAAAGCAATTTGCTAAGAACAATGAGATGGAAGTTGGTAGAGGTCCCAGTAATGTTGATGAAGAATTCAGTGGATATGATGCCGAGCTTGGCAATTGGAAAGACGTTCCTTTCTTGGTTGGTCAGGGAGGAGTTTTTGGTGGTTCATTTTGTTATCATTGCTGTTGTCCGGGTTATTTGCAGGGTTGTAATCCAGACATTGTCTTATGTCAAACTCTCTTATCCTTCCATTTTGTCATAGTGGTTTGTTTAGTGTTGTCTAGGTTCGTTTTAGGTTTGTTCCTATGTTGTACCCCAGTTGTTTTGTTTGTTTTGTTATACGAATCATTCCACCGCCTGTCTAATGCAAATTCCGGTCTTATGTTACTTTCAGTCATCTTCTTTGTTTAATTATTTTATCCTTTTTTGTCTTTGTTCAACGCCGATTCTAGTGACATGACATGCGTGCACAGTTTAGGCCTAATCTTAAAAGATAATCATAAAGCCATTGGGAGAAGTTCGAGACACTTAAGGGAAATAGGAATAGCTTGAGATCCTTTGAAGCCCGAGCCATGTGAAACTAGGGCAAATAAAACATAAAGAAAAACCATAAAAGTAAGTGAGAGTGTTGCCCAACGGTGCTTTAAAAATGATAAATGAAAAGGCGAATGTGTGGATATGGTTATCAAGTCCGGCATAATCAGAAGATGTAGCGAATATTCAATGGGTTTGTTTGTGCTTGGCATGTTTTGAAGATTGGAATGACGAAGACATTTTGTTCTGCTATCTAAACACTTTATCTTCATTAACCCCTTTGAGCCTTATTGGTTTTCTTTCGTACCCCTCGTTCGGAATCAGTAGCAAAGATTAGAAAACACAAGCATGGAAGATAAAGAAAAAGAAAAAGAAAAAGGAAAAGAAAACAACAGAAATAACAAAACGACAAAAGAGAAAGGAGAAAAGAGAAAAAGAAAGAAAAGAAAATAATAAGTAAATGAAAAAAAAGAAAAAAAAAGAGGAATTGGGAACTACGTTTGACCTGATTCCTCAAAGATGATACGTAGGCGCTTTACGGCTCGGTCATAGTGTGCATAGTGTAGCATACTGTAACAAAAATAAAAATTCCCAAGCAAGAAACTAGGGCAGAAGTTGTGCTTGATGTAAAGAAATCCGGTTCCGAAGGTTGTAAATTTTGAACCCAAATCGATTTGTTTTGAGCCTTTAAAACCCCCTTTTTAGCCTATCCAAAATCCTACATTACAATCCAAAGAAAGACCTTCTGATCAGTCTTCAAAAGATGCCAAGTTAGACAAATGAGAGAGTCTTACCGGTGAACACAATGATCTCCAGCAGAAAAGACTCTGATCCCAACAGAAAAGAAATATGAGAGAGTCTAGCGGTAACACCCCAATCCCCAGCTGGAAAGTGATACAAATGAGAGAGTCTTATCGGTGAAAATCTTCACGGGCACCATAAGGCGATGAAAGCTGAGAGAAAAACCAAAATGAGAGATGCTTGACAGTGAAAACCCTTCGGGCACTACAAGTCGAATAAAGATTGAGAATCAGATGGAAATCACCAGACGAAAGTTGTGAAAGGCGATTAACGACGGAGGATAGGCCATATGTGCATGTCATGACCATTAGAGTTGATATCCGCATTTGATAGGTTTTTATTTTATAGTTTCCTCGTTAGAGAGTCATCTCTTTCCTTTGTCTTTTATTCTGTTCCTTTTTATCTTTCTCCTTTCATAGAAAAATTCCCCAGTAGAGTCTGTTTGGTCAGAACAAGTGAGAAATGACTTCAAAATCTGCCATCAGCTTTCCAATTATGCAAGACGAGATCTGACTAGTACATCCAAGTGGTATAGTCAGCAAGGAACAAACGCGAGTCCAGTATCAATAAAGATATCCCCAGCAAGAGGGAATTGACAAAAAGATGGATGAGTGTCAAGAGGGATATCCTCGCCGAAATCAAAGGTTATAGACCTCAAGGCCAAGGCGAAATTCATATGAGACTAAAATGTCGGGGAAATGCCAGTTTCTGAGCTATGCCACAAAAGAAGAGGGATATACCCAACAGAAAAGGTTGTTTTCAGTGACACGAATAAACAAAGAAAGTGGTTTATCAGCAAAACATTGCAAAATCCTCAAGGGGAATCAACTGTCATGGAAAAGATACATGGTCAGATGGAAAACAACGTTGAGAGGTTGGTGAATAAGGAATCGACAATAAGGTCGGAAGTTATCGCCCAAGTTTCAAGATAGCCGAACGACGCAAAGCAGGTCAAGTCATTCTAAGACCAGCAGGAATATCATCCCCAACAAGTTTTGATAGTGTAATAGAACGCAGAGCAGGGAAGGAGAAAGGGAAAAGCCATCCCTAGTAGGAGTATCACAACCAACCACCACAGTCGAATCTTAAAGGAAATGACATTGATGGCGGAAGGGCATGCCATAAAGAAGATTATCAAATTGGTGTAGAAAATTTTCTGGAAGTCATGTATCCACATGGGGAAGAAGAAAGATAACACCAGTCTTAAGGGAAGTGGGTTTTGAACCAGCAGTGTTGAAAGAAAGAAAATAACAAGTTTTAATGAAAGGATTTGTATCCCCAACGGACAGAACAAAGAGATGAAACTGGTGTTTATACAAAGCAAAAGACATTATCATCCCCAACAGCTTCCAGAAGAATGAAACACCGATTTGAAGGAATAAATTCCCCAGCAGCGTTATCCTCAACAACGTTATCCCAAGATGATAACACTTTTATCCCCAGCAGTGTTGAGAGAAAAAAAAATTTTTTAGGAGGGGAAGAAAGGAGACTCCCCCAGTGGTATTATCCCCAGCAGATAAGTAAGTAATTCCCCAACATCATTATCCCCAGTAAGTAATTCCCCAACATCATTATCCCCAGCAGTCTCGTGGGAAGACAACACGAGCTTTTAAAGGAGGAAGCCATCCCTAGCAAGGCCACAAATCGGCCACCATTTTAAAATTGATAAATTTTTCTTTGCTTGAGAGTTGAAACAGGAACAAAGCAGCGCAAGGGAAAAAGAAAAGAAAAGAAGAAATTACTAAGGTAAGTTTCTCAAATCTATGATCTTTACATTTTCCTCCTAGGATAAACATCTTAGTCGGATGAATCTTCTCCTAGGATCAAAATCTTAGTCCGATGAATCTTCTCCTAGGATCAAAATCTTAATCAGATGAATCTTCTCCTAGGATCAAAATCTTAGTCTGATGAATTTTCTCCTAGGATAAACGTCATAGTCTGATGAATCTTTCTCCTAAGATGACAAAAATAGACCTAGTCTGATGAATTTTCTCCTAGGATAAACGTCTTAGTCGGATGAATCTTCTCCAAGGATCAAAATCTTAGTCAGATGAATCTTCTCCTAGGATCAAAATCCTAGTCTGATGAATTTTCTCATAGGATAAACGTCTTAGTCGGATGAATCTTCTCCTAGGATCAAAATCTTAGTCGGATGAATCTTCTCCTAGGATCAAAATCCTAGTCTGATGAATTTTCTCCTAGGATAAACGTCTTAGTCGGATGAATCTTCTCCTAGGATCAAAATCTTAGTCGGATGAATCTTCTCCTAGGATCAAAATCTAGTCTGATGAATTTTCTCCTAGGATAAACGTCTTAGTATGACGAATTTCTCTCCTAAGATAGAAAACCTAGTCTGATGAATTTTCTCCTAGGATAATTTGAAAAAAAGAAGTTTGAATTTGAAAAAAAAAGGGAGTCATTTTTTAGTTTTCTTAAGATTATCAATGTTCAGTTTTCCTATAGTCAGGAGCCCGCCTGGAGAATGGAGGTGTTAAAATTTAAGAAAGTTGTTGAAATCTCGCCCGCCTGAAGAAAGGAATGACGATTTATTTTTCGAAATTGTTGTTGAGGTCAGGAGCCCCCCTGAAGAACAGAATGGAGATTTTTTTTTTGAATTTGTTGAGGTCAGGAGCCCCCTTTGAAGAACAGAATGACGATTTATTTTTCGAAGTTGCTGTTGAGGTTAGGAGCCCCCCCTGAAGAACAGAATGACGATTTATTTTTCGAATTTGTTGAAATCTCACCCGCCTGAAGAAAGGAATGGTGATTTATTTTCGAAGTTGTTGTTGAGGTTAGGAGCCCCCCCTGAAGAACAGAATGACGATTTATTTTCAAAGTTGTTGTTGAGGTCAGGAGCCCCCCTGAAGAACAGAATGAGAATTTATTTTTTTGAAGTTGTTGAGGTCAGGAGCCCCCCTGAAGAACAGAATGGCAATTTATTTTTTTGAAGTTGTTGAGGTCAGGATCCCCCCCTGAAGAACAGAATGACGATTTATTTTTCGAAGTTGTTGAAATCTCGCCCGCCTGAAGAAAGAAATGGCGATTTATTTTCGAAGTTGTTGTTGAGGTCAGGAGCCCCCCCCGAAGAACAGAATGACGATTTATTTTTCGAAGTTGTTATTGAGGTCAGGAGCCCCCCTGAAGAACGGAATGGCAATTTATTTTTCGAATTTGTTGTTGAGGTCAGGAGCCCCCCCTGAAGAACGGAATGACACTTTATTTTCAAAGTTGTTGGTTGAGGTTGGGTGCCCGCCTATATAATAGAGGAATACATTTCAGTCTTTACATTTTTGAAGAAGTTGGGAGCCCGCCCATATAACAGAGGAATACATTTCAGTCTTTAAATTTCAAGTCCAGAAGTTGGGAGCCCGCCCATAAAACAGAGAAATACATTTCAAGTCAGTAAAGTAGAGGAATACAACAAAAATCCCCAGCAGAGGAAGGCAGTTCAAGATTCGATGGAAAATAATGCAAAGCTCCCGAGAAGGACATAAGCAGTTCGAGATCGGCAGTCAAGGGAGAATACAAGACAAATTAAAAGTAAAGAAATGCCAGAGGAGTCACCGAGACATCAAAACAACAAGAGATACAAGAGCACGACTGAAGATCTAGATAAGATTTTGTAATTCATAGACTATAGTTTAGTCTAGCTTCTTGTTTTCTTTCAGCATGGTGTAATAAGGAAGTCGGCAAGCAGTAATAACAACATGCAACAGCAGTAACATTTCAGTCCCATGGTAGTCCCAACTACAAAAACTTCCCGAACTATATTAACCTTATTCCCTTCTAGCCAGGGATATGTAGGAAACCTTTGAAGCAAAGGTTCGGTTAAATCGTTTTCAAAAAATGCTTCACACGGAGTACTCGGATGGGCAAAAATCGCTCACTTTATCTTTGCACGAAAACTCTTCGTGTTTTCAGACAAAGAGGGGCAGCTGTAAGCACGTGATTTTTGCCCTATATGAGAATTACTCCCAAAAATTCAAAATAAAACAATTTTCCTTTTGTGTGCAATTTTGAGGATTTTGTAGCATTTTTGGATAATTATTTGTATTTGTCCATGCATGTTTATTTGTTAAATTAATAAAAATACAAAAATATGTCGCATTTGCATTTAGGCTTTAATTCTACAATTAGGAGCAATTAAGTTTGTTTTTACAAAAACAAAAAAGAAATCATAAAAATAATGCATCGTTTGCATTTTTAGCATTCAATGTCAAATTGTGCAATTTTGTTTTAATTGGTGTTTAATTATGCATGATAATTGTTGCTAAGAATTAATTAGTATTTTGAAAAGTTAATTTAGTTTATAACTTAATTTATAATTTTAGTTTTATTAATTAGAAAGTAAAAGAAAAGAGAGCAAAAAATATAAAGAAAATCGGAATTGGGCCTCTTCTTCAATTTTGAACCTAGGCCCAAAACACCTCTACCCAACCCAAAACTCCTTGACCCAAGCCCAACCGCCCCCCCACTCTTTCTCTCATTTTTGTTTCATTTGCTACTCACTACCTAAAAAACCCTAAAGACACCCCATCTCTTTCTCCTAGCCGCCGGACCCATGCACCCCCTTCTCTTCATCTTCTCCATTCACCTCCCCCAAGAAACCCCACATCCCCCCTCCTCCGTGGTCCGCCATTGACGAGCAGCAGCACTGCTGCGTCGACCAACCCCCCCTCCCCGTCCATTTCTTCCTTTCCATCGTCGGACCACCAAAGTCGAGCCCCCATCTGCCATTGAAACCAAGCGACGCAGCCAACCAGACGACGCCATGGCTGCTGCTCCTTCTTCTTCTTCGTCCATAGCTCAACCATGAACGACCACCCAACGTCCAACTTTACCTCACAAACGACAACCCCTCACGTTGAACACATAACAACCATCGACTCTAAACCTTCACCAACCAAAACAACCTCCCCTCGTCCTCCTCCTCACGCCAGCGACTCAACCAAGCTCGCCGGAAAATAACCCATAACACCAGCGACCTCCTTCAACAGCCTTCCACGACCACACACACACACATGGATAAAGCAGCAACAAGAGGTCATTGAAACAAAGTGAGAGATAGACGGAGGAAAAGCAAAGCAGTCCGGTTAAAGTCCGACGAAGTTCTGTCGAGGTCGTCGTTTGTCGTTCTGAGTTCGTCGAAGTTAAAAGAGAAGGTGGGTTTTCGTTGAGTCGAGATCCGGTACGTCGAGGTTGTTGTCCGAGTTTCTGTTCCGTTGCGGTCATTTCCGGTTAGTTGGTTTAAGTTTCATTTCTGTCCGTATTTTGTTTGATATTCTCGAATTTGAAATCAGTATATGTTTGATTCTTTTCTTGTTCGTTGTTTATCATTTCTTGATTATTTCTTCAGTTTGTTTTTATTCATTTGTACTTGTTTAGTTTTAATTTAGAAGTGTGTTAGTTTAATCACCTGAATCCTTTATCTTGGTTGTAATGTTGTTAGATTTAATTTGAAGTTCCATTGCTTATTGAGTTTAGTGATTTGAATTTACTTGTTTGTTATATTCAATTTGTTACTGTTATTGAATCTGAAAGAATGTTTGTTGTTAAAAAATATTGTTTAGTCAAAATGATTTTAGTTGTTTCTTTATTGTTCATCATATTGTTTGGTTCCCTGAATCCTTAGTCTTTGTTTTGATGATATTTGACATAATCTGAGTTTCTAGCTTAAATTTGTCGATGAAATTTGATTAGGAATTAGTTATAGCTGCTATATTTTGGTTAATTGATTAGGTGAATTGGTTATAGCTGATGGAGGTAGAATGATAAATTGCAGTATTTTCTGGGGTAGAATGGTAATTTTAGTAATTTCAGGGGCATTTTCGGGATTTTAAGTTTTAAAAAAATAATAATTAATTTGAATGTTCTGTAAACTAAGTACTAATAATATTAAATTAATACATTTTTAATACGTAGTGGGGGACAAGACATAATGGCGGGAATACATATATTTGTTTAATATAGTGGGGGACAAAACATACGGTAGTGGGGCAATACGGGAATTAAATAAAGAAAAGATATGTGTTAGTGAGAACTAATATATTTGTTTAATATAGTGGGGGACAAAACATTAAGTAGTGAGATTCAAAAGGGGGATGGGTAGAAGATGGTGAGAATTAATTTAGGTGCTGCTAGTTTGGCTATAAAGAGAAAGAGCTTGACACAAGTTAGGGGGGATTCGGAAATATTGAAAGAGATTAGAAGACGGATTTTTGAAGAGATTTAAGAATTTTCAGAACATTAAGAGAGATTTGAGGATTTTTCGGAACAAAAAAAAAACATTATGGAAATCTAAAGAGAGAGTAGTATACACCCAATATACGCTCTGAATACACTGGATATACAGAGTCATAATTTAAGGGTTAAACATTAACTGGTTTTTCAATCCCAAAAGAAGGTTCACTTTGTTTCTGCCCATTGATTGCTGTTGGTATTTCTGGACTTTCGTTTGGTTTGTTCTTTGAGTTTGGTTGGTTATTTGTTATTGTTTCATTGGGGTGTTGTTGGAATTCTGCTGGTTTCATTAAACACTGTTACTGGGCTGTTCTGTTTCCGTTACTATTACTGTTGTTGTATGCTACTGCATTTCTGCTGATCTTCCTCTTCTTTTGCTTCCAATATCAGGTACACAACTGATACGCTAGTTACTGTAAGCTGAAACATGAAGCATGAATACAAATAAAGAGTTGAAGTTTTAATATGATTTTGTTTTGTTAGTGATTGTACTTAGGACATTTTATACACTATTGTTTCGTAAAAAAATTTCTGCCATTTCTGTATAACTGGACAGTGTTATAGTAATGTAGTCAATAATGTCCCGTTGTTTTAGTTTGGTTATTAGGTAGTATAAGTTCAAATTCATGTTAAATAAAACCAGGCCACTAGACTGTTTTAATATCATGGCAATCTAGCTCCAACAATCAATTGTTTGAATTTAGGATTAAAACTAGACCCTTAAATTACTTCATTCCAATTAATTGCTCTTTCTAAAACTTGCATGTAACTTGCTTAGTTAGATACTATCATCTTATATCTCTGTAAGTGCAAAAACTGTGAACATGTGTAGAAATAATTAACTTGGCCCAATATTGGAATAAGACTGCCCAAGTCACGTTTAATACTACATGCGGTGAACCTGGGCCCACGTTGGTCAACGGGCTGTCCATATTGTGTTTACATTCTGATTTAACAAATTGCGTTCGGAACCCGACTATAACAACTTGTAAGCATGTAAATAAATTAGGACCTTTTCTCTTTCATTTTTAGAGACAAATTTAATAGAAAAAATGTAGGCACTTTAGGATTATCCTTTTAAAATAAACGAGATGAGTCTCGCCCAATAAAACGCACAAGTTACGGGGCCCTCAATAATTTGTTTTAAAATACTTAGACTTCGGATGGACCGTTTAGCAAAATTTCAAGGCCCTACCCAAAATAATGATACGCTAGTCGCTTTAGGCGCGTATTTAATAAGGTTATCTTCTTAAACTCGGGTGCACATTTATGTGACCCAAATCCAAATCTCAACAGAGTTGAAATGTGCCAACAACCACGGGTACATTGATGCGACGTGGTTCGAGATGTATTTTCACGATGTTGCAATTCTCGATAATAATAATAATAATAATAAAACCGGTAAAGAGTTCAAAATTCACACATATGTTCATAATTGTATAAAATCAGACAATCAAGCCGAATATGACAGTTGAGCGACCGTGTTAGAACCACGAAACTCGGGAATGCCTAACACCTTCTCCCGGGTTAACAGAATTCCTTATCCGGATTTTTGGTTTGCGGACTGTAATACAGAGTCATTCTTTTCCTCGATTCGGGATTCAACATGTGACTTGGGACACCATAAATCTCCCAAGTGGCGACTCTGAAATAAATAAATAAATTCCGTTTCTATTGTCCTTTAATTGGAAAAACTCCCTTCCGCGCCTCTTTGCGGGGGGTGCGGGCGAAAAAGGAGGTGTGCCACCATCTCGTCACGACCCGGATTTCCCGCCCTTGGGAGTCATGATGGCGCCTACTAGTGAAAGCTAGGCAATCCAACCAACTGAACTATCTACCTTGTTTCCATTTTTAATCCGATAACAGTTAAGAGCCAACAATTAGATAACAGCAGAATTGAATAAGCGAAAGGCTGCATTGTAAAGTTTTAATAATACTGCTAATACCAATCCATAACAAATATATCCAAGACTGGTGTCACAACTTTACAGACTGTCTAGGAGTACTACAAATAAAGGTCTGAAAGAATAAATACAACAATATATCTAGAAATACATGAAAGAAATAGGAATAGTAGATAGAAGGAGACGCCAAAGCCTGCGGGCGCCTGCAAAACTACCTCGGGTCGCCTGATGAACAAGAAACATCAATCTCACTGCGGTCCGAAGTCTACAGCACTGGGATCTGCACAAAAGAGTGCAGAGTGTAGTATCAGCACAACCGACCCCATGTGCTGGTAAGTGCCTAGCCTAACCTCGGCGAAGTAGTGACGAGGCTAGGACCAGACTACCAAATAAACCTGTGCAATATAGCGTACAAAAATAATAGGAAGCAAATAATAATGATGGCAACAATGATCAACCAGTGATATAAAAAGTAGTCAACAAGAACACCATAATTGTTTCTCAACAAGTAATAAATACAAGTGCAATCAATTAATGAAGTCCTTCAAATATAAATCTTTAGCCTATAAATTCTTCAAGTAATAATCCCTAAGATAATATGCTTTTCAATAAATATATTTCGAATATATTTCCTTCAAATAAATATCTTTCAAATAAGCATCTTTGGAATATAATTCTTTCGAGTAAAGGTCACCTTGTGACGCCTCATTTCATAATCATAAATAATATAGGTCTCAGCCCACTTTCATATTTCCACGACATCTCTGTCACACCCCAATCTTGGGAGGTGTGACCGGCACCCGATGCTCGAGCGAACCAATCATGAGATATGATCTGAAATATATTAACCTACAGGCAGAAGAGCCCAACACGATATATATATAACCTAGGCCAACAAGACTGCAACAACAATATAACAGCTATCCAGAAGGCCGATAGGGCCATACAAAAAAAATTATATATATGCAATGACCGCTAGTCTGCAAGCCTCTAAGAGTGTAAGACAATCTCAACAGGGCAGGACAAAGCTCCCGACATGCCCAAAACTACACATATACATCTATAATAGTACCTATGGACTCAAAGTCAGCAACTCCGAAGAAGTGGAGTGCGAAACCCAACGCTGATCCTGGGGGTCCTACTGAGGAGGCACGCCGCTCTGTCTATCCGAACCTGTGGGCATGAACACAACACATAAAAAGGCGTCAGTACGAAATATGTACTGAATATGCAGTGCGACAAGTGTAATATGAAAAATGTAATTAACAAGAGAAGAGATATAGAGACAATTTGAATTCTGAAACTAGCCTCGATAGGAAACTAAAATTCAACAGGGATATAAATGTATGCTAGTGGAATCGTCGCTCACTATCACTAATTATAATATATCACATTATATAGTAAAAAATCCCTCTGTGGGGCTATAATATCCATAACATACCTGGCCATAATAAAGGCTCGGTAGAATCGTACTCGGCCACATGAAGCTCGATAATCCCAACTGATCAGTGATTACACAATAGGTGTCATACCTGGCTGTCTATAGTGAGGCTCGGTAATGAAAGTAAATATATACATATATTAAATCATGAATTATATAGGTGCAATGCGAAACTAACCTTAAAAGATGTATTCTACGAAGAGTCAAAGTGGCCTATCATCATTATTCCCCGACTATCATGGTTGTCGCTAAAATAATTAATTTTCAACTATGAGCCAACAAGTACTAAGAACATTAGAGTTATGTATTATGAGTACCTTTGAAGTAAGTGTTACTTATTCATGATTTATATGAATGTCGAAAGGAGAACGGGTAAAAAGGCTCTAGTTCTTTTTAAGCAAGGAACAGGGAAAACTGAGAATTCATATATATTCTCTGAAGTAAGCAATCTATGAGAAAGGATTAGGTCTAAACATCTTTATAAATTGAAGGTGAAATAACTCAAATCCGACGAAACAATTCGATAAACGTTTATTCGAATTCTAGTCATGTATAGCGAAAGCCCTACATACCTTCTCGATGGAGTTATATACGGTTTCCGAGACCTTGAGAGCCTTAGGAATGATTTCCTACATAATACGAACCATTCAATATCAAATTCAAGATCATATCTTATATAATTCTTCATTTAGACATTTAAGCGAACAACTTGCGGGCATGAATTTGTAGACTCTTTTGTAGCTTAATTTCCCCTCAACACACCACCAAATTTTTACTTTACTACATCTCCTCATCGACAAGATTCCATCCATGTCTTCACAGATCCAAACAACACAATAAAACCATATAAAACAGCCCCAACAATCAAGTCATATTAAGAGAGGTTTCTTAAAACAATCAAGAATATTTCTGTAGAGGTTTCAACTATTTCTTAGGAATTCTTATGGTAGAAGTTTGCAAAGTTCAAAGAGGAAGTTAAATCATACCATATGTGACCAGAATTACTTTAAATTCGAGATTACTTCAAGGCGGAGTCTTCCTATGAAAAGTGAAACACCGAAGAATTCACGATTCCGAAGCTACCATGGTGTTCTCTATCTTGAGGATGACTAAATTGTTGTTATGATTGACTAGATGGATGGGAGGAGTTTGGGAGGAAATCCCTAGGTTTTAGGTTTTGTTTTGGAGAGGATAAAACGTAGGGGTTATGTTTTAAAACTGACTTAAATAATTTTTTTTTAACCAAAACCGACTATGCACACTGTTCCCGTAACAGTGTGCACCCCTGTACGAAAATGTTAATATCTCTCTACTCTGATGTTGTATTAACAAACGGTTTGTTGCGTTGGAAACTAGACTTATAGACCTTCGATTCTGTGGGTATAAAATACCATAACTCCTAGTATATTGAGAGAAAAGCACATCAACATTTTATCCAAATTTTAGTGAAATTTAAAACCCGTAACTTACGGCGATCTTTGTCAAATTTTTAATCACAACTCGAATGACTTCCAATCTTAACGTATAACTATCGCATCATTTAAATATCTCATAAAAATTATCTTCCTATTGAATTATCCCCTTTACAGCATGATAACGCCAAATACACAAGGTGTAACATTCTCCTCTCCTTAAGAACATTCGTCCTCGAATGTTAGCGGTTAACCTAACTTCTGGAAAAAATATTTTTAAAATATTTCGCGAGAGTTTTCCCTGTAAATAGGACTATCCAAAACCTGTCATCAGCCCAAGCATACATATCTAAGGCCAAACAGGGCTACATATTATCATAATAACATCAATTTGGCCCCACACGACCGTTTACTTATACAATAATGATAATAAGAAGGTTAGCCATAACTTAATTACCTCAACTGTCACTGGTTGATATCTGTGCAATACCTGCCTTATTTATCTCAAGCATATCACCTGAAGACTCAAATAAATGAGGGTATCTAGACTTCATGTCCTCCTTGGCCTCCCATGTCATTTCCTCTACATTATTGTTCCTTCAAAGTACTTTTACTGAGGCTACCTCTTTAGTCCGTAGCTTACGGATTTGACGGTCAAGAATGGCAACAGGTATTTCTTATATGACAAGTCCTTGGTAACTTGAATATCCTCAATAGAACTGATGCAAGAAGGATCACCTAAAAATTTGCGAAGCATGGAAACGTGAAATATCGGATGTATTGCGTCTAATTCCAGTGGCAAGTCAAGTTTGTAGGCTACTCGCCCAATTCTCTGAACAATCTGATATGGCCCAATATATCTAGGGCTGAGTTTTCCCTTCTTGCCAAATCTCATTACACCCTTCATAGACGACACTTTCAAGAATACCCAGTCTCCCACAACAAATTCCAAGTCTCGACGTCGGCTATCTGAATATGATTTCTGTCGACTTTGAGCTATACGCAACCTTTCCTGGATCAACTTTACCTTTTCTACAGCTTGTTGTACCAATTTGGGTCCTAGCAACTTTGTCTCGCCAATATCAAACCTGCCAATAGGAGATTTGCATTTCCTCCCATATAGTGCCTCATAGGGTGCCATCTAAATACCGGCGTGATAACTGTTATTGTCAGCAAACTCAATAAGCGGTAAATGATCTTCCCAACTTCCCTTAAAGTCTAAGACACAAGCTCGCAACATATCTTCGAGCGTCTGAATAGTGCATTCGGCTTGTCCGTCGGTCTATGGATGAAAGAGTACTAAGGTTAACAAGAGTACCCAAACCTTCTTGAAAAGACCTCCAGAAATTAGCTGTAAATTGGGCACCTCTGTCAGATATAATAGAAAGCGGAACTCCATGTAGCCGAACTATTTCCTTGATATATAGTCTCGCATAATCTTCAGCTGAATAGGTGCTCCTAACTGGGAGAAAGTGAGCTGATTTCGTCAGCCTATCCACAATGACCCAAATAGAATTAAACTTCCGCCGAGAATTGGGCAATCCTGTAATGAAATCCATATTAATCGATTCCCATTTCCAAGCTGGAATCTCAATATTTTGAAGTATCCCTCCAGGTTTCTGGTGTTCAGCTTTAACCTGTTGGCAGTTGGGACACTGAGCCACAAATGTGGCTATATCTTTCTTCATGTCGTTCCACCAATATAGTTGATGAAGATCATGATACATTTTAGTTGAACCAGGATGAACTGAGTACCGAGACTAGTGCATCTCTGTCATAATTTGCTTACAAAGCTCCCCAATATTAGGTACACACCATCGACCCTTATATTTTAGAATTCCATCATCAAATTGACCGAACAGCTGCTTTTTCTGAAAAGGGATGCTCTCTTTAATCTTGACTAGCTCAGGATCCTCAAATTGACACATTTCTACCTCAGCTACCAGTGATGAGCCCATAATATTTTGGACTACTACACCCTGGTCACCTGTACCACATAGTCGCACACTTAGGTTAGCCAATCGATATATCTTCTTAGTCATTTCTAATTTCCCAGCTTCTACATACTTCAAGCTGCCCATGGATTTATGACTCAACGCATCAGCTACCACATTTGCTTTGCCTGGATGGTACAAAAGATCCATATCATAGTCCTTCAGTAATTCAAGCCACCTCCTTTGTCTCAAGTTCAACTCTTTCTGCTTAAATATATATTGCAAACTTTTGTGATCTGTATAGATATCCACATGAACACCATAAAGATAATGATGCCATATTTTCAAGGCAAATATAATAGCTGCTAACTCAATATCATGAGTCGGATAATTGTGTTCGTGCTTCCGCAACTGCCTCAAAGCATATGCAATAACTTTGCCATGCTGCATTAGAACACATCCCAATCCAACCCTATATGCATCACAATATACCACATAACCTTCAGATCCCTCAGGAAGTGCTAGAACAGGTGCTGATGTTAAGCGTTTCTTCAACTCATGAAAGCTCCTTTCACATGCGTCAGACCATTGGAACTTAACGTCTTTGTGTGTCAATTTTGTCATGGGAGAAGCAATAGAAGAGAATTTCTCCACAAATCTCCGATAATAACTAGCTAAGCCCAAGAAACTATGAACTTCCATAGGAGTTGTGGGTCTAGGACAATTTTGTACTGCTTCAATTTTCTGACCATCTACCTTAATACTTCATCAGAAACAATATGCCCAAGGAAAGCCACTGAATTCAACCAAAATTCACATTTGAAGAATTTAGCATATAATTTCTGATTTTTCAAAGTCTGCAACACCACACGCAAATGATCCTCATGTTCTGCTTCTGATCGAGAATATACCAGAATATCATTAATGAAAACAATTACAAATATATCTAGAAATGGATTGAAAACCCGATTCATTAAATCCATGAAAGCTGCCGGCGCATTAGTAAGACCGAAAGACATCACAAGGAATTCATAATGGCCATATCTAGTCCGGAAAGCTGTTTTCGGAATATCTCTCTCCTTAATTCGCAACTGGTGTGTCACGTCCCAAATCGATGGGCCGGGACGGGTACCCGGTACCTTACTCAACTAAGTACCAATGTAACATATCTTTCTTAATACCTCATCATATACACATGCATACAGGCCTAATAGGCCAACATGATCCTTTATAAACTCAAAACATAGGCCGACAAGGCCGTACAATCTTTTATGTACACGACATATGTCTACAAGCCTCTAAGAATACATAAATGTCATAAGTGTCGGGACAGAGTTCCTCTATACCAAACAATACACATCTAAATCATACTAACCAAACGAGCAACACCGAAGCAAATAGAGCGCACCAACATCTTTCGCTGAGCTGATAGCCTACTTGGATGGCTCTCGACCTATCTATCGGGACCTTCAGGCATGAAACACAGCGTCCCCAGGTAAAAGGGACATCAGTACGAATAATGTACTAAGTATGTAAGGCACATAAATAAATACATGAGAGATATGAAAGACATATAGAGTACATGACTCAACCTGTAAGTCTGAATAACTTTGTAAATCATAAATTACTTTTAACGTCATCCATATGAATATGAATGTCATGTCGTGCATAGGTACATATTTCATAATATCATCAGCCTCTGAGGGCATCCCATCATATCATATCGGCTACTGTGGGCAAAATCAACATCGTATACCAGCTGATCAGGTGATGGTGCATATATAATGTCATAACCTTTCCTATATCCCCTATACATATATACATACATATATACGCGTATATAATGCCGTTTGAATAATACTTACATATATATGCGTATATAACGCCGTTTGAATCATATTTCGGCCACTGTGGGCAACATCATCATCATATACCAGCTGATCAGGTGGTGGTGCGTATATAACTCCATAACCTTTTCCCATTCCATATAGATATATTTACATATATACGCGTATATAATGCCATCTGGTCATGGGTTAATGCACATGAATGCAATGCATGAAAAGTACGTCAATAAAATCATTCGGAAGGTCATAAGACCACTTTGCCTTTTGAGCAATATCATAAAGTAACATCTTTTCAACTTTCGTATTTTTCTGAGACCCATGAACAGATGATAAAATATTATGACACATGAGAATTAAAGAACATAGATATTTCTATTACTTCTATGAGTAGAGTCACTTATGCAATTTGTGCATTTGCACGCTTCGTTCATATCGTATGGATCATGTCAAAAGAAAGAAGGGATAGCCTTAACATACATGTTCCCAAAATTATTTGAACGAATCTACTTCTGCGAAATATGGACGAAATTCTGCTTTGAAGCTCTCGAAAATCAGAAACAGAATTGATAGCTCTTTGAAATTAAAACGTTGGCAAAACTTGAATTGATGAACGGATTTTTTATGAATGAAGCTAGCTTTTGAAAATGGAATCTAATACTGTTTTTGCGTTTTCTCTTTGAACCCAAAGACCAAATGAATTATGATAATTGATGTCAAAGACATAATGTCTTTTTGAAACCCAAGACCAAAGTGCTTTAAGTCTTGTTTTAATAAGACTTGATCTGCCACCTACATATAATTTGATATGAGTCATTCCTATGTAGTGGCCTTTCTGTCACGTGGGTGGGGTGTTTAGTTAATTAAGTTTTATCCACTTATTAGTTAATCGGGTAATGTCCTATTACCCGGTAATTAACCAATTACCCGAAAATTTGAGAATTATTCCCACTTACTTAAAATATTATTCACTTTTCACATACCTTATATGCCTTACTATTATGTCATGTGGTACCTTGTATGGTACTAATCCATAAATACCGCATATTTTAGCTTGAGGCGTATTTTAACCCAAAATACCAAATTTCAACGAAATTCATTCTCTTCGATTTGCTTCCCCTCTCACCTTCACGAATTTATTCATCACTTACAATCCTTATAATTTCCAAATAATCTTTTCCTTGGACTGATGTCAATTACCTTATGACAAATTCAACATCCAATAATGCAGGGTGCAACACTGTCGTAACTTATTACTGCGAAGCATAACATCACCGTAATGTAATATTGCTGAGTAGAACACTGTCGTAACTTAATATTGCTGCACGTAATATCATCGTAATATATTACTGCAGAGGGTAACATTATCGTAATATAATACTGCAGGACGTAATATTGACGTAATATTACGGGGTGTAACATCATTCCCCCCTTTGGAACATTCATCCTCGAATGTTGACTAATGCTCTTATCATTTTCTTAACTTATATCTTCCGAATACTTTAGAACTTTCCTTGACATCTAGGCGATTGTTCTATGAATAATTCCAAAGTCTAGGGCATTCCCCCCTTAGGTCTCCTTCTTACCCCACAACTTGTAGTCGAATCTTTCCAATCTCGTAACTGTTGCTACCTTTCATCATGCAACCAATACGATTTTGACCTTGTAAGTGTGCCTAATCTCTAGGCTTCATATGTAGAGCTTGATAAGATTTCATGTTGGGCATCTATGAGTATACTGAAGTTCTTTGCTCGGTACTTTATTGAAATCACGAATATTTTTGTATCTCATCGCATAGGTCCATTTAACCATCCGTATGAGTTTACTGCCATAACTCTTACTTTAATTTATCGTTGTTGAGGTCTACTACCAAATCCCAGCTTACTCTCGTTGCTCATTCCATATGTATAAATTTAAGTCCTTTAATGCCTCCACATTACTCTTCATCTTTTAAGAATGGCGACCTAATATCCTCTCATACTTTGTAACTTTTATCCATCCATTGTTGATTCACTTCAATTTTTATCCATAATCCAACCCTGATAGCTTAACCTTTTATGTAATATTGCAGCTAGGATTCACGTTTTATCGGGGAACATCTGAAATGATTAGATTGATCCACTTGGGGCAATACCCTGCTTTCATAACCGTATCTTACGGCATCCCAATGGGATTCACCTTGCGTGGGTATTTTAATCCTGTCAAATTCATGAGATCCCTTTCTTTTATCCGTCAGATCATTACTTAATTGAAGGCCCAAACGTTATTTTTTTGTCTATAATAATTACCCCTCATTCTATTAATAGGGTGGCATTCCATTTTTTTTGAATGTTATTAGTCTTAGACTCTTTTGAGTTTGTTCAGGCTATACTGAACTTTCTATAATTTAGAGAAACCATTAGCTCTTTTATTTTTATGGACTTAATCTTGAGGACTGATCCATTCTCGTCACTTTTTCACTTGCCTTTCCTCATTCTTACTCATGTTTTCTCAAAACTTTGTCGCTCTACCATACTTTAGCTTGCGACCTATAAATATCCATTTATAATACTCGCAACTTTCCTTCAACTTGCTTACGCCATATATTTCCTTATATTATTCTGGAATGTCAAACAATACATCACACCGTCTCCAACTCTTCTCTATTCTCTTAACTAGATCTCTCAGTACTTAGAAACCATAGGTTGGAAGACATGCCTCTGACGATGCCATTATCATTCCCGATTACTAGATCCCCGTGCTGATAGCCTTCTATCCGAATTATGGACTATTCACGATCTTTTGCCTTTGAGTATCTCGTATGTTGTTCACCTTTACCTTACTTATATTTAAATCTCGCATTGTATCTTCTATATCTTTCCTGACCTCCCTTCCACCTAGGTGTAATTCACATTCATAACTTGAAGCTCTATTACAATACTCACACCTCTAGTACATACACAACCCAGTGGGAGCTTCGTACTGACTTCTTATGAGGTTGGTACTTCTTCTAACTGGCTTCCTTGTAATGCCATTATAGATTATGGTTGTTGTGTTATTTCTCTTCCTTTACGTAGGCTTAAGCTATCTTCCAATCCATGGCTCATGGTATCAGTTATTACCTTAGCCTTTCATGTATGGAATATCCATGACAGAATCTTTTAACAATTCAATCCTTTGTCTATGCCCTGGGCTCCATTTTTTCTTTTAACTTATACCGGAGTTTTCTATAGCTATATTATTGTCAACAAATATGTTGTCTGGATAATGCTCCATAATCTTGAGTGTATCCATAATGTACTCACTTTAGATCATTGATCAAATAATTCTTTTGTTCCGTTTTAGCTTTCTTTTATCGTAAGCTATTACTTTTTCTGGTCTTCATGCCCCCTTTGTTGCGTCCATACTTAGCTTATCTTAGCACCCATACTTGCCAGTGTTTTCATGCAACTCATATGATCTCGAATATTACTTTTATTCTTACTTCCTGTTCATTAGCCACGGTAGGTGCCATTTTCCTTTGGAATGCTTACAATGTTGTTGTGAGATTGTTGTTACATGACCATTTCCTCTTTAGGTTGTTGTGCTTAGGTTGAAGCCTTCTTTTTTATCTCCTTAGCTAGTCTTTCATTGTAGTACTTAGGGAGAACCCTTGACTCTTGTAAAGCTGTGAGCTTATTACAGACCTTTTTGATGTCCTTATTGCCTATAATCATCCGTAGTTGCTTACTTCCATGCCCTTGTGCTTGTATGGTTGCTTCTGAAATGATATTTTGACTGCCTTCCCAGTGGACTTTTTTTATCCCCATAACACTCATACAATACCTTTAACTACCCGGACTCTTGTTTGAATATATCTCAAGTATTATAATGATATTCTTTGAAGCTATGTTTATCTTACACGATCTGATGACTCGTCTATAACCTCCTGTTTAGCCATAACTGGGATCTTCCTGACCAATTACTAACTACTCGTTGGCCTATTCTCATATCAATATTCCTCGTAATCTTTCTTGGGTTATTTTCTTTTTCTTAACTTACGTCTCGCACTGACTCCTTATTTATTAATAACAACTCGGGAAGGAACCTTTACTTCATCTCCTTGACATCGTGCTTGCACAATATTCTTGAACCGTAGCATATCTGTAAGATTTGGATAAGTGCTATCTCATTCCTCTTTCAATTATCGTATTCTTCCTTTACCATTCTATAGTTACTAGAACCACTTAATTCTGTCTTAATGCAACATTACTCCATATTCCCCCATTTAGGGGTGTACTAAAAGCTGAAGCCACGAGGATCTACCTATAGATGTTTTGCCTTTTCATCTTTGGCGTTGTTTCTCAACATCAATGATTCTTACCCGCTTTGCGACAATTATTCTGTACAAAAGATGACAAATTCCCTTACTCGCGAGGGTGTCACTTAAATTAACTGACACATACAGTCTCTTAAGCTTAACTTTGCTCACATTGCTTGCTTTAGGGAAGCGTCTCCCTGGATGACCATTCTCTAAATTTCTCATGAATTTTCTTTTGTCATCCATTCTATTATTGGCGGGACAAAATCTGAAATTCCCATGATGTCGAGTACTTTCCAATTATTCAGTCCCTAATTCATATTTAGTTTATCTTGTTTATCATTCCATACTGATCTCTGTTACTTTGGGGATTAACTCTCCCCTCTGGTAGTCGTATTGGATTCACGAACTTATTTTTCGGAATGAGGATATAACCTTATAGCCTATACACTTTTGTTGTCTTAATGCCCATCACCATCTCTTCCTTCATTTGACTATATGTTCTGTAACACTCTACCGTTTTCATCAATGTATCACACTTTATTCATAATGCTTCCTTATCTCGCTTCTTATTATTCTTCTAATATTTCTGCATATCCCTTTTCTTGTGAAAACTTAAATACGACATTCTTTCGTTTTTAATTTTCCTTTTCTCCATCCAGTGGCTCTTCAAGTTGCTTAACGTTCTCGTTTTACTAGAGACGCGAGCCACACTAAGGTAATTTTTATCCCTTCAAGGTTTATAGTGCATGTCTTTGTAGTACTCATATCTGGCTGCACTATTTTAGAGTGTACTATCTGGGTGTCTCACAAGGAGATCTACTAGCACACTTGCAATATCCTTCGGAAATATCAACTAACATGATCAATTCATCCATCATATCTTCTTATACTATTTTTGTTAACTTCCATAGGGCGTATCTGGAAGGGGTGCGACCAATTGTATATACCTCTGTTACTATTGACTATAACTCAAAAGGCTTATGTTCATCTGCCTCAATTACAAATGTTGTTAGCCTTCATTAATTGGGTGCCTCGTACCCTTCTTCATCTTGTTTTTTTTTCTTGTTGAAACCTGTATTTATCTTCTTAATCTCCCATTGTCTTTTACCATAAAGATGGATAGACATTATTGCCTTAAGGCTTCTTATCAGGAAGCTTGTACCTTTCAGTACAACCATGATCTGCTTAAGACCTCACATTTACTTATCATAGGCATCATACAAAAATCCAAATCCTCTGACTCAACTTTTCCACAACAATCTCTCTTTCCAACCTTCTTTCGGGAAGTAGGCATCGTCTTATTACGAATAAAATAGAATTTCAGAACTTGGATTCTTATAAGTGAGATCTACCACACGATCTAGAGTAAGAAGAAAGAGTGACAATCCTAAATGCCCTGTAGCCTCCTGCTTATAAGTGTGGTGCACTACACACCCATAAACAAGACTCTACTAGACACGGCTTGTAGACATCCCTAGGAAAGAACTGCTCTGATACAACTTTTGTCACGACCCAAACCGATGGGCCAGGACGGGTTCCCGGTACCTTACTCAACTGAGTACCAATGTAACGTATCTTTCTTAATACCTCATCATATACACATGCATACGGGCCTAATAGGCCAACATGATCCTTTATAAACTCAAAACATAGGCCGACAAGGCCGTACAATCTTTTATGTACACTACATATGTCTACAAGCCTCTAAGAATACATAAATGTCATAAGGGTCGGGACAGAGTTCCGCCATACCAAACAATACACGTCTAAATCATACTAACCAAACGAGCAACTCCGAAGCAAATAGAGCACACCAACATCTTTCGCTGAGCTGATAGCCTAATTGGAGGGCTCTCGACCTGTCTATCGGGACCTACAGGCATGAAACGCAGCATCCCAGGCAAAAGGGACGTCGGTACGAATAACGCACTGAGTATGTAAGGCACATAAATAAATACAAGAGAGATATGAAAGACATATAGAGTACATGACTCAACCTGTAAGTCTGAATAACTTTGTAAATCATAAATTACTTTTAACGTCATGCATATGCGTATGAATGTCATGTCGTGCAAAGGTACATATTTCATAATATCATCAGCCTCTGAGGGCATCCCATCATATCATATCGGCAACTGTGGGCAAAATCAACATCGTATACCAGCTGATCAGGTGGTGGTGCGTATATAACGCCATAACCTTTCCCATATCCCCTATACATATATACATACATATATACGCATATATAATGCCGTTTGAATAATACTTACATATATATGCGTATATAACGCCGTTTGAATCATATTTCGGCCACTGTGAGCAACATCATCATCATATACCAACTGATCAGGTGGTGGTGCGTATATAACGCCATAACTTTTTCCCATTCCATATACATATATTTGCATATATACGCGTATATAACGCCATCTGGTCATGTGTCAATGCACATGAATGCAATGCATGAAAAGTACGTCAATAAAATCATTCGGAAGGTCATAAGACCACTTTGCCTCTTGAGCAATATCATAAAGTAACATCTTTTCAACTTTCGTATTTTTCTGAGACTCATGAACAGATGATAAAATATTATGACACATGATAATTAAAGAATATAGATTTTTCTATTACTTCTATGAGTAGAGTCACTTATGCAATTTGTGCATTTGCACGCTTCGTTCATATCATATAGATCATGTCAAAAGAAAGAAGGGATAACCTTAACATACCTGTTCCCGAAATTATTTGAACGAATCTACTTCTGCGAAATATGGACGAAATTCTGCTTTGAAGCTCTCGAAAATCAGAAACAGAATTGATGGCTCTTTGAAATTAAAACGCTGGCAAAACTTGAATTGATGAACGGATTTTTTATGAATGAAGCTAGCTTTTGAAAATGGAATCTAATACCGTTTTTGCGTTTTCTCTTTGAACCCAAAGACCAAATGAATTATGATAATTGATGTCAAAGACATAATGTCTTTTTGAAACCCAAGACCAAAGTGCTTTAAGTCTTGTTTTAATAAGACTTGATCTGCCACCTACATATAATTTGATATGAGTCATTCCTATGTAGTGGCCTTTCTGCCACATGGGTGGGGTGTTTAGTTAATTAAGTTTTATCCATTTATTAGTTAATCGGGTAATGTCCTATTATCCGGTAATTAACCAATTACCCGAAAATTTGAGAATTATTCCCACTTATTTAAAATATTACTCACTTTTCACATACCTTATATGTCTTACTATTATAGTCATGTGGTACCTTGTATGGTACTAATCCATAAATACCGCGTATTTTAGCTTGAGGCGTATTTTAACCCAAAGTACCAAATTTCAACGAAATTCATTCTCTTCGACTTGCTTCCCCTCTCACCTTCACGAATTTATTTATCACTTACAATCCTTATAATTTCCAAATAATCTTTTCCTTGGACTGATGTCAATTACCTTATGAAAAATTCAACATCCAATAATGCAGGGTGCAACACTGTCGTAACTTATTACTACGAAGCATAACATCACCGTAATGTAATATTGTTGAGTAGAACACTGTCGTAACTTAATACTGCTGCACGTAATATCATCGTAATATATTACTGCAGAGGGTAACATTATCGTAATATAATACTGCGGGACGTAATATTGACGTAATATTACGGGGTGTAACATGGTGATAGCCGTATCGAAGGTCAATCTTTGAGAAATACTTGGCACCTTGCAACTGATCAAACAAATCATCAATTCTGGGTAAGGGGTACTTGTTCTTGATAGTCACTTTGTTGAGCTGACGATAGTCAATACACATTCTTAACGAACTGTCCTTCATACGAACAAACAACATTGGTGCACCCCAGGGGGAAATACTGGGCCTGATAAAGCCCTTATTCAGAAGATCCTTCAATTGGGTTTTCATCTCTTTTAACTCAGTAGGAGCCATTATATATAGAGGAATAGATATTGGCTGAGTATCTGGAAGCACATCAATAGCAAAGTCGATTTCTCTTTCGGGAGGAAGACCAGGAATTTCATCAGGAAATACATCAAGAAATTCATTCACGACGGGAACCGATTGAAGGGTTGGAGATTTCACCTCCATATCATGCACTCGTACCAAATGATAGGTGTACCCCTTCAAAATCATCTTTCGAGCTTTAAGGTAAAAAATAAACTTCCCATTAGGCTCTGCAGCATCACCTTTCCATTCAATAATAGGCTCACTTGGAAAATTAAAACGAACAATCTTTGTCCAGCAATCTACATTGGCATAAAAAGAAGCCAGCCAGTCCATACCCATAGTGATATCAAAATCAACCATTTCTAGCTCATGAAAATCAGCTAACGTATGGCGGTCATGAATCTTCACATCGCAACTTCGATATAACCGTCTAACTACAACAGACTCACCCATTAGTGTAGATACCTCAAATGACTTATGCAACAATTCAAGCTCTCTATCCCATTTACTAGCAACGAAGGGGGAGATATATGATAATGTAGAACCAGGATCTATCAAGCATACATATCGATAGAAAAGAGGATAGTATACATGTAACCACGTCCAGAGATGACTCTAAATCCTGACGACTCGATAAAGCATATATACGATTTTGCTGACCTCCTGGACTAGAAGTTCCAACTCTTCCCCTACCCCTACCAGCTGATGTTTGCATACTCTGCCTAGGATGACATACCGAAAAAGAAGAAGAAGCCCCTGCAGATGCCGTCGGCTGAGCCATACCCCCTCCACTGTCATCGGAAAATGTCTCATAATATGACCTGGCTGTCCACATGCATAACATGCATCATAACCCTGGTGACATGGTCCAAAATGATTTTGGCCACATCGATCACATCTGGGAAACTGAGGCCTTATCTGACTGAACTCGCCTATAAATTGTGGACCTGGGGTCCGTGAACTCTGACCTAGACCAGAATAAGTGGTCCGATCATGTCACTGTCCCTGAAACTGTGGTGGCACACTGGCTACCAGATAAGATTGATGCCGGGGAAACTGTGGCCTAAATCCACCTCGAAACTCTCCTGTGTTACCTGTGAACCGTGCCCTCTTCTTCTAACCTCTATCATGCTCTCGATTGGCTCGTTGTTGCCTCTTGCGATACTCTAGATCCTGTGCATATGATTGAATACGGGAAATATCCATTCCTTGGTTTAGAGAAGCTGTAATGCACGCATTTATCAAGTGTACCCTCAGACCACTAACAAATTGGTGTACCAAATCACTCATATCAGCAACAATCGTAGGAGCATACCTAGCCAAAGAGTTGAACTGCATGCTATATTCCCGAACACTCATATTACCCTATTCTAAGTGTAAGAACCTATCTCGTCGGGCTCTTCGAAGCTCGATTGGCAAATATTGCTGTAAAAATGCCTTAGAGAACTCCTTCCATGTCACTGGTGGCACATTAGGCCCCCGAGTCTTCTTCCAAGTCTCATACCATGTCACAGCAATATCGCGTAGTCTATAAGAAGTAAACTCCATTGACTCAACATCCGTGGCATGTATAGTTTGTAAGGTCCGTTGCATAAGATCCAGAAAATCCTGTGGGTCAGCATTAGGATCAACCCCTGTAAATACTGGAGGATCCAAGTTGATAAAGTCCCGAACTCTCGCACTCACAGACCTATCAGCAATACCGAGGGTCTAGTGTTGGGCCTGGGAGGCCACTATTCGAGTCAGCAATTATACAATACTCCGCATGTCTAAGTCCTGATCAGGAACAACTGGGAGAGGGACTGGAGGTACGTTAGCTCCTCTACGCCCTTCTGGGGGTGATGGGGGTGCTGCCCCAGAAGCCTGAGAAATAGCCTCATTCTGTGGCTCATGCTGATCTACATTAGTAGGTGGCACCTAACTTGTGCCCTCTCCCGCCTCCTCATCCAACCTCTGAATAAATTTCATATCCACTTGTCGTCTCGTAGTATTAGGCATCACTGAGAAGGTAAACAAAAAGAGAATTAGGAATGAACACTTATGATTAGGCTCTATTGTACGATCTAGATCAAGAAGAAAGTAATAATCCTAAATGCCCAATCGCCTTATGTTTATAAGTGTAGTGCACAAGACACCATAAACAAGACTCTACTAGACACAGCTTGCAGACTCCCTAGGATTGACCTGCTCTGATACCAAGTTTGTCACACCCCAATATTGGGAGGTGTGACCGGCACCCGATGCCCGAAGACCCGAGCGAACCAATCATGAGATATGATCTGAAATATATTAACCTGCAGGCAGAAGATCTCAACACGATATATATATATATATATATATATATATATATATATATATATATATATATATATGTATGTAACCTAGGCCAACAAGACTGCAACAACAATATAACAGCTATCCAGAAGGCCGATAGGGCCATACAAAAAAAAAATATATGCAATGACCGCTAGTCCGCAAGCCTCTAAGAGTGTACGACAATCTCAACAGGGCGGGACAAAGCTCCCGACATGCCTAAAACTACACATATACATCTGTAATAGTACCTATGGACTCAAAGTCAGCAACTCCGAAGAAGTGGAGTGCGAAAACCAACGCTGATCCTGGGGGTCCTACTGAGGAGGCACGCCGCTCTGTCTATCCGAACCTGTGGGCATGAACACAGCGCATAAAAAAGAGTCAGTACGAAATATGTACTGAATATGTAGGGCGACAAGTGTAATATGAAAAATGTAATTAACAAGAGAAGAGTATAAAGACAATTTGAATTCTGAAACTAGCCTCGATAGGAAAACTAAAATTCAATATGGATATAAATGTATGCTCGTGGAATCGTCGCTCACTATTACTATTTATAATATATCACATTATATAATAATAAATCCCTCTGTGGGGCTATAATATCCATACCATACCCAGCCATATTAAAGGCTCGGTAGAATCGTACCCGGCCACGTGAAGCTCGGTAATCCCAACTGATCAGTGGTTACACAATAGGTGTCATACCCGGCCGTCTAAAGTGCGGTTCGGTAATGAAAGTAAATACATACATATATTAAATCATGAATTATATAAGTGCAATGCGAAACTAACCTTAAAAGACGTATTCTACGAAGAGTCGAAGTGGACTATCATCATTATTCCCCGACTATCATGGTTGTCGCTAAAATAATTAATTTTCAACTACAAGCCAACAAGTACTAAGAACATAAGAGTTATGTATTATGAGTACCTTTGAAGTAAGTGTTACTTATTCATGATTTATATGAACGTCGAAAGGCTCTAGTTCTTTTTAAGAAAGGAACAGGGAAAACCGAGAATTCATATATATTCTCTGAAGTAAGAAATCTATGAGAAAGGATCAGGTCTAAGCATCTTTATAAGTTGAAGGTGAAATAACTCAAATCCGACGAAACAATTCGATAAACGTTTATTCAAATTCTAGTCATGTATAGCGAAAGCCCTACATACCTTGTCGATGGAGTTGTATGCAGTTTCGGAGACCTCGAAAGCCTTAGGAACGATTTCCTACATAATACGAACCATTCAATATCAAATTCAAGCTCATATCTTATATAATTCTTCATTTAGACATTTAAGCGAACGACTTGCGGCATGAATTTGTAGACTCTTTTGTAGCTTAATTTCCCCCCAACACACCACCAAATTTTTACTTTACTACATCCTCATCGACACGATTCCATCCATGTCTTCACAGATCCAAACAACACAATAAAACCATATAAAACAGCCCCAACAATCAAGTCATATTAAGAGAGGTTTCTTTAAAAAATCAAGAATATTTCTATAGAGGTTTCAACTATTTCTTAGGAATTCTTATGGTAGAAGTTTACAAAGATCAAAGAGGAAGTTAAATCATACCTTATGTGACCAGAATTACTTTAAATTCTAGATTACTTCAAGGCGGAGTCTTCCTACGAAAAGTGAAACATTGAAGAATTCACGATTCCGAAGCTACCATGGTGTTCTCTATCTTGAGGATGACTAAATTATTGTTATGATTGGCTAGATGGATGGGAGGAGTTTGAGAGGAAATCCCTAGGTTTTAGGCTCTGTTTTGGAGAGGATAAAACGTAGGGGTTATGTTTTAAAACTGACTTAAATAATTATTTTTAACCAAAACCGACTATGCACACTGTTCCCGTAACAGTGTGCACCCCTGTACGAAAATGTTAATATCTCTCTACTCCGAAGTCGTATTAACGAACGGTTTATTGCGTTGGAAACTAGACTCATAGACCTTCAATTCAATGGATAGAACACACCATAGATCCTAGTATATTGAGAGAAAAGTGCATCAACATTCTATCTAAATTTCAGTGAAATTTAAAACCCGTAACTTGCTGCGATCTTTGTCGAATTTTTAATCACAACTCGAATGACTTCCAATCTTAACGTATAACTATCGCATCATTTAAATATCTCATAGAAATTATCTTCCTATCGAATTAGCCCCTTTACAACATGATAACGCCAAATACACAAGGTGTAACAATCTCGTGCCCATATTTCTATCACAACCGCACGGGCAACTCACGTGCCATTAAATAAAATCATCATATTTTTTTCCCGGCACCTGGTGCCCACATGTTTTCGTCTCACATTCCGCAACAACGTTTTCATGTTACTCAGTTCATAGGGTCCATAACCTAATACTATTAAGAATGTTCAAGGTGTCTCATTTACTTAATATAAAGTAGAGTACAACTTCCAACCCATTTAGGAAATCAACAAGAAAAGATGAAGTTATTTTTAGAAATTATTTAAATAGAGAAAGTACCATTTTCAATTAAGGTACAACACCAAATGAAATATTACCTTTAACAAGGAATTTAATATATTAACTTAGCAGAAATTCTATTTTTAAGTAAAAATATGACCTCAGACGTTCTAAGGAGATTTAGTTGAGAAGCCAATTGAATTAGAGGTATAACAATTGTTGAAAATTTAAGTATTGAAAGCTTTATATAAATGAGGCGAGGTATTCAAAACAATACGGGTTCCAACACAAAGGATCACAACAGTAAGGAAATTCTGAATCGTTAAAAACACTTGAATTGATAACAACAAATAAATACAGCAGCAGAAAGTGCACGTCACCACCCTTCATGCTTTTACTCGTGCTCACCATAAGAATCAATATTCACTTTTATTCTTTCTTGTTGCAGCGTGCAACCCGATCCCAACCATATATTACTGTTGCGGAGTACAACCCGATCCAAAACATATCATATTGTTGCGACATGCAACCCGATATAAATCATATAATGATGTTGCGGCGTGCAACTCGATCCAAATCATATAATGATGTTGCGGCATGCAACCCGATCCATATAATATTGTTGCGGCGTGCAACCAGATCCATATAACATTGTTGCGGTGTGTAACCCAATCCATATAATATTGTTGCGGCATGCAACCCGATCCATATAATATTATTGCGGTGTGCAACCCGATCCAAATCATATACAAATCAACACCAATCACGAAAGAATCCCGGCAAGGGAAACAACATCAAAACAATAACATCTCGGCAAGGGAGACAATATCATGATTCTCTCTCTCCTTTCTTCTTTCACGTTTACTCCACAACTCAATTCACAACTTGAGCCAATGCTCTGCAATGTTCAACAATTTAATTCTCAACTTGAGCCAATGCTCTATAATGTTCAATAATTCTATTCTTAACTAGAGCCAATGCTCTACAATGTTCAACAATTCAATTCTCAACTTGAACCAACGCTCTACCATGTTCAATTAACAATAATACTTCCACAAGTCATATTCCTCAATAGAAATTATCATATAGAGCATATACAATACGAAACGGAGTCACATTAATCAAAGTATAAGACTCACGGGCATGCTTGATACCAACGTATAGATACTCATCACCATGCTTATACGTCGTACTCAACAAATAACACATAACAAGTGGGACACAACTCCTAATCCCTCAAGCTAAGGTTAGACCAAACACTTACCTCGCTTTGCAATCAATTCAAAATTCCAACAAGCCTTTGCCTCGCGAATTCGTCCGAAGTTTCATATATATATATATATATATATATATATATATATATATATATATATATATATATATATGTGTGTGTGTGTGTGTGTGTGTGTGTGTGTGTAAATGCTTATAATCAATGTATAATTTATGCATATTGGTTAGAAAAAGTAAACAATAATTTGACCAGCTATTTGTGTAACAATCCCAAAATAAAGTAAGATTTCATTATCCTCAAAAGTTTTACTGTTAATATGTAAACGTATCATTAAACTAGATAATCATATCAAATTTTGTACATTCTTAATTGTATACAATTGAAATGTTTTTAAAATAAATTTCATGATTCATATATTTTTAACGTACTTTTTGTTTTTAAATTAAAAAATTTGTGGTTGCTGTACTGCTTATGCCACACTCCATGATAGATACACGTGTCACCTAATATTTTTGTTTGTTAAAATACAGGTCAAATACCTTATATTTTTGTTTGTTAAAGTTTCCATTCTCAACTCATAACCCACGTGAACTCAGAAGTTTTCTTCGTAGCTTTCGAAACATTTTTTTTTTGGTGCGAAACTTATTTTACCACAGTAATGCAAAGAATGATAATATTTCAATTCGTCGATTGTACATTTCCGTTGAAGATATTGGCTATCTCAGGTGGTAGACTATAACTTTTTAATAATAGGAAAAATAAAATAACACTGTATTTACATGGTCGCTCGCTTTTTAAAAACTATTTTGATAAATGATATAATCTTTGTTTATTCTAAAATCGGCACATTTTTTTTACGTTTTTAGCACTTTCACGTTGGTAACTCATTAACTCAGGGATCCATATTCCCCCTCTCTTCCATAATTTTCTTCTTCTCTTCCATAAATAACACTTACCAAATATATCAAAGATTCTGAAAAAAGAATATCTAAAAAATAATCTCCTCTTTAACGAGGTTGCACAATGGAAATTTTAGTATTTTTTTCTTTTAAGTTTTAAAGTTTTTACTGTACAATTTTATTTTTACTCATAATATACCTTTAATATATTTCAAGTATATTATATTGTGATAATTTGTAATGTAAATATTCCATCAATATGTCATATATAATTTTTATATGTATTTTATACACTACAACAAAACTGATATTTAGCTATGAAATTATTAGCTACGACATAAAATTCGTCACTAATTCGTCACTAATAGTTTACTTTTCGTAACAAAAATTACATTTCGTCTTTAAATACATAAGCCACATACTTTTAGTGACGAAACACAATATTTTGTAGCAAAATTTTGTCCACTAAAGTTTCCGACCAAAAATTGAGTTGGCGCCAATTATTAAATAATATTAGCCACAAATTTAAAATTATCAGTGACATATTATTTTGTCACTAATGATGTACCCAATTAATGACGAAGCATTATTTGTCTTAAAAGTAATTAAATTTTGGATATAAATAAGTTTCGTCACAAAAAATATGTTATTACAATAGTGGCGAATTAGAATTTGTAGCTAAACAAGGTAAACTTTAGCCACAAAATTTTATATTTATTTGTGACCTTAATTTTTATCGCTGATACTGCAAATAATTAGTGACAATTATTTAATTGTCGCTATTGAACATACAATTTAGTCACAAAAATATTTTGTCACAAAATAGCATTTTTAATTTGCTACGAGTTTTGTAGTTGAATCGTGAGATTATTGGCTACGAATTATTTATTTTAGTAAAAACTAAAAGATCACACTTCGTAGATAACTATAATTCTAAAATTTTGTTCGTGTAACATACATATAATTACTTTAAGACTACTTGAAATTGAAATTGTAATAATCATCTTTGACAATTATCAAGTTCGAGAAACTAGAACTCCATTTTTTACTTATGTTAGAAATTTTAGGAGTATTTTTCGTTCTAGCACAGTTCAATTTCTTGTTGGGAAGTATCAAGTTTATTTAATTTCAAGTAGGGCATGAATCATTCAATTTGATTCTTAGTAAACAATTTATGCCGTGAATTTGCCTTAAGTTTCAAATTAATGTACCTTTCCTTTTTATTTTGTCTTACTAAACTTTAATATTGCAAGATGATTGTTGTTTGTTTGATTAGAAGGGAACACAATTTTTATTCTAGAAAATTGCACATTATATATCAATTTAAAATATATGCCTGCAATATTGCATCAAATTACATTTCTAATTAATATGTTTCTTTTTATATTTTATTAAAAATATCTTACGGACTTATTCGTGCGATCAAATCATCAAAATAACATCTTTAACAAAGAATTTAGCACGAAATCTTAGAAAAATCTCAAGACCTCTTAAGTTCAAATTTTCACAACCGAGGGTCCGATTCACGTCATATGAAGTCCGTTTTTAACCAAATTTTACAGGCACAACTTAAATACCATATTAGACTTGTACCGGGCTCTGGAACCAAAATACGAGTCCGATACCATCAAATTCAAACATTTAAATTTCCAAAAACTCTTATAATTTCAGTTAAACAATTTTCTTAAAAAATTCATTTCTCGGAATTCAATTCTGGGCATACGCCCAAGTCCCATATTTTTCTACAGACCCACTGAGACCGTCAAATCACGGGTCCGGGTCTGTTTACCCAAAATATTGACCAAAGCCAACTTAAATTCAATTTTAAAGGCAAAATTAGCATTTTTATCAAATTTTCACATAAAAGCGTTCCAGATATACGCTCAGACCGCGCACGCAAGTCGAGGTGAGATAAAAGGAGATTTTTAAGGTCTGAAAACACAGAATGGACTTTTAAAAGGGTCATCACAATTTCTAGAAGACCAAAAGATTTTTTAATTTTCAAATTCTGATATAAGTCCTTTTTTTAATCACAAATAAGACATCTGAAAACTTTTGTGGTATATGATATCTTTATTTATTGAGCTAGCTAATGGAAACAACATTTATTATGTTCAAAAAGTTTTGTTTAACTTTTATTTTATAATTATATATAACTCAAATAAATTGTCTAACAAAGTTAGTTAGTATATATATATATACTAACTAATTTTTAATAATTTAATTACTCAATAAAGTAACACACTCTGCCCTAAAGTAATATGATATTTTCTTATATATATGCAATATTTCCCTATTTTTAATTTGTATATGAGCGTATTTTTATTTCAGTACTCCTATATACACATATAGCTATAATATTTATATATGTGTCTTTATTTAATTATATAAGTATGCCTACATAAGTATTCATTATCTTTTAATGATTATTCCATCGTCAATTTCTTTATATGTGTAAGGTAATTTGCATAAAAGTTAAGATTTTTAGGTTAATGACTAATTTTATGTGTTTATTATACCTTTGTGTTTAATTGAAATGGTGAAATCTGAATAGATTTTTAAGTTCTAAATATTAGAATTTTGTATGTAGTGCAAATAAGGAAGGATTTGGTAAATAAAATTTAGTAGATTTTATATACTTAAAAATAAAAAAAATAACTATATTATTATTTTATCTAGTGGGAGCTCTATTTTTAAAAGTTGGTAAAAATGGTGAACGACAATTTACTAAGGACCTTCGTGCTTTTAATACAATATAAAAAATATAAATTCTTTCAAGGCAATATTACTTTCATTTTCTCTTTTTAAGTTTAGGTGTCTTTTTGGGACTAGAGGACAAAATGATTGCTCCTTGAAAGGTTCTTTCTCTGTAATTTTTTAAAGTAATCTGTTTCCTTCTCGGAAATGTATTTTCCTTTTTTGTTATTGTTACATTTTAGGAATTGGGACAATCTAATTCCTTCTTGAATTTTTTTTAACCTACGTTTATTTTAAGAATGTTTCTTTTATTTATTTATATATAGAATTTTGAGGATGTTTAAAAAACTTTGAACGCAATTTAGTTCCTTATCAAGAAGTGTCAAGTTTATTTAATTCAAATATAAAATAATACACGCACAATGTATGCACATAAAAGCTAATATTATTATAAAAGCTCAAATTTTAATACAAAATTATAATTAATTTTTTTAATCTTTCACAAATACATTCTATGCTGGATAAAGTTGTACTTACAATCAATTTTTTAAAAGCCTCATTTTTCCTTGTATTTATTATTTAATTTTTTTGGTAAATTTATAAACTTTAATTTCCTTGTATGGTGATATCGCTTGCTTTCAGTTAATTTCTGTGCCTCCGAGGCCTTGAAATCCTCTGTGAAAAAAATGCTAAGTTTTGATGTTAAAAGGAATAATCTTGACTTCGGTCAATATTTTGGGTAAACGGACCCGGATCCGTAATTCAATGATCCCGGGGGGTCCGCAGGAAAATATGGGACTTGGGCGTATGCCCGGAATTGAATTCCGAGGTCCCAAGCCCGAAAAATAAATTTTTAAGTGAAATTATGTTTCAGAAATTGATTAAGGAAATTTGAAATGAAAACTGATTAGAAAGCAATGGTATCAGGCTCGTATTTTAGTTCTGGAACCCGGTGCAGGTCTTATATATGACTTGAGTCATTCCTGTGAAATTTGGTTAAAAGCGGACGTCGTTGGACGCGATCCGGACCTAAATTGAGAAATTTGATATTTAAAAGAGTTTTGAGAATTTTCAGTGATCTTGAGGTTTAATTCGATGCTCGTGATGTTATTTTGGTAATTTGATTACACGAATATGTTCGTAAGATGTTTTTGAGGTTGTGTGTATACTTGGGTTGGAGTTTCGAGGGTTCAGGTGAGTTTCGAGTAGGTTCCGGGATGCCTTAGGCTTAGAAAGTCAGGTGTTGCAGGTTCAGGAAGCCACAATCTCTGAACCCTCTAGTGCGGTCCGTGAGAAATCGCGTGCGACCGCGGAGGGGCCAGCGCAGCCGCGGTCGCCTTTGTGCGGTCCGCGGTGGAAGCTGTGTGGCCGCAGTCGTCTTTGTGCGGTCCGCACAGGGAGCTCAACTGCAGGTCTTCAGGGAGGGGCCAGCGCGGTTGCGGTCGCCTTTATGCGGTCCGTGGTGGAGGCTGTGCGGCCGCAGTCCATTTGATGCGGTCCGCACTGGGGGTCTGATGTGGGTATAAATAAGCGGGAATTTCAGCTATTTTTCACTTTTCAAAACCCCAAAAACATAAGAGGCGATTTTTCAAACAACATTTCTTCTCCAAAAACGTTGGTAAGTGATTTCTAACTCATTTTCTTCACTCCTTGACATCTTTTAACATGATTTCAACTTCAAATCAAAGATGGGGAAATTGGGTATTTTGGGTAGAATCTAGGTTTTTCTAAAATTGGGGATATGGACCTCAATTTGAGGTCCGATTTCAAAACAAATTATAAATTTGGATTCTTGGGGGAATGGGTAATCGGGTTTCATTCCGGACCTCGGGTTTCGGCCACGTGGGCCCGGGGGCGATTTCTGACTTTTGGGTAAAACTTTAGATTCTCATATTCATGCATTGAGGTTGATTCATTTAGCACTTATTGATGTAATTAAGTAACTTGTGACTAGATTCGAGCGAATTGGTGGTGGAATCAAGGAGTAAAGCTATAGTTGAGACTTGAGTGGTGATCAAGGCATCGAGGTAAGTGTTTGTTCTAACCCTAGCTTGAGGGATTAGGAGTTGAGTCATACTTGCTACTTGCTTCTTGTTGAGTACGACGTATAGACATAGTGATGAGTATCTATACGTTGGTGTCAAGCATGACCGTGAGTCTTAAATTGAAAGTTGGTGTGTTCCTAAATGACACTTAGGTGCTTTACTTAATGATCTTCGATGACTAAGCATTTTCAATAATTGAACTGAGTACAAGTTGAGATTGGTTATAGCTGATTCTCCCTTGCCGGGATGACTAATTCAACATTGTTGTTCCCTTGCCGGGAAAATTATAATATTGTTGTGTTCCCTTGCCGGGAATTTATTATATTATTTATGTTCCCTTGCCGGAATTTCTTGTGATTGTGTGATGAAATGTAAACGGGAGTGGGTGGTACGCCTACCACAAGATATACTGAAATGGGAGCGGGTGGTACGCCTACCACAAGATTTACCGAAATGGGAGCGGGTGGTACGCCTACCACAAGATATGAGAAATGGGATCGGGTTGCACGCCTGCAACAAGATGAAACTGAAAGTGAAAGTTGCCTTATTTCTCTTTATCCGTGTTAGAAGTTAAATTGTAGTTTCCTTACTATTCTTTGATATTCTGTTTTATTTGCTACTTTCGGAGCATGTTTCCCCTTTCCCAGCTTTGATTGCTTATTACCTGTTTACTTTTCCGCCATATAGTATATAATTGCACAGGTTTATCTGGAGTCTGGTCCTAGCATCATCACTACCTCGCCTGGGTTAGGCCAGACACTTACCAACAAATGAGGTCGGTTGTGCTAATACTACACTATGTGCTCTTTTGCACAGATCCAGGTCTTGGACAACAACAGTAGCGCGGGAGCCAGCTTTCAGTCCAGTGAGACACCGAGGTAGCCTTGCAAGCGTCTGCAGGCCCGACGTCTCCTCTATCTTTATTTCAGTCTGTTATCTCATGTATTCGAGACAAACAATTTATATTTTTCTTTCAAATGGTTGTATTTAGTACTCTAGAAGTTCGTGAGTAATGTGACACCAGTTATTGGGTAGAGGCATATGTTGATTTCCGTATTATTGTTCAGTTTCTTTAATTTAAGTCTTCCATATATTCATTAAATTCTGCTGTTTTCATGCTATTGTGAGCACGTGATTTTTGTTTACACGACAATTACTCCAAAAGAAATCGAAAAAATAATAATAAATTGTCTTTGTGTATAATTTTGTGAATTTGTTTGGCATTTTTGTAGTTTTTATCTGTGATTGTTTAGTTTTATCAATTGAAAATACAAAAAATGTATCTCGCGCATAAAGTTGGGATTTTGTTCTACTATTAGGAATTAATTAAATCATATTTAGTTTTGAATGAATAAAAAATCACAAAAATATTTATCTTTGTTAATTTTGTCATTTTATCGTTTAAAGGTTGATTTTTGTTTAATTAATATATGATATTGTGTGTTAATTATTACTAAAACTTAATTGGTGTCTTGTGATATAATTTTGATTTTTGTATTTTTTATAATATATTTTTAGAATTTTGTAAATTCGGATTTTTATTATAAATGGAAAAAGAAAAGAAATAAGTTGAAATTGGATAAAATTGGGATTGAGCCATTTCAATTTGGACCCAAATCGGGCCCAAAGCATCTATTTTGCCCGGTCCAGATCAGTTGACCTCAGGGACGTCCAAACGACGTCATCTTGATCATGCTTGATCTGGGCCGTTGATCTCAGAATGATCAGCGGCCAAGATCACATCTCCATACCCACATTTTAACCCGACCCGTCTCACCCAGAGACCCACCGGTCTCACTTAACCCATACGGCGTCGTTTCCATTTAAGATGGTTAATCCAGGCCATCGATTGTTGATGATCTAACGGCCTAGATTAATTTTCCCCCTAACTATATAAGCCCAAACCCTTACCCCCACACCCCCTAAGCCAGACCCCCCTCCCCATTATCGTCCCCTTCCCAGACACCCTCAAGAACCCTAGCACCGCCCCCCCTTTCCCTCACCGTAAACCCGGCGACAACGATGCCGGTGACCACCAGACTAACACCCCTAGTACACCTCGACCCCCTGAACACGGATCTACAAACCATAGGTCTCGAATCTTTCCCCACCGTCTCGAATCTTCATTTGAAGATTCGAGCCGGACCCCAACCTTGCCAAACCCCCCCATATCCATACCAGGTACCCCCTGACCTCCCTCGTGACCAAGCCAAGCTTGGTTTGGTCCAAATCTAACCAGGAAACCGCAAGTCCCAAATCAAGCCCAAGAACCCTAGAAATCCGGAATTTGAAGTTTTTGTCCAATTAAACGAGAAGGTTGGGGTCTAATAGACCTTAATCGAAGTGTTCTCAGTTGAGAACACTTCGATTAAAGTCCGTTCAACCCCAAAAGAGGTTCGATTCAAAATCCGAGACATGGTCGTCTGATTTTCAATTCTTTAAGTTATTTTCTTTTTCTTTTCCTTGCCAGTTCATGTTGTTTGTTTTGTTAAATGTTTGTTCATGTGTTTAAATGTTAGTTGATTTGTTTTCATTTTTTGTGTCGACTATTCTGTCCACCTTGCCCGGACTTTTTATTTTGGCGAATTTTTCTCTATTCATTGATGAGTGTATGTGTTTAACTATATAATCAATTGAAATGAGTTTCGATCGATTAATTAGTTCCCAGGGCCATTCTTTGTTTTGACAGTACAATTTGAACCCCCTGTTAATACTGTTCGATTCTGAAACTTAGTTTGTTTAATACTGTGATCTTAGTTATTTAGCTGTCTGTATGACATGGAATGCACAGGTGTTTAGTATATCGATAGTTAAATCTCATCTCTATTCTTATTTTAAACACGTAAGACAGGTTGTTTCTAATTTGGCAAAAAATGCAATATAGTTTTAAGTCATTTGAGCTGACTCTATCAAATCAGATTTCGTTAGGCAGTTTATAGGACAATGTTCGAATCCCATTAGTAGCATCCTCTAGTAGTTAATTCCATTAATCTAGTTTAAATAAGTTAGTTTAATTCAACTTGAAGAATGTTTAGCGTGAGTTTAGCATTTCATTAATCTTGTATGCAATTTCCTTTATTATGTTAAAAGCATGTTCGCTCATGGAATAAGGCATAAAACAATTCCCCGCCTCATAAATAATTAATCCGATAATTAATAAGAGGTCGGAGTTGGCCAAGCATGTAATTTAATTAGCGTGTATTTTCTTTCTTTCATTTTAGAGACAAACATAATAGAAAAATGTAGTCGCTGTAGGTTTATCCTTTCAAAATATGAGACGAGCCTCGCCAAATAAAAATGCAAATTGCGGGGCCCTCAATAACTGGTCATAATAAAATACTTAGAATTTGGGATGGACTGTTTAGTGAATTTCACTGCCCTCCCCAAAGATAATAACGCGTTAGAATCTTTAGGCGCGACTTAATTAAATTACATTCTTAAATTCGGGTGCGCATTTATGTGACCCAAATTCAAATCTCAACGGAGTCGGAATGTGTTAACAACCACGGGTGCATTGATTGTGACGTGGTTCGAGATGCATTTTTACGACGTTGCAATTCTATAAAAAATAATAATAATAAAAGCGGTTTAAACTTAATAAAAGAACATACGTTATAACATGTATTAAAATCAGATATTTAGCCATTATAACAATTTAAGCGACCGTGCTAGAACCACGGGATTCGGGGGTGCCTAACACCTTCCCTCGGGTCAACAGAATTCCTTACTTAGAATTTCTGGTTCGCAGACTTCATTTGGAAAGTCGAAAATTTCCTCGATTTGGGATTCAAGATAAACCGGTGACTTGGGACACCAAAAGCCAAACCTTTCCCAAGTGGCGACTCTGAAATAAATAAATAATCCCATTTTTCGAATATTGTCACTTAAATTGGAAAAACTCCCTCGCGCATTTTACCCTTCGGGGCGGGCGCGCAAAAAAGGAGGTATGACAGCTCTGGCGACTCTGCTGGGGAGACTACCCAGAACCTCTGGTTCAGGGTTCAAGAATTCGAGCTTAGAATAATTGTTATATTTGGCTTTATTATTTGATCTTTATTACATGTTTTGACATAACGTGCTAAATGTTGTCTTTTACTGCTTTGATATTATCTGGACTGTATATAAACTGTGCCGAAATCCTTCTCTTCTTACCTCCGGGGAGGAGCTTGCTGGTCAAGACTCCCTATTCTGTTAGTGTCATACCCTGAAATAAGAAAGAGGTTTTCGAAAGATTTTCGGCTGGTCAAGACTCCCTATTCTTTTGTAGTATCTCTTTCATAAATTCAGACTAATAGTCCAAGTACTTCCTTAAAAGATTTTCGAAATTTCAAAAAAAGTGAAAAGAAGTTTAAAATTCAAAGAAAAATATTTCCTTAGTCTTCGTCTCTTTTCAAAAAAAATAAATAAATAAAAATCCAGAATTTTTTTTTCTCCTTTTCTTTAAAAAAAATTGTATTAAAAAAAGGGGTTTAGTTTATTTCCCTATTCCTGATCGGCCCGAACTACGCCGGTTTGATTCTCACAGGGTGCGAGATACGTAGGCAACCCTCATCGGGTCCAACCTCTCCTTTTCTAAAATAGCCAAAATGTTAGAATTTTAATTTCGTCATAAGTGAGTCGGGTGATGCCGTTTTGTCAAGAATAGCCGAATGTTCCCGAAAGGGACGCCAGAAGGCTGACTTTGCACAAACGGCCATTGTTGGTCATTTTTATTTTTTCTGGCCAACTTGCCCAATGGCCTTAGGATCCTCGCCCCCGAGGCTCTGTGAGGTCGTGTTCCCCATGTCGGGTCATTACTAAAAAAACAAACAAGCAAAAGAGTCATAAATAAATCAAGTGACTGTTTTTGTCAAAAATGGCCAAATGTTTCCGAAAGGGACGACGGAAGGCTGACTTTGCATAAACAACCACTTTCGATCATTTTTTTGGAGTTTTGATCGGTTGACCCTCACAGCCTTAAAATCTTCATACCCGAAGTGCTGAAAGGCCGTGTTCGAGAATCAGATCTTTCTTTCTAAAATATGGTCAAAACATTTTTGAGTCAAATCACTTTTGCTTAAGTCACCTTAATAAATGTGCAGGATGAGCACGATGCAAAAAGAGCACTTTTCAATAATGATTAAAATCCCTGTCAAGTTACGGCTATGGTGGAATGATCTAGGTGTTGAAGGGCAAGATGAGGTCAAGAAATATCTGAAGAGTCTCACGGGTTTATTGGAAATCCAGCCTCGAGGAGATATCATAAGAGCTTTGGTCACCTACTGGGACCCAACGCACAACGTTTTCCACTTCTCCGATTTTGAACTCACCCCGACTCTGGAGGAAATAGCTGGGTACATCGGAAATGCTGAACTTCCATTAAGGCAAAAATACCTGGCTGCCCCAAGAGCTGTCATGGTGCATCGATTTCTAGACTCACTAAAGATACCCAGGACGGTCCATAACCCAGATTTGGCCGCCAGTTTTTGTAATCCATGCTTCCTATACGACAAATATGGTCATGTAGGAGGATTCAATAATCCGGTTAACAAACTATGCAGCAAAGGTAGCCCGTCAGAAGTGGGATGAGCACTGACGAGTGGCTTTCATGATAACATTTTTGGGCCTTCTGGTATTTCCGAGGAAAGACGGAAATATTGATCTGAAAATATCCGGGGTCGTCAGTACTTTGCTCACTCAGAATGAAAGTACTCTCGCGCCTATGGTGGTATCTGATATCTTTCGAGCTCTCACAGGCTGCAAAGCCAGGGGGAATTTCTTCGAAGGGTGTAACTTACTGCTACAAATATGGATGACTGAACATCTCTGCCATCGTTCCGAGCTTTTGAGCCATGGTTCCTCGAAGAAAACTTGCATAGAAGAGTTTTACACGAGAACCAAAGAGGTCAGTCTGCCCAAAGGAGTTATGGCATGGACTTCATTTTTTCAGACTCTCACTGCCAGCCAAATACAGTGGACACTGGGAAGGTTGCCTGTTGATGAGGTCATGTATATGCCAGCAGCTAGAACTCACTTTCTACTGATGGGACTTAAGAGCATTCAACCTTATGCACCCTGCCGAGTTTAAGACAACTCGGGAGATGCCAGATAGTGCCACACGAGGAAGATCTTAGTACTCAAACAATTGAGATTAGCCCTGACGGACAATTTCCTGAAGCAAAAGTCCGCCAGATCTGGAATGAATGTCAATATTTGAAAGCGGATACTTGTGTGTAGGATCAGGCCAAAAGTGAAATGGCGCCAGGTTACCTTGCATGGTACAGAAGAGAACTTGAACACGAAAGGCCGGCTAAAAGACCCCACATCCTGAATTTTACCGAGTTATCACAAAAGCAGTGGGATTGGTTAGCAAAAGAAAGAGGCTATCGTGCCGAAATCAGTAAATTGAAGCGACAAGTCGAAAGTCTAAAATATGAGCACAACGTGCAAGTTGCTACTGATCTGGGAGAAAAGAACAGGTTGACCCAGGAAAACGAGATGCTTAGGGCCCAGATCGAACAGATGAGGATAGACGTTGATAACCAACAAAGGAGCCGGTCGGATGAACGATTGATAAAAGGTTTAAGAATGGAAATTGGGGAGTGCCGGAGTGAGTCAGAAAATCTTGAAAATACCATAGCAGGACTCGAAGCACACTGGGCAAAAAGAACAGAAAAGCGTAACCAGTACCTGCAGCAGTTGAAAAGGGATCACGAGCAAACCATTGCCAATTTGAAGAAAAAGGTGGTCACTCTTGAGGACAGAGCAGCTGAGCAAGCCCGAACCTTTGAAGCTGAAAATAGACGTTGCCACAAGCTACTAGCCCAAATGGAAGTAGAAATTCAGCAGTGGCAAAATCAATATCTCCAAGATTCTCGGATTTTTGACGGCCCGTAATGATCAAATAGAGCACCTACTCATGGAAAATAGGCGAACCAGGGATAAGATTAAGACCATTGCACATGCCATCATCAGAAGGTGTCTATGATGTGAAAACATGACCAACATTACCGTTCTCTTGGCAGTGATGATTTATGTTAAGCAGACCATGTATGAGCTGGAACAACTTGAAAGGGACCTCACACCTAAGACCGCGGCGAGGCCGAACGATGCCCCGCGGGCGCCAATTCTTGAAACCTTAATGTATTTATAGGTCGAGTCTGTATCTTAGCATCTTCTGTCCATCTTTTCGCATCAGGGTGTATCAAGTTGTTGAGTTTGCATTTATTTCAAGCCTTGTTATTTTCCCCTTTTTCAAAAAAAATGTTAGTTTGTAATAGGTTGTTTCAGTAATAAAAATGTGTGCTTCTTCTACACTCGTTTGTTTCTACATAATGATCTAATTCACGCGACATCGTGATACGTAGGCAATCCTCATCAGATCCGGTCACATTTTAACTACAAATAATGAAGATGATAATAATAAAAAAAAGAAAAACAAATGTATGATAAATAAAGGGAAGCCTAAAGAGGAGCCGGAATGACGCATGTCATCATTGCAAACATGTAGAAATTCACCTAACTGTATAGGTGCATCACGCCCCAACGTGAGATTACCTGTCTGTTATTTCTTTCAAACTAACCGTTTGCTTGCTGCTAAGTCCGGGTTTTTAGAAAAGGTGGTTTGGTTTGGTGGAGGTCTGGCCTCACATTCATACTTCACGAGGTCGAAAGGAAGTGTTCAGTTGCCCGTCGCTAAGTCGAGAGGGAGTATTCACACTTACTTCACGAGATCAAAGGGAAGTATAGAGATGTCTTCAGAAATTCCTTTGCCGACAATTCCTGTCTCCGAGGAGAGTTCAATCTCGGCCATCCCAACTCCCAAGTCAGCAACTGCTGAGGAAAATAGAATCTTGCGGCTCCGCATGTTGGAAATGTTGGATGACTAGAATAACGAAAAACAGCCACCGAGTGTAATCCCTGGGTTCCCCGAGTTGTTCTCCAAGACAAGTGGGACTTCCAACGTCCCCATAAGCTATCCAACTACCCCATTCGGGTACCCGACCATTTCAGCCCTCTATTCTGGCTCACCCTCTAATTCTTATCCCCGGATGTCAACAACATATGTAGCTACAAACACATTCACTACACCGCCCTGCCCAATCGTGGCACAACCCGCTACATACAGGCCGAATTTTGATTCGTCCTCATTCACATTTCAAGCACCATCCTTCTCACTGGAACCAACTCGGTTTACCACTAGCACTCATCCTTAACAACCTCAATACGAGTTTACACCTGGCAAGACCAAAACCCCAAAGCTTTTGAACAAGATGAGATGGCAAAAAGAATGAGGAGCCTCGAGCAGAGTTTGAAAAACATGCAAAGTTTAAGCGGGCAGAAGAGTGTTTCCTATACTGATCTATGTATGTTTCCATATGTACATTTGCCGTTAGGGTTCAAAACACCAAAATTTGAAAAGTATGACGGGCACGGCGACCCCATTGCTCATCTCAAGAAGTATTGCAACCAATTGCGTGGAGCCGGCGGCAAATAAGAATTGTTGATGGTATACTTCAGAGAAAGCTTGGTAGGAATAGCCTCAGAGTGGTATATAGACCAAGACATATCTCGATGGCATATTTGGGATGATCTCGCCAGAGATTTTGTAAGACAATTTCAGTATAATATTGACATCGCACCGGACATAAATTCTTTGTCAATCTTGAAGAAGAAACCATCGAAAAGTTTCAGAGAATATGCTATCAAATGGCGCGAGCAAGCATCTAGGGTAAAACCTCCCATGGATGAGATAGAAATGGTCACTACTTTCCTCCAGGCTCAAGAATCAGACTACTTCCAAAACATGATATCAGCCATGGGAAAGCCTTTCGCGGAAGCGATCAAGATCGAGGAGATGGTAGAGAATGGTTTGAAAACGGGTAGGATCTTAAGTCAGGAAGCCATAAGGGCAACCTCCCAAGCCGTCCAAAGCGGGTCCAAATGAATGGCAAGAGGGAAGAAAAAGGAAGAAACGTCCATGGCAGCATCAGAAGCGAGGGAATATCGTAATCCCAGGCCCCATTTTCCAGAAAGAACCCCACAACATTACTACCCCCACCAAAATGTGACCTATGCTCCTCAGCCCTACATGGTCATGAATACCCAGCCCTATGTCCATCCACCACAGCAAGCCAATCGAGGCCAAGCTCCACCTCCCAGAAATCAGCCTCCTTACAGGAACCACTATAATCCACAACCACCTCAAAATAACTTTCGCCCTCAGGAACCACCCAGAAGACGGACTTTCACACCCATTGGTGAACCATATTCTACCTTATTCCCAAAGCTAGTCCAGATGGGTTTCTTGCAACCAGTCCCTCAGACAAGGCACAATCCAGCATCACCTGCTTACAAAGCCGGTGTCAGGTGCTTATCATTCGGGAGCAGAATGGCATGATACCAATGATTGTTGGACTTTGAGAAGGGTGGTTGAGAACTTAATAGAGCAGGGAAAGATAGTACTGAGGGACGAGGAGGTCCCAAATGTGACCAACAATCCGTTGCCCGCTCACAATAACGGGCCATTGATTGGAATGATTTGTGAGGACAAGGAGTTTGATCCTGCCCTAAAAGCTATAATTGCCATCGTCGATGTAGGGAAAAAGCCTAAAGCCGCCCCGAAGCTAGAGAAAGGGGAAAAGAAGACTAGTACTGTCAAGGTTGAGCTCGAAGAGAAAGTCGAGACAAAGACAATGACGATGTTGCCTGCGAAGAATGAAGTTCTTTATATTCCACGAGGTCGATCAGAGAAGCCGCAGAGATTCGAAGTCAAAAGGTCAAAACCAATATACGTATCGAAAGGGGCCTATGTGGTCCGGGGAATGATTAAACCACCTCGGCTGAATGAGCCAGTGGTTATCGGACGCGTACCACAGAAGCCAATGATAGACCCGTCCACAGTACCATGGAACTATCAAAGAACATTGGTTACGTACAAAGGCAGAGAAGTCACGGGGGAACTTCCGGAGAATACTTTCATTGAAAGATATTTAGACACTCAAGAGTTAAACAACGCCACACGGAAATGCTTCCCACCCAAGAAGCCTGTAAGCGTTGAAGAAGCAGAAGTTTTCTTCCAAAAGATGAGAATGCCTGACTACGAAGTGGTAGATTAGTTACGCAACTGCCCTGAGCAAGTGTCTATGTTATCTTTGCTGATGAGGTTGGCCGAACATCAGAAGATCTTGCTCAAAACCCTGAACGAAGCGTATATACCGACTGAGACTTCAGTTGAACAACTGGAACGAATGACGGAAAGGTTTTTCGCAGTTAATCAAGTTTCTTTTAGCAAGAACGACTTACCTCCGGAGGGAGAGGCTCACAACAAAGCTTTACATCTGATAGTTAAGTGCGAAGACTACTACGTCAAGCGGGTAATGTTGGATAGAGGTTCAGGTGTTGACATTTGTCCGCTCTCCACGCTGCAGAGAATGGAAATTAGGACTGGAAGAATTCGCCCCAATAATGTCTGCGTTAGGGCTTTTGATGGCGTCAAGAGGGACACCCTCGGGGAAATAGACTTGGTGCTGACTATAAGACCAGTGGAGTTCGAAATAACTTTCCAGGTGCTTGATATGGATACGTCTTACAACTTCCTCCTCGGAAGACCGTGGATTCATGCTGGGCTGTACCTTCCACTCTCCATCAAATGGTGAAGTTTGAATATGAAGGTCGGGAAGTTGTGGTCCACAGAGAAGACGAGCAATCTATTTATCGGGACCCATCCATCCCATATCTTGAAGCAGGGGAAGGGAGTGAGCACACGGTTTATCAGGCTTTCGAAGTTGTGCTGGCAGAGCAGTATGAAGAAGGAAGACCTTGCCCCCAACCTTTCCTATCCAACGCCTCAATCATAGTGGCTAAAGAAATGATCTGACATGGATTCAGACGGGGGAAAGGTCTTGGACGAACTCTGCAAGGAATAACGGAACCCATCACCTTACCTTCCACTAAGAAACTTTTTGGAATAGGTTTTCAACCCACTCCAAAAGATGAAGAGTGGGCAAAGAAGAGGAAAAATGAGGGTTGGAAGATGCCTCGACCATTGCCACATTTATACGAGACTTTCATCGGACCTAAATACATTGAAGAAGAAGTCGACGAGGTTTTTACGGCCGAAGAGATCGAAGAGATATGTGGGGCAATTAGGGGAAAGCTCTATGAAACTCACATGGTTCAACCGGGAGAAGGCACAAGCACCGCTGAGATGCTATATATGGGCCAAATGCCAAGCTTCGGAATTGGGAGGCCACGCCGTTCCCAACTAAGCAGGAGTTCGGGTAGACCTGTCCTTCCACCTTTCCTGCATCACGAGTTATCCCAGGATGTAACTCGAATGTTTTTCTTTAGTTTCCTGTTTTGAATTCCTGAATTATAAACCTTGTTATCTTACCAATTCCAAGGAATAAAATCAGTATTTCCTCCTTTTTTCTTTTATTCTGATTTTTGCTATTTTTCCTTTATTTTTTCCTTTCAGTTATAATAATGCGGCTTTAAATAATATGACATGCTTGCGGACTCCACGCCCAGATCCCAATGAGCTGTTTAATTGTGAAATAATGAACCAAGAACTGGAATATGACGAAGAAGAGGCTTTTAGGAAAATAAATCGAGAATTGGAACACTTTGAGAATAAACCTAAGCCGAATCTGAATGACACCGAACCAATTAATTTGGGAACTCCTGAAGAAATCTGAGAGACCAAAATAAGCATTTACACGGACGAGAAAATGCGAGACGCGATAATTCAACTCCTATTTGAATTTAAAGATGTGTTTGCTTGGTCATACGATGACATGCCAGGATTAGGTATTGATCTAGTGGTGCATAAATTGCCAATTTACCCTGATTGTCCTCCAGTTCAACAAAAGCAGAGAAAGTTCAAAACTGATGTCAGTGATAAGATCAAAGAAGAAATCACCAAGCAGTTGAAAACAGGAGTAATCCGGGTAGTCCAGTACACTACATGGTTGGAGAATGTAGTTCCAGTGCCGAAAAAAGATGGGAAGACTCGGGTATGTGTGGATTATCGAGATTTGAATAGGGCGAGTCCCAAAGACAATTTCCATTGCCCAACATCCACATCCTTGTTGATAATTGTGCCAAACATGAGATATAGTCTTTCGTAGATTGTTACGCTGGATATCATCAGGTGTTGATGGATGAAGAAGACACCGAGAAAACCGCCTTCACTACACCTTGGGGTACTTACTGTTATCGGGTTATTCCATTTGGTTTAAAGAATGCTGTGGCAACTTACATGAGAGCCATGACCGCCATTTTTCATGATATGATGCATCAAGAGATAGAGGTGTATGTGGACGACGTGATAGTCAAGTCCAGGACTCAGGACGATCATATCCAAGACTTGAGGAAATTCTTCGAGAGGCTGAGAAAGTATGACCTGAAGCTGAATCCGGCTAAATGCGCCTTCGGAGTCCCATCGGGCAAGCTTTTGGGTTTCATAGTAAGCAGGAGAGGTATCGAGTTAGATCCAACAAAGATAAAGTCTATCCGAGGTTTACCTCCTCTAAGAATGAAGAAAGACGTGATGAGTCTATTGGGCAGGTTAAACTATATCAGTCGATTCATTGCCCAGCTAACTAGAACGTGTGAGCCCATATTCAAGCTATTGAGGAAGGATGCAAAAATAAAATGGATGGCTGAGTGTCAATAAGCTTTTGACAAGATCAAAGAATACCTTTCAAATCATCCAGTTTTGGTCCCACCAGAGCCAGAGAGACCCCTGTTCTTCTATCTGACAGTATTGGAAAATTCCTTCGGGTGTGTCCTCGGGCAACACGACATAACCGGAAAGAAAGAGCAAGCGATCTATTACTTGAGCAAGAAATTCACCAGCTATGAGGCCAAATACACTTTGTTGGAAAGAACGTGTTGTGCTTTGACATGGGTTGCTCAAAAATTGAGACATTATCTCCAAACTCATACTACTTACCTCATAACCAGGTTGGATCCGTTGAAGTACATATTCCAGAAACCAATGCCTATTGGCAGACTGGCCAAGTGGCAAATCTTGGTTACTGAATTTGACATAGTCTATGTCACTCGCACGATGATGAAAGCCCAGGCATTAGCGGATCATTTGGCCGAAAACCCGGTTGATGAGAAATACCAACCATTGAGTACTTATTTTCCAGATGAAGAAATAAACACCATAGAAGTAGTCTCGAAAAACGCTCATGTTTGGAAGATGTTCTTTGATGGGGTCGTAAACGCCAAAGGTGTAGGAATTGGGGCAATCTTGATCTCACCCACTGGTCAGCACTATCCTGCTACAGCTAGGCTTCGCTTCTTTTGCATGAACAATACAGCTAAATATGAAGCCTGCATCATGGGCATGCATATGGCGATCGATCAGGATGTTGAAGATTTATTGATTATGGGGGATTCTGACCTGATTATCCGGCAAGCCCAAGGTGAATGGGAAACTCAAGATGTCAAGCTCATTCCTTACCGACATCACGTGGAGGATCTTGGCAAGCGATTCAAATCAATAGAGTTCAGGTATATCCCGCGGTGTCACAACGAACTAGCGGATGCACTTGCTACCTTAGCTTCAATGTTACCTTACCCAGGCAACGCCTACGTCGATCCCTTGGAAATCCAAATCAGGGAAAGACACGGTTACTGTAATGTAGTCGAGGTAGGATAAAGTACCCGGCCATGGTACTATGATATCAAGAGGTTCTTGAAAACACAAGAATACCCCGAACATGCTACTGGAGATCAAAAGAGGACTATTAGGCAGCATGCGGGTGGTTTCTTTTTGAGCGGCACAATATTGTATAAAAGAACCCCGAATCTCAACTTGTTAAGATGTGTTGACGCCAAAGAGGCAGGATGAATCATGCATGAGGTACACGCGGGAGTATGCGGGTCCCACATGAATGGGTATGTTTTAGCAAAGAAAATCCTTCAAGCGGGTTATTACTGGATGACCATGGAAAAGGACTGTTTCAGTTTCGTTCGAAAGTGTCATCAGTGTCAGGTGCACGGTGATTTGATTCATGCACCTCCTACAGAACTACATCCTATGTCGGCGCCTTGGCTTTTATCGCTTGGGGTATGGACGTCATTGGTCCGATTGAGCCAAAAGCTTCAAATGGGCACAAATTCATATTGGTCGCTCCTACTTCACAAAATGGGTAGAAGCTGTCACTCTCAAATCGGTCACTAAGAAGGCTGTGGTGGATTTTGTACATTCAAATCTTATCTGTCGTTTCGGTATTCCTGCAACTATCATCACAGATAATGCAGCAAACCTGAATAGTCACTTGATGAGGGATGTATGCGAACAGTTCAAAATAACGCATAGCAACTCCACTCCTTATCGGCCCAAGGCCAATGGCGCTGTTGAAGCAGCAAACAAGAACATCAAGAAGATTTTGAGGAAGACGATCCAGAGTTCCCGATAATGGCATGAACAGTTACCCTTTGCTTTGCTGGGATATCGCACTACAGTACGCACATCAGTAGAGGCAACCCCCTACTTATTGGTTTATAGGACCGAGGCTGTGATACCAGCATAGATAGAAATTCCTTTGCTCCGAACCATTGTTGAAGCAGAAATTGAAGATAGCGAGTGGGTCAAGACTCAATTGGAGCAGTTGACTTTGATTGATGAGAAACGAATGGTCGTGATTTGTCACGGGCAGTTGTACTAACAAAGAGTGGCCCGTTCTTACAACAAGAAAGTACGACCCAGGAATTTTGAAGTGGGTCAACTGGTACTAAGGCGCATTCTTCCACATCACTAGGAAGCGAAAGGAAAATTTGCTCCTAATTGGAAAGGCTCGTACATCATCAGGAAGATACTGCCAAGAGGAGCGTTGTATCTGGGTGATATTGAAGAAAATGATCCTGAGATAGCGGTGAATGCGGATGTAGTCAAAAGGTACTATGTATGAGTTTACTTCGGTGATGTCTTGGCACATTTGAGATGATTAAGGTTTTATTCCCACTACCCAAACACTATCAATTCTCTCTACAAGCCCTTTGAGCCGGTTACATTTCTTTGGCTACCCTCCTTAAAAAAAAAACCCAACAATCGATTGACGCCTGAACTACGTCTGATTTGATTCCGAAAGGATACGTAGGCAGCCTCTCTCTGGGGTTCAGTCACACCAAAAATAAAATCCAATTTACCCTAAAATTGACACTGGGCCCCACCAAATGGCTCCGAAGTTGTAATTTCATCCACGATTCTTTTACCAAGTACAGTTCTTTTGGATCAATTGCCAAAGGCGGGGGAAACAAGGAGATATCATGGTTGGAAGCCGATACATTCTAAAATTGAGAGAAATAAAATGAGAGAGTCTTGTCGGTGAAAACCTTCGGGCACCGTGAGGCGACGGGAGTAGAGAAATCGAAAATGAGAGAGCTTGTTTAGTAAAAACTTGCAAAGAGTGTTATCAGGCGATAGTAAGAAGAGAAATGAGAGAGGTCGACTAGTGAAAACCCGCAAAGGGCACTGCCGACCGATAAGATGATTCCACCTCAGAAAGTTCTGGCAAGGTTCTTTGGTTTGGAAACATAGATCCGTTTTGGTTCATGAGGAAATGCAAGTTCATGAAGGTCAGGCATCCGGTCCAAAAAGCATGTCATGTCAATTTAAAGTCAGCATGTACCTCAGATAAGTCTTTCTTGTCCCGAAAGGGACTCTCCTCTTTTTAAATTCGTTTTCACCACTCTTTGTTTTACCTTTTCTTGAATCCCTTTCGTTTTAACCCCAAATTCCAAAATGTGATGGAAAGAATAGGTGGCAGGACCGGTTTCACGGAGCTCCGTTTAGTAAGAAGTGAAGAAAATACCCCGCTTCAGTTGGCACATCAGTCCAATTCCGACTGACCATGATGTTGATTGCTTTCGAAGTAAAGCCACAAAAAAAAAAAATCCGGCAAATCCCCACAGAGTCTCCCCTTGTAAAAATCCCCAAAGAGTCCGCCCCAGCAAATCCCCAAAGAGTCTGCCCCAGCAAATCCCCAACGAGTCTGCCCCAATAAAAATCCCCACTGAGTTTGCCTCGGTAAAAATCCCCAAGCAGAATGGGATGGAAGAATCAAAGCCTTACACAGGCGAATCATCGCAAAATCCGGGAATGCGAGTCTGATAAGTTTTAAAGGGGATCGCCTGTGAATCCAATCAATGGCAGAGTTTCTCAACAGGAATAAGGATGGGACAAAGCAATTGGAACAATCAAGGCCACCAAACCAACCACCGTTTTCAAACTGACAATTGTTCTTTGTTTGGAAAATTGAAATTGGTGCGATCCAAGGCAACCGTGCAAGAAGTAGGTGCTGCCCAAGAGGAAAAGAAATGCGTGAATGCAAGAAACAGCTTTGCAATAAGAAATCAACCCAAAAGGGAAGTTTCCCCAAATTCTCTCATGCATTTACTAAACAAAAAATGAAAAATATAATAATAATAAAAAAAACGAAAGGGAAGTAAGAAGAAAATTAAAAAAGAAAGTGGTTTAGTTAGAATCCCCAATATTTCCCTATAGCCAACATTAGGGCTCCAATCCCTGAGTTGAGTGTTTTTCCTTTAGCCAGCATTAGGGCTCCAATCCCTGAGTTGAGCGTTTTTTCCTTTAGCCAGCATTAGGGCTCCAATACCTGAGTTGAGCGATTTGCTTTTAGCCGACATTAGGGCTCCAATCCCTGAGTTGAGCAATTTCTATTTAGCCAGCATTAGGGTTCCAATCCCTAAGTAGAGCATTTTTCCTGTTAGCCGACATTAGGGCTCCAATCCCCGAGTTGAGCATTTTTCCTTTAAGCCAGCATTAGGGCTTCAATCCCTGAGTTGAGCAAACTTCCTTTTAGCCGACATTAGGGCTCCAATCCCTGAGTTGAGCGTTTTTCTTTTAAGCCAGCATTAGGGCTCCAATCCCTGAGTTGAGCAACTTCCTTTTAGCCGACATTAGGGCTCCAATCCCTGAGTTGAGCGTTTTTCTTTAGCCAGCATTAGGGCTCCAATCCCTGAGTTGAGCATTTTCCCTTTATCCGACATTAGGAGTCCAATCCCTGAGTTGAGCGTTTTTCCTTTAGCCAGTATTAGGGCTCCAATCCATGAGTTGAGCGATTAGCTTTTAGCCGACATTAGGGCTCCAATCCCTGAGTTGAGCGTTTTTTCTTTTAGCCAATATTAGGTCTCCAATCCCTGAGTTGAACAAATTTCCCTTTAGCCGACATTAGGGCTCCAATCCCTGAGTTGAGCATTTTTCCTTTAGCCAGCATTAGGGCTCCAATCCCTGAGTTGAGCGATTTGCTTTTAGCCGACATTAGGGCTCCAATCCCTGAGTTGAGCGATTTTTCCTTTAGCCAGCATTAGGGCTCCAATCCCTGAGTTGAGCGATTTGCTTTTAGCCGACATTAGGGCTCCAATCCCTGAGTTGAGCAATTTCCATTTAGCCAGCATTAGGGCTCCAATCCCTGAGTTGAGCGTTTTTTCTGTTAGCCAACATTAGGGCTCCAATCCCTGAGTTGAGCGTTTTTCCTTTAAGCCAGCATTAGGGCTTCAATCCCTGAGTTGAGCAAACTTCCTTTTAGCCGACATTAGGGCTCTAATCCCTGAGTTGAGCGTTTTTCCTTTAAGCCAGCGTTAGGGCTCCAATACCTGAGTTAAGCAACTTCCTTTTAGCCGACAATAGGGCTCCAATCCATGAGTTGAGCGTTTTTCTTTAGCCAGCATTAGGGCTCCAATCCCTAAGTTGAGCGTTTTCCCTTTATCCAACATTAGGGCTCCAATCCCTAAGTTGAGCGTTTTTCCTTTAGCCGGCATTAGAGCTCCAATCCATGAGTTGAGCGATTAGCTTTTAGCCGACATTAGGGCTCCAATCCCCGAGTTGAGCGTTTTTTCCTTTAGCCAACATTAGGGCTCCAATCCCTGAGTTGAGCGAATTTCCCTTTAGCCGACATTAGGGCTCCAATCCCTGAGTTGAGCGTTTTTACTTTAGCCAGCATTAGGGCTCCAATCCCTAAGTTGAGCAATTTGCTTTTAGACGACATTAGGGCTCTAATCCCTGAGTTGAGCATTTTTTTTTTCCTTTAGCCAACATTAGGGCTCCAATCCCTGAGTTGCGCGATTTGCTTTTAGCCGACATTAGGGCTTCAATCCCTGAGTTGAGCAATTTCCCTTTAGCCAGCATTAGGGCTCCAATCCCTGAGTTGAGCGTTTTTCCTGTTAGCCGACATTAGGGCTCCAATCCCTGAGTTGAGCGTTTTTCCTTTAAGCTAGCATTAGGGCTCCAATCCCTGAGTTGAGCAACTTCCTTTTAGCTGATATTAGGGCTCCAATCCCTGAGTTGAGCATTTTTCCTTTAGCCAGTATTAGGGCTCCAATCCCTGAGTTGAGCGTTTTCCCTTTAGCCGACATTAGGGCTCCAATCCCTGAGTTGAGCGTATTCCCTTTAGCCGACATTAGGGCTCCAATCCTTGAGTTGAGCGTTTTTCCTTTAGCCAGCATTAGGGCTCCAATCCCTGAGTTGAGCGATTTGTTTTTAGCCGACATTAGGGCTCCAATTCCCGAGTCGAACATTTTTTCCTTTAGACAACATTAGGGCTCCAATCCCTGAGTTGAGCGAATTTCCCTTTAGCCGACATTAGGGATCCAATCCTTGAGTTGAACGTTTTTCCTTTAGCCAGCATTAGGGCTCCAATCCCTGAGTTGAGCGATTTGCTTTTAGCCGACATTAGGGCTCCAATCCCTGAGTTGAGCTTTTTTTTACTTTAGCCAGCATTAGGGCTCCAATCCCTGAGTTGAGCAATTTGCTTTTAGCCGACATTAGGGATCCAATCCCTGAGTTGAGCAATTTCCATTTAGCCAGCATTAGGGCTCCAATCCCCGAGTTGAGCGTTTTTCCTGTTAGCCGACATTAGGGCTCCAATCCGTGAGTTGAGCGTTTTTCCTTTAAGCCAGCTTTAGGGCTCCAATCCCTGAGTTGAGCAACTTCCTTTTAGCCGACATTAGGGCTCCAATCCCTGAGTTGAGCATTTTTCCTTTAAGCCAGCATTAGGGATCCAATCCCTGAGTTGAGCAACTTCCTTTTAGCCGACATTAGGGCTCCAATCCCTGAGTTGAGCGTTTTTCCTTTAGCCAGCATTAGAGCTCCAATCCCTGAGTTGAGCATTTTCCCTTTAGCCGACATTAGGGCTCCAATCCCTGAGTTGAGCGTTTTTCCTTTAGCCAACATTAGGGCTCCAATCCTTGAGTTGAGAGATTTGCTTTTAGCCGACATTAGGGCTCCAATCCCTGAGTTGAGCGTTTTTCCTTTAGCCAACATTAGGGCTCCAATCCCTGAGTTGAGCGAATTTCCCTTTAGCCGACATTAGGGCTCCAATCCCTGAGTTGAGCGTTTTTCCTTTAGCCAGCATTAGGGCTCCAATCCCTGAGTTGAGCGATTTGCTTTTAGCCGACATTAGGGCTCCAATCCCTGAGTTGAGCATTTTTTTCCTTTAGCCAGCATTAGGGCTCCAAAACCTGAGTTGAGCAATTTGCTTTTAGCCGACATTGGGGCTCCAATCCCTGAGTTGAGCAATTTCCATTTAGCCAGCATTAGGGCTCCAATCCCTGAGTTGAGCGTTTTTCCTGTTAGCCGACATTAGGGCTCCAATCCCTGAGTTGAGCATTTTTCCTTTAAGCCAGCATTAGGGCTCCAATCCCTATGTTGAGCAACTTTCCTTTAGCCAGCATTAGGGCTCCAATCCTTGAGTTGAGCAATTTCCATTTAGCCGATATTAGGGCTCCAATCCCCGAGTTGAGCGATTTTCCTTTAGCCAGCATTAGGGCTCCAATCCCTGAGTTGAGCAATTTGTTTTTAGCCGACATTAGGGCTCCAATCCCTGAGTTGAGCAATTTTCTTTAAGCCAACATTAGGGCTCCTATCCCTGAGTTGAGCAACTTTCCTTTAGCCGACATTAGGGCTCCAATCCCTGAGTAGAGAAATTTTACTTTAAGCCAACATTAGGGCTCCAATCCCTGAGTTGAGCAACTTTCCTTTAGCCAGCATTAGGGCTCAAATCCCTGAATTGCGTATTTTTACCTTTTGCGACATTAGGGCTCCAATCCCTGAGTTGCGCTTTTTAGACTTGAGGTTTCCAATCCCCTCATCAATTCTGTAAATTTTCATGGCAATTAACTCACGAAATTTTTCTAGTGAAACTGGGGTAGAAATTTCGTTCGTTTGTTTTGTTGTCTCAGCAGGTCTGACCTCGAGGCGCATGGATCGAGATGACCTATGGTTTGAGTCTCATTCCAGAATAAAGAAAAGAAGACAAGAACAAAAAGAAGATGTTCCCAAATATTGGAACAAACAAAGGGCAGGTCGTTCAAAATTTGATCAAACTCCCGAGCTCCGCCAATCCCGTTTCACTCAATACTGTAAATAAACAAGCGCCTACAACTTGCGAGCATCATGATTCGGATCGAAGTCTACAAGCAGAATCAGCTAAGACCCAAGATCAAGTTGCAAAAGAATTATAGATAGGAATCTTGTAACTAGCGGTTGACAGGCATAAGTAGTTAGTTCAGTTTCAATTTCCTTTGGTTGTAATAAGGAGGTCGGTAAAGCAGTAGTGGCAACAGCAACAACAGTAACAACAAGCATTGCAATCCCATGGTAGTCCCAGCTACCAAAATTTCCCGAACTACATTAACCTGATTCCTGTTTAGCCCAAGATATGTAGGAAATCTTTGAAGCAAAGATTCGGTCAAATTTTTCAAAATGTGCTTCACACGGAGTAGTCCAACGGGCAAAAATCGCTCATATCCGCTCACTTTATCTTTGCACGAAAACCTCGCATGTTTTCAAGCAAAGAGGGGTAGCTGTGAGCACGTGATTTTTGTTTACACGACAATTACTCCAAAAGAAATCGAAAAAATAATAATAAATTGTCTTTGTGTATAATTTTGTGAATTTGTTTGGCATTTTTGTAGTTTTTATCTGTGATTGTTTAGTTTTATCAATTGAAAATACAAAAATGTATGTCGCCCATAAAGTTGGGATCTTGTTCTACTATTAGGAATTAATTAAATCATATTTGGTTTTGAATGAATAAAAAATCACAAAAATTTTTTTGTCTTTGTTAATTTTGTCATTTAATCGTTTAAAGGTTGATTTTTGTTTAATTAATATATGATATTGTGTGTTAATTATTACTAAAAATCAATTGGTGTCTTGTGATATAATTTTGATTTTTATTTTTTTTATAATATATTTTTAGAATTTTGTAAATTCGGATTTTTATTATAAATGGGAAAAGAAAAGAAATAAGTTGAAATTGGATAAAATTGGGATTGAGCCATTTCAATTTGGACCCAAATCGGGCCAAAGCATCTGTTTTGCCCGGTCCAGATCAGTTGGCCTCAGGGACGTCCAAACGACGTCGTCTTGATCATGCTTGATCTGGGCCGTTGATCTCAGAATGATCAACGACCAAGATCACATCTCCATACCCACATTTTAACCCGACCCGTCTCACCCAGAGACCCACCGGTCTCACTTAACCCATACGACGTCGTTTCCATTTAAGCTGGTTAATCCAGGCCATCGATTGTTGCTGATCTAACGGCCTAGATTAATTTTCCCCCTAACTATATAAGCCCAAACCCTTACCCCCACGCCCCCTAAGCCAGACCCCCCTCCCCATCATCGTCCCCTTCCCAGACACCCTCAAGAACCCTAGCGCCACCCCCTTTCCCTCACCGTAAACCCGGCAACAACGATGCCGGTGACCACCAGACTAACACCCCTAGTACACCTCGACCCCCTGAACACGGATCTACAAACCATAGGTCTCAAATCTTCCCCCACCATCTCGAATCTTCGTTTGAAGATTCGAGCCGGACCCCAACCTATGCCAAACCCCCCCAAATCCATACCAGGTACCCCCCTGACCTCCCTCGTGACCAAACCAAGCTTGGTTTGGTCCAAATCTAACCAGGAAACCCCAAGTCCCAAATCAGGCCCAAGAACCCTAGAAATCCGGAATCTGAAGTTTTTGTCCAATTAAACGAGAAGGTTGGGGTCTAATAGACCTTAATTGAAGTGTTCTCAGTTGAGAACATTTCGATTAAAGTCCGTTCAACCCCAAAAGAGGTTCGATTCAAAATCCGAGATATGGTCGTCTGATTTTCAATTCTTGAATGTATTTTCTTTTTCTTTTCCTTACCAGTTCATGTTGTTTGTTTTGTTAAATGTTTGTTCATGTGTTTAAATGTTAGTTGATTTGTTTTCATTTTTTGTGTCGACTATTCTGTCCACCTTGCCCGGACCTTTTATTTGGTCGAATTTTTCTCTATTCATTGATGAGTGTATGTGTTTAACTATATAATCGATTGAAATGAGTTTCGATCGATTAATTAGTTCCCAGGGCCATTCTTTATTTTGACAGTACAATTTGAACCCCCTGTTAATACTGTTCGATTCTGATTCATGTGGTATTGATTGAATGTGTTGTAATTCACATAATCGATTCGATATATGTCGTCAATTAGTTTCAGTTTGGAATGATATTAATATGACTCGTGCTGTTGATTTGTTTACTGAGGCTTTGTTTTGAATTAGTTGTGAAGTGATTACCACTGTGTTTTAGTCCTTTAGTTAAACCAGAAATCATTTAAGGATTGGTTTATAGCTGCAGTTTAGTATAGATTTTAGAATTTAGTTTGAATTGATGACATGTTTACTCATTTTGGACCTTGGGCAGCATGTGCATTGTTAGTTGTTAAAGAATTAAAGTAGAATGGACAGCATGTGCTGTCAGGGCATATTCATGCTGCCCATACTTGCTTAATTTAATAAAGGATAGACCACTTTAACAATGAAAAAGGGGGATGTCAGGGGAAATCTCATTGGGGGTACCTTTCTTTTAACTTGTGAGTGGAAAAACAGAAAAGAGAACATGGGGGGAGTTCAGTCTGAATGGGTTTTGAACAGGCTGTTGGAATGGGTTGAGCTGGGATATAAAAGACAGAGGGATCAGAAAGAAAATATAGGAGGACACCCCTGAAAAACTCAAAAGTTTTAGCCTTCAAAAACCTCTCTAAAATCTATCTCCCTTTAATTTCAGCAACATAAACAATCAGAAAATAGAGGGGGTTTTGGACAGACATCAAGAGTTTAAAAAGATATAAGGAGATCAGAAAATAGGGGAGAGGATCAGATCAGAAAAAAGGAGGAAAAGACCCCTGTAAACTTCAAAAGTTTCAGCCATCAAAAACCTCTCTAGAATCTATCTCCCTTTAATTTCAGCAACATTTAGGAATATTTGGCAGTCTGATTGAGTATATTTGGATCTGTCTGGTCTGGTTTTTTGATTAAGTGCTGTTCCAAGAAGTTTCATCATGCATTTTAAGCTCACTGTCGAATTTGTTTGGAGCATTTCAAGTGGTTGGTTGTTTGTTTTGTTGGTTTCCGTCTGGTTGTCAAACATTTCTGGGTGTTAAATCATTGTTGAGCTGTTGTTGTTGTTTGCTTCTTATCACTGCTGCTGCACTAATCACTCCTTTCTCCTCTTGTGTCCAACATCCAGGTACACACTAGAATTTCACATTGATGTAATAGTAAAAGCATGAAATGACAGATGCGAAGGAGTTTAATCATTTGCTGCTGTACTTACAGCTTTATAAAATGTTGTTAGATTTGTGTAATTCTTTAGTTTGTAATTCAATAGAAATTACATTAGGTAGCTTGTACTTAATTGAAACTTAGTTTGTTTAATACTGTGATCTTAGTTATTTAGCTGTCTGTATGACATTGAATGCACACGTGTTTAGTATATCGATAGTTAAATCTCATCTCTATTCTTATTTTAAACACGTAAGACAGGTTGTTTCTAATTTGGCAAAAAATGCAATATAGTTTTAAGTCATTTGAGCTGACTCTATCAAATCGGATTTCGTTAGGCAGTTTATAGGACAATGTTCAAATCCCATTAGTAGCATCCTCTAGTAGTTAATTCCATTAATCTAGTTTAAATAAGTTAGTTTAATTCAACTTGAAGAATGTTTAGCGTGAGTTTAGCATTTCATTAATCTTGTATGCAATTTCCTTTATTAAGTTAAAAGCATGTTCGCTTATGGAATAAGGCTTGAAACAATTCCCCGCCTCATAAATAATTAATCCAATAATTAATAAGAGGCCGGAGTTGGCCAAGCATGTTATTTAATTAGCGTGTATTTTCTTTCTTTCATTTTAGAGACAAACATAATAGAAAAATGTAGTCGCTGTAGGTTTATCCTTTCAAAAAATGAGACGAGCCTCGCCAAATAAAAATGTAAATTGCGGGGCCCTCAATAACTGGTCATAATAAAATACTTAGAATTTGGGATGGACTGTTTAGTGAATTTCACTGCCCTCGTCAAAGATAATAACGCGTTAGACTCTTTAGGCGCGATTTAATTAAATTACATTCTTAAATTAGGGTGCGCATTTATGTGACCCAAATTCAAATCTCAACTGAGTCGGAATGTGTTAACAACCACGGGTGCATTGATTGTGACGTGGTTCGAGATGCATTTTTACGACGTTGCAATTCTATAAAAAATAATAATAATAAAAGCGGTTTAAACTTAATAAAAGCACATACGTTATAACATGTATTAAAATTAGATATTTAGCCATTATAGCAATTTAAGCTACCGTGCTAGAACCACGGGACTCGGGGGTGCCTAACACCTTCCCTCGGGTCAACAGAATTCCTTACTTAGAATTTCTGGTTCGCAGACTTCAATTGGAAAGTCGAAAATTTCCTCGATTTGGGATTCAAGATAAACCGGTGACTTGGGACACCAAAAGCCAAACCTTTCCCAAGTGGCGACTCTGAAATAAATAAATAATCCCATTTTCGAATATTGTCACTTAAATTGAAAAAACTCCCTCGCGCATTTTACCCTTCGGGGCGGGCACACAAAAAGGAGGTGTGACAGCTATCATTGATAATCGTTAAAAGAAGTGATTTGTTAATGAAGTAAGCTGTTAAGGATTGTCTTGCCTAGCTCACATTAGTAGGCGCCATCACAATTCCTGAGGGTAAGAATTCCGAGTCGTGACATTCACGTAAAGTCTATATACACCCCACCTTCTTTAAACCTTACTTGTGGTAATATGGGTACATTATTGTTGTTGTTATTGATAGTATTTGAAAAGAATTAGATTTTCTTAAAAATTTTCAAGTTCTTTATATTAATTTCACAAATTAAATTAAAAACAATATATATTGTAACTAATAGAACGCAATTATAAGTAGTGGCGAAATCAAAAAATTTAACAAATGAATTTAGAAAAATGTAAACTAGCATAGTGATTGACTATAAGTGTGTGTGTGTGTGTGTGTGAACGTATAAAGAGATTATTTTAACATATTTGTACAATATAATTTTTCGACGAATGAGATTTACTTGAATTGCTCTTCAATACTTTTAGCTCCACTATTTCATATAATAAATTACAAGTGTCAAGTGTAGAAAAATATTTTAAGCGCCAAAGATGTTTTTTTTTGGTAATTAATTTTTATTTCCAGGAAAAATATTTACAAATATAACAAAAAAACCCTATCACTATCTACCTAAGTGTAACGACCCGATCAATCGTTTTGAGCTCCGGCGCATCATTCAGTAGTTTGGGGCCATGAGCAGCTTCATCTTAGGTATATTGACTTGTGTGTATGGTCAGAATTAAAATTCAGGATGTTTGGAGTCAAATCTACATGAAAATTCTCATTTTGAAAGCTTAAAATTGAAGAAATGAACTAAGATTGGAACTTTGAGTAAACGACCTCAAAATTGGGATCTGAATGTTCCAGCATGTTCGTATGATGATCTCGGATTTGGGCGTATGTCCGGATTTGGTTTTGGATAACCCGTGAGCATTTCGGCGTATATTGTGGAAGATAGTATTTTAAAAGAATTTCATAAATTTGGGTTGGAAGGCATATCAGTGTTATTAATGTCCGTTTGGAATTCCGATACTGGGAGTAGCTCCGTATGGTGATTCTGGATTTGGGAGCGCGATCGGAAGTGAATTCGGAGGTCCGTAAGTCATTTTGGAGCCGTTTGGCTAAATATAGTAATTTGAAGGTTTTGGAGAAAATTCGACTGGAAGTGGAAATTTTGATATCGGGGTTGAAATGCGAATTTTATGGTTCGTATAGCTTTGTTAGGTGATTTGGGACTTAGGAGTGTGTACGGAATATTTTTGTGATGACCGGTGTAGAATTAAGCTTGAATCGGCAAAGTTAGTATTTTGACGAATTCCGGTTGATAGGTGAGATTTTGATTCGAGGGTTGGAATGAAATTCCGAGAGTTGTTGTAGCTTCCTTATGTCATTTTGGACTTGTCTGCAAAATTTGAGGTCATTTGGACTAGTTTTGACGTGTTTCGGCATCGGATGCGGAAGTTAGAAGTTTCAAAGTTCATAGGTTTGAATCCGATGCAAATTTGGTGTTGTGATGTTGTTTTGAGCGTTACGAAGGTTGGAACAAGTTTGAACGATGTCATGGGATATGTTGGCATGATTGGTTGAGGTCCCACTGGCCTCGGGTGAGTTTTGGGTGGTTAAACGGACTATTTCATCTTTGAAAAAAATTGCAGAAATTTTTAGGCTTCTGCTGTGCCCAGAAAATTTCAGGCGCGAGGTGTCCAGTTTGGAAGCTCATATCTTGTAATTTATAAGAAATCAGAAAAATTGAAAAACACGAAAGTTGTAGCCCTTACATTCTAGTTTTCAGAAAGTTAAACCATTTGTGATTTGGATATTATGTCAGAAAGTAATAATGGATCGAAAACGGCTGGTAGAGCGATTTCGACAGAATTTATGGATGCGCTTTAGAAGCTCATATCTCGGGATATATAAAGAGTTATATGGTGCACAACCTATCAAATTAAAGATCGTCGAGTCTAGTTTCTATATCTTCAAACCATTTGTCATTTGGATATATATACAAGACATTATGGGTGTTTAAGCAGAAGGTGTCCGACAAGGGAAAATTTTAATAGGATGTACAACTTGTATAGCACAAGTGCAAGGTACAACTCGACGAAGCACGGGCAGATTCTTTAAAACACGAATTTGGCTTATTTCTTTCATTTGGCTTGGATTATTTTGGAGAGAATTTCAAGGGGGATTTCATCAAGCATCAAAGGTGAGTTTTTTTTACTTATTTCCAAGTTAAATACATGGATTAGAGCTGAAAACTCAAGTAATTTATGGACAAAAATGGTGGTTTAAGGCTTAAAACTTAAGAGAATTAAATGGAGATTTGAGGGGTCATTTGAACTCCGATTTTGGTAAATTTGATATGTACGGACTCGTGAAGTGACGAGGAATCCGGTGATGTGAATTTCGTAATTTTTTGAGAAGTGGGCCCGGGGCTCGGGTTTTGCCAACTTCGTGATTTTTAGCATTTTTCGAGTATTTTCGATTGGGTATTGTTCCCTTAGCCTATTGTAATGTATTCGTTGTGGTTTTGACCAGATTCGACGCGCGAAGAGGTAAATTCGAGAGGCAAGGGCATAGCGGAGTAGACGTTGGACCGTCTTGAGGTGAGTAATGATTTTAAATGATGCACTGAGGGTTTGAAACCCCGGATTGCACAACATACTGCTATGTTGAGATGAGACACGCGTTGTATGACGAGCGCGGGGTCATTTACTATTGGGGATTGTGACTTGGTCCATCCCAGTTGATATTTTTACCGCGTAATTGATAAAGATTTATTGTTTTTCACTATGATTGGGCTTATTGCCATATTTGGGCTTCGTGCCAATTATCTGAAATCTTTTGTGAATTTACATCACTATTTTCCTCACGAATTGAAATATTATTTGAACTCAGTCCAATTGAATTATATTATTTTGTGAACTCAGCTACATTTATACTCAACTCGAGATTTAATGATATTTATAATGCTGTTGAGCTGAGCACTATTGTTTTACTGATGCCCAAGAGGCTTATGATTATTTTCTGGACTGATTGAGGCCGAGGGCCATACGTGAGGATATGTTGAGTGATGTGAGGAGGCTTTCAGGCCTCGAGTGTTATATGAGGAGGCTTTCAGGCCTCGTGTGTGATGTGTGAAGGCTTTCAGGCCTATTGATATTGCGCTTGGGCTGTAGGAGCCCCTCCGGAGTCTGTACACACCCCCAGTGAGCGCAGGGTACCCAGGTGAGTTGGGAGTGGGCCCGAGAGGCCGTTGCTTGTGTGTGGTGAGTTGGGAGTGAGCCCGAGGGGCTGATGTTGTGTGCTGGTGAGTTGGGAGTGAGCCCGAGGGGCTGATACTATACTGAGATTTACATATTGAGCCCGAGGGGCAAGCTTTTGATTTATCCTTACTGTGGAAATTATTTGTCTTTACTGTTTTAAAAGAAGAATTATCTGATACTCACTATTTTACTGTATAACTGATTTTACTGCTTGGGATAGCGCTATTTATTTTTATTACTCACTGGGTCGGAGTACTCACATTACTCCCTGCACCATGTGTGCAGATACAGGTAGAGCTGAGTTCGCTCATGAGCGCTGATTCTTTCCAGACCAGGCGGTGACTAGGAGTAACGAGGTAGCTGTTGACGTCCGCAGCCCCGTTTTCTCCCTTATCTTTGTTATTTATGATAATTCCAGACTTTGTAAAATATTAGTAAACTCTGTAGTAGCTCATGACTTGTGACACCCCGATTTCGGGCTGAGTTGGGAGGGTTTTCCTTGTTCTATCACGTTTATTTCGCATTTAAGATTATATTGCCCATGATTTAGACTTATTCCTGCTAAGTAATTATAAAGAGATGTACTGTTTTGTTGATTGGCTGGCCTTGTCCTCACGAGAGGCGCCATCACGACCGGGTTGGGATTTTGGGTCGTGACAAGTTGGTATCAGAGCCTAGGTTACTAGGTCTCGCGAGTCATGAGCAGGTTTAGTAGAGTCTTGCAGATCGGTTCTGAGACATCTGTATTTATCCTCGAGAGGTTGCAGAACCTTTTGGAAAAGCTTCATATTCTTGAATTCTTAATCGTGCCTCCTGTTCAGCTTGAAAAAGTAACTTTTACAGTTCCTTCCACATATTCGTATGCGCGCATGAGAGCTCAGTATCAGATGTGCCTTGATGGCTTGTGATTCCCCGGACGAAGGGCGAGACGTAATCGCTATGTGTTTGATGTTAGGCCAGTCTGGAGTACTTGAGGCTGGATCCTTGCCTATGGCTTGAGCACCGAAGTGCTGATTGTGCGAGCACGAGTTTTGAAATTATATGTCCGGTATTGTCCCTCTTAGTGGGAATGATGGTTGGATAGCCACGTGAGGAGTATGTTAGTACTGCGAGATATATCTATATGACTTGGAGGTGACGAGGAAGGGCGTCAGGATAATAGATGAACTATTAAGTGTTTGATTTTCATTGTGATCTGATGTGTAGCCCCAAGTTTTGGGCGCGTGAAGAATCTTTTCATGTCTCCTGTTTGGAGTGAAGTAAATTTCATGTTACGGTATGATTTTAGACTCAGGAAGACTAAGTGATTGTGTAATGTGAATGACGATGGAAGGTATACAAAAATATTAATTAGAAGTGAAACATGTGGGTTATCTCCTGCGGAGTGTTCTAAGGTGGTGCGATTCTTATACTGTCTATTAGAAGATCTCATTTACAAGTAAAGAATATGCGTTGAAATCTAAATTTGGTCACCTAGAGAGTGGGCTTAACTGTTATGTGAGTGAATGCAAGAATTCCTGAAGAGTTAAAATTCTAGATGATTTGTGTTTCCACAAGCTTATGAAGGAGTGAGTTCAATCTCACTATGGTATTACAACAATAATAGAGTATGTGCGTTATGATTTATTGAGTGCGTTTTGATCTATGTCTTTGAGCCAAGTTGGGGAGTTTGCTATTAAATAAGTTGATTGCACGATTTTGTGCTATATTGGTTCCAGTTTGAGGCGTGTTGGTGAGTCGGTTATTGCTTACGGTGATTAAGGTCGATCAGGCGGTGGACGAGCCTGTTCTTTTTATTCTATTGCTTCAAATGCTATCATTACAGGAATTGTCTAGTTTACCACAGAGATGCCTCTGTATTATTTGATCCCGGTTCCACCTATTCTTATGTGTCCTCATATTTTGCTCATTATTTGGGTTCGCCCCGAGAGTTTCCTTCTATACCTGTTTATGTATCTACCCCGGTAGGCGATACTGTTGTTGTGGACCGTGTGTACCGGTCATGTGTTGTGATTATTGAGGGCCTGGAGACCTGAGTTGATCTATTGCTATTGAGCATGGTGGACTTTGATGTTATATTGGGCATGGATTGGTTATTTATGTGTCATGTTATTCTAGACTGTCATGCTAAGACAGTTACTTTGGCTATGCCAGGTGTACCGCGGATCGAGTAGCGTGGTATGACTGATTATGTTCCTAGCAGAGTAATTTCTTTCTTGAAAGCCCAACGTATAGTTGGGAAAGGTTGTCTGTCATATCTAGTGTTTGTGCTAGATGTTGGATCTAAGACTCCTAGTATTGATTCTATCCTAGTTGTGAGGGATTTTTCATCCATTGCATCGCCCTTGACCAAGTTGACTCAGAAGGGTGCCCCCTTTGTATGGTCGGACGAATGTGAGAAGAGCTTTCAGAAGCTCAAGACAGCTTTGACCACAACTCTAGTGTTGGTTTTGCCATCAGCTTCAGATTCATATACCGTATATTGTGATGCTTTACAGATGTTTTATGGAAATATTTTTGGGTTGGTGACCTACATGGCCTGGTCAAGCCAGAGAAATTCCGTTTTAATAACTTGGGTATGTGTGAGCAGATTTGAAAGTTTTCTTGATGGTTTTTACCATAGTTCGAGCCGGATATCTTCTACCGATGCGCGAAACATATCTTCTTGATGTATCATGTCACCAGAATAATGTGTTGGATTAGAAGAGATTAGTAGGATCATTAATGAATACGAACGGATTTGATTTCAGCATGTTGGAAGGATAATATCGAGCTTCGGCTCAGATATTTGATGTAGCATTTGCCAAAGGAGAAGTGGCTTCATGAATGGTTGATATGGAAAATGGTTATGGCTTACCGCGTGATTTAGTTAGCATTGGTAGTATGTAAAAGTGTTGAGATGACACTTTAGTTGATAAGAGTTTTTCTATCGGTATTCGGGTGTTGTGTGCAACTATTATGATTAGAAGTTATCACTATAAGCGTTTAAGTTATGTGGTTTATCATGTAATTGCACCAGAGGTTGCAGGTATCGGTTATTACAGCTGGTTCGGGCTTATTCTGAATATAGATGTGAGGTTCTAATCTTGTGTATGATTTCGGAAGGTCGCAGTTTGGTCAATGACTGTGATGTAACAAGCTCGGATGAGTAGGAAAAGAGTTCTAGTGTTTTGACTAAGATGGGTATTGATGTCAGTATCACCTGATACCGGTATTCTGTGAGAAAGGCTTTGCATCCTGGTTAGGGATTCTTGATCACTTTTTAGCGTTAGTGTAGCCGGTGTTTTGAATGTGCGAACCCGTTAATTATTTCGGAAGATGGTGGGAGCTTGGCCCACAGGAAGATTGTATAAGTGTGACATGTAGTCACTTGATTAATTAGAAATTTAAACCAAGTATGAGGATTTTGGTAATATCATCCATTTGAGAATTTATGCCTGGAGGGCACTCTGCTTATTGGGTTATAGACCTGTGAAATATTATTGGCCTAGCTTGGCACGATCAGGATCGACTTGAGGTCGGGGGATAGATTTAAATGTGGAAGTGAGCCTTACGTCAGTTGTGTTTATTTCAGCAATGCGCTCTTTATGGAAGGATAGTCGCGGTCTTATTTCGTGGTCAGATAATTCATGTAAAGATATATTGCGATGTATGAGTTGTGAGACAGCTTGGTAAATTCCTTATGTGTTGAGGTTCCGCTCAGCGGTGATATTATATGAGAAAGATGGCTCTTGAGACTTAGATCATGTATCGCACCTCAGTTGTGCTTGAGTTGTAGCCTATAACGCTATATGTTTCCTTGGGAATGGTATTATGCACCTTAGTGTGTTTATAACTGATATGCGGTATTTGGATGTGGTGAGCTATTCAGCTCGACGTGTATCTCCTTATGTGAGTTCTATATGTGGATCGGGTGGCACGCCACCATGGGTATGCTGTTTGGATCGGTTGCGTGCCGCAACAGTGTGATGTTCAGTTCAGTGCCCATATTTGCTTTTATGTGTTATGTTTCCCTGTTTTCTAAGGAAGTCCATGTTAGTGTGCGAGTTGAGTAGTTCCTCCCAGAGTTCGCCTCCCTTTTGTATCGCGTTCGAATTTGTAGCCCACTGGCACATTGTGGCGTCTTGTGGGATTTTTTATTATGTCCGAGGTGACTTATTGCCTGAGCAATTCGTACTGGGTGAGACGAGGTTACTAGATTTGGGGTCAGTGCAAACTGATTATATGAAGTATATTATAGAGCAAAGATCATTCTTTGGTTTGAGACAAGGTAATGGAACTTGTCAGGAGTATAGATCCAATGAATTGTTGATTCAACAGTTGATTATGAATTTCGGCACATCTCTTCAGTCGTATCGGTGTTGTAAAAACTAGAGCAAGACCTATGTAGGTCATGAGATGCAATGGGAGCATCAGATTTGTGGAATTTCGACTATTATGTTTAAAGAATGTTATTGTGGTCCTATGAGTAAAGTGATGCAAAGTGTGAATTCAGCAAAGTTATGCAGCCATGTTGGGTACAGCGTGTGGATATTGATATGGTGGTCATATGATGGAAACAGGCTTGGCAGGAAATTCAGGATGTTGGAATTGGACCTAATGGCTTATTTGCTTGAATAAGGGAGTATATTTACAGAGTTATCGAGCTAATGTACTCAACTGAGTGGTGGTAGCACGGAAAGGTGCATGAGGTGTTAAACAAGTGATTTCAGACTACTTCAGTGTAGTTCTTAGCACGTTCGAGGACAAATGTATGTTTAAGTGGGGGAGATTGTAACGACCCGATCAGTTGTTTTGAGCTCTGACGCGTCATTCAGCAGTTTGAGGCCATGAGCAGCTTCATCTCAGGTATATTGACTTGTGTGTATGGTTAGAATTAAAATTCAGGAAGTTTGGAGTCAAATCTAAATGGAAATTCTCATTTTGAAAACTTAAAATTGAAGAAATGAACTAAGATTGGAATTTTGAGTAAACGACCTCAGAATTGGGATCTGAAAGTTCCAGCATGTTTGTTTGATGATCTCGTACTTCGGCGTATGTACGGATTTGATTTTGGATAACCCGTGAGCATTTCGGCGTATATTGTGGAAGTTAGTATTTTAAAAGAATTTCATAAATTTGGGTTGGAAGGCATTTCAGTGTTATTGATGTCCGTTTGGAATTCCGAGAATGGGATTAGCTCCGTATGGTTATTCTGGATTTGGGGGCGCGATCGTAAGTGAATTCGGAGGTCCGTAGGTCATTTTGGAGCCGTTTGGCTAAATATAGAAATTTGAAGGTTTTTGAGAAAATTTGACCGGAAGTGGAAATTTTGATATCGGAGTCGAAATGTGAATTTTATGGTTCGGATAGCTTTGTTAGGTGATTTCGGACTTAGGAGTGTGTACGGAATATTTTTGTGATGATCGGTGTAGAATTAAGCTTGAATCGGCAAAGTTAGTATTTTGGCGAATTCCGGTTGATAGGTGAGATTTTGATTCGAGGGTCGGAATGGAATTCCGAGAGTTGTTGTAGCTTTGTTATGTCATTTGGGACTTGTCTGCAAAATTTGAGGTCATTCGGACTAGTTTTGACGTGTTTCGGCATCGGATGCGGAAGTTAGAAGTTTCAAAGTTCATAGGTTTGAATCCGATGCGAATTTGGTGTTATGATATTGTTTTGAGCGTTACGAAGGTTGAAACAAGTTTGAACGATGTTATGGGATATGTTGGCATGATTGGTTGAGGTCCCACTGGCCTCGGGTGAGTTTTGGGTGGTTAAACGGACTATTTCATCTTTGAAAAAAATTGCAGAAATTTTTAGGTTTCTGCTGTGCCCAGAAAATTTCAGGCGCGAGGTGTCCAGTTTGGAAGCTCATATCTTGTAATCTATAAGAAATCAGAAAACTTACAAAACGCGAAAGTTGTAACCCTTACATTCTAGTTTTCAGAAAGTTAAACCACATGTGATTTGGATATTATCTCAGAAAGTTATGATGGATCGAAAATGGCTGGTAGAGGGATTTCGACAGAATTTACGGATGCGTTTTGAAGCTCATATCTCGGGATATATAAAGAGTTATATGGTGTAAAACCTATCAAATTAAAGATATTCGAGTCTATTTTCTAAATATTCAAATCATTTGTCATTTGGATATTTATACAAGACGTTATGGGTGTTTAAGCAGAAGGTGTCCGACAAGGAAAATTTTTAATAGGATGTACAACTTGTATAGCACAAGTGCAAGATACAACTCGACGAAGCACGAGCAGATTCTTTAAAACACGGATTTGGCTTATTTCTTTCATTTGGCTTGGATTATTTTGGAGAGAATTTCAAGGGGGATTTCATCAAGCATCAAAGGTGAGTTGTTTCTACTTATTTCCAAGTTAAATACATGGATTAGAGCTGAAAACTCAAGTAATTTATGGACAAAAAAGGTGGTTTAGGGCTTAAAACTTAAGAGAATTAAATGGAGATTTGAGGGGTCATTTGAACTCCGATTTTGGTAAATTTGATATGTACGGACTCGTGGCGAGACGAGGAATCCGGTGATGTGAATTTTGTAATTTTTCGAGAAGTGGGCCCGAGGCTTGGGTTTTGCCAACTTCGTGATTTTTAGCGTTTTTCGAGTATTTTCGATTGAGTATTGTTCCCTTAGTATATTGTGATGTATTCGCTCTGATTTTGGTTAGATTCGATGCCCGTGGAGGCCGATTTGATGGGCAAAGGCGTCGCAAGCTATAGATTTCACCGGTTCGAGTTGAGTAATGATTTTAAATGATGCACTGAGGGTTTGAAACCCCAGATTTCACAACATACTGCTATGTTGAGATGAGACACGCATTGTATGACGAGCGCGGGGTCATTTACTATTGAGGATTGTGACTTGGTCCATCCCAGTTGATATTTTTACCGCGTAATTGATAAAGATTTATTGTTTTTCACTATGACTGGGGCTTATTGCCATATTTGGGCTTCGTGCCAATTATCTGAAATCTTTTGTGAATTTACATCACTATTTTTCTCATGAATTGAAATATTATTTGAACTCAGTCCAATAGAATTTTATTATTTTGTGAACTCAGCTACATTTATACTCAATCGAGATTTAATGATATTTATAATGCTGTTGAGCTGAGCACTATTATTTTACTCATGCCCAAGAGGCTTATGATTATTTTCTGGACTGATCGAGGTCGAAGGCCATACGTGAGGATATGTTGAGTGATGTGAGGAGGCTTTCAGGCCTCGAGTGTTATATGAGGAGGCTTTTAGGCCTCGAGTGTTATATGAGGAGGTTTTCAGGCCTCGAGTGTTATATGAGGAGACTTTCAGGCCTCGAGTGTTATATGAGGAGGCTTTCAAGCCTCGAGTGTTATATGAGGAGGCTTTCAGGCCTCGTGTGTGATGTGTGAAGGCTTTCATGCCTCGTGTGTGATGTGTGAAGGCTTTCAGGCCTATTGATATTGCGTTTGGGCCGTAGGAGCCCCTCCGGAGTCTGTACACACCCCTAGTGAGCGCAGGGTACCCAGGTGAGTTGGGAGTGGGCCCGAGAGGCCGTTTCTTGTGTGTGGTGAGTTGGGAGTGAGCCCGAGGGGATGATGTTGTGTGCTGGTGAGTTGGGAGTGAGCCCGAGGGGCTGATACTATACTGAGATTTACATATTGAGCCCGAGGGGCAAGCTTTTGATTTATCCTTACTGTGAAAATTATTTGTCTTTACTGTTTTAAAAGAATTATTATCTGATACTCACTATTTTACTGTATAACTGATTTTACTGCTTGGGATAGCGCTATATTGTGCCGTTATGAGATTTCATGTTTTCAGTCGTTATTTATTTTTATTACTCACTAGGTTGGAGTACTCACATTACTCCCTGCACCATGTGTGCAGATACAGGCAGAGCTGAGTTCGCTCCTGAGCGCTGATTCTTTCCAGACCAGGCGGTGACTAGGAGTAACGAGGTAGCTGTTGACGTCCGCAGCCCCGTTTTCTCCCTTATCTTTGTTATTTATGATAATTCCAGACTTTGTAAAATATTAGTAAACTCTGTAGTAGCTCATGACTTGTGACACCCCGATTTCGGGCTGAGTTGGGAGGGTTTTCCTTGTTCTATCACGTTTATTTCGCATTTAAGATTATATTGCCCATGATTTAGACTTATTCCTGCTAAGTAATTATAAAGAGATGTACTGTTTTGTTGATTGGCTGGCCTTGTCCTCACGAGAGGCGCCATCACGATCGGGTTGGAATTTTGGATCGTGACACTAAGTTTGGATATGCAGCCCCAAACCTAGCATAAATATGAATAAGAAATATGAAATCAAGACAAAATTAGCATAACTGTAATAAACAGTTGGTGTATTTGCAATAAAGTATATTTTTTAAATAATTAAAATGCCTTTAATTTAATTTAATTAATTAATTTTTTTTATTTTCACTATAACAATTATAAAATTGACGATATTTTTTAATCAACAACCATAATACTGGTCATTATAAATGGAAATAATTTGATTTAACTGTTGATAAACATAATAAAATTTTAATTAGTAGTTTTTGTTTGTCAACTAAAAATTAATCTTATGGTATTTTGGTAACATAAAAAATTTAAAGTGAAAATAAATTGACAACAATTGAAGAGCGGCAAGTTGTATTTTAGTATTTTCGGTTTTATTCTATTTCAAAGTTGTATGAAAAAGTAGCGGCAATTTTCCCTCCTTTTCTTTTTTGTGTTCCCAAGTCCCTCTTTTTAGTTGAGAAGTGCCGCCTCCGTTTTCTCAATTCTCCTCCATTCCTCTCTTAATTCTTTGTGACGTTCATTTCTCCATCAAATTATTGCACCAGTTAAATCTACTATATTGCTTCCATTAATATTTTATTTCTTTCTCTTTCACACACATAGATCCTCTTATTCAATAATGCTTAATTATCTCTAAAATCTTTTATTGATTTAATAACATAAAAGATCAAATCCGCATGATGGGCATTTTAAGACGCAAAGCCACTTCTGACGCCTCCTTTGCTTTGATACAAATCCTCAAGCTAAGTTAAGAAATATTATTTGTACTTCAATTTGTTTTTCTGTTGTGTCTCTCATACAGAATTCTTTTTCTTTCAGTTGTAGGGCAATAAAAATTTGGGTTTCTCCAGATGACATATTATGTGTATGTATTTGTGGGTTCTTATTGATTTAATTTTATTATAGAGGTATGAAGAAATTTGTCTATTATTCTTTATTTTTTGAGAGATTAAATACTCTTAATTTTATATCTCTTCTTCTTAATTCTTGTGGTTATTTGCAGTCAAAGAAGAATTAATATTTATGGTCTAACTTCGAGTAAGCATCTTTCTACCATTACTAATTTGTCATTCTATTATTTGCTTCACTAATTAAAATATGATATGTCATTTTTGGCTAAATCTTGTTCATCAAAAAGTATGTACTAAAATTGTTTTTTTCTTCAGTGGGTACATGAAAGTGTAAATTTATTCAAGAGCAACTTTACCAGACGAGTGGTTACATTAGTGTTTGAGGAAGTAGTTACTAAAATTATTTGTATTTCGATTCGACGTCATGTTGTTGAATAAATTTTATTTTATTTCGGTATTTTAGTTTACGGAGTTTGTAATGAATATTATCTCAATGTAGTATTAGTTCTTAATTATGTGATCGTTGGTGAAAATTTTTGTTGTTACCTTCCATTTTTACTATGTTATTTCCATTTAGTAAATGATAAATTCTGGAATTAATGGGAAATTAGATAAATACTACTTATAAATAGTAGCACTGCGGATTTTAATGTTATCAAATATTCATCAAAATTTAGTGACAAAAATATTATTTGTCCGAGAATCATCTTTTTAGTAATTTATATTTTATGATTATTTTAATTTTAAATAATTTTGTAAAAAAATATTATTTTTAGTGACGACATAATAGTTTTCAACTACAAATTGTAAATTATTCTTGTAAAGGCAAAGCTATCACTATTTTATATATTTAGGGACGAAATATCTTTTGTACATAAAAGGTAGTCTTTAGTGACAAAATAACGTCGATTTAACTACGAAATATATATAACTTTAGAGACATTTGATATTGTCGCTAATTAAACCAAATAGTTAGTGACAAGGTAGTTTCGTCGGCATTGATAATATTTTTAGTGACAAAAGCACGCTATTAACGACAAATATTTTATACTTTTTTTTACGAACAGGTTCGTCACAAATACTAGGCATTTGGGAACGAAAAAAATTTTCGTCCCTCATATAACTTGATTTAGTGACGAACCACCAAATTGTCTTTGTATACTTTTGGCGACGATGTTTTTGGGATGAATAATTGACGAATTATTTTTTGTCTCAAAAGATCTTTTGTGACAAAATATGACTTTTAAATGACAAAATAGTTCGTCATTGATAATCAAATTTGTTATAGTGATACCACACATAAATTTTATATATATACATCATAATATGTAAATAAACAAAATATACCATACATATTTTTATAAATGTGTATTATACTTTATATATACCACTATTAATAACTTATCACAACAACAACAACAACAACAACAACGACCTAGTATAATCCCACAAGTGGGGTCTGAGGAGGGTAATATGTACGCAGACCTTACCCCTACCCCGAGGGGCAGAGAGGCTGTTTCCAGGAGACCCTCGACTATAGAAAGCAACAAGAGACGATATATTAGTACCACCAATAGACTCATAGTAAAATAACATCAATATAAGAGATACGAAATAGATGGATGGTGTAGTAAAAACCAGCAGATAAAGCCCTGCATCAGTAGACGACCAATAGCATCCTAAGACTAACTCCTAACTGGCTAGTCTCACTCTATTGTGCTGTTGAAATATTCACAACTTTCCTCTAACCTACAACCTTAATGCTTGACCTCCACAATTCCCTGTCAAGGGCCATATCCTCAGTAATCCTAAGTCGCACCATGTCCTATCTGATCACCTCTCCCTAATACTTCTTAGGTCGCCCTCTACCTCTCATCGTGCCCACCACAGCCAATCGCTCACACCTCCTCACCGGTGCATCAGTGCTCCTCCTCTGAATGTGCCTGAACTATCTGAGTCTTGCTTCCCGCATCTTGTCCTCCATGGGGGCCACGCCCACCTTCCCTCGAATATCTTCATTCCTAATCTTATCCATCCTTGTCTGCCCGCACATCCACCTCAACATCCTCATCTCTGCTACTTTCATCTTCTGGATGTGTTAGTAACAATGGCACTTTCTTTTCACACAGGACTCCCGACGCTAACCTCCACTTCATCTACCCCACCCCTATACGGTGTGTGACATCCTCGTCGATCTCCCCTATCCCCTGGATAACCGATCCAAGGTACTTGAAACTACCCCTCTTGGGAATGACTTCAGAGTCAAGCCTCACTTCTACTCCTGCTTCCATCGGCTCAACCCCAAATTTGTACTCGAGGTATTTCGTCTTCGTCCTGCTCAAGTTGAAACCTTTAGACTCAAGAGCATGTCTCCAAACCTCTAGCCTCTCATTGACACCGCCTCGTGTCTCGTCAATTAGAATAATGCCATCACAAATAGCATGCACCATGGCACCTCCCCTTGAATATGATGAGTTAGTGTATCCATCACCAGGGCAAATAGGAATGGGCTGAGCGCAGACCCTTGGTGCAACCCCGTAACAACTAGAAAATGCTCGGAGTCGCCTCCTACTGTCCTAACCCCAGTCTTAGATCCAGCATACATGTCTTTAATCACCCTAATGTAGGCAACCGGGTCCCCTTTATCCTATAAGCAGCTCCACAAGACCTCTCTAGGAACCCTGTCGTACGTTTTCTCCAGATCAATAAACATCATGTGGAGATCCTTCTTCCTATCCCTGTATTGTTTCACCATCCTCCTAATAAGGTGGATAGTTTCTGTGGTACATCGCCTTCGCACTCTCATTTCTACCACTCTCTCCCAAACTTTCATGGTATGACTCAATAATTTGACACCCCTATAGTTGTTACAGTACTGGACATCACCTTTTTTCTTATACAATGGAATCATTGTACTCCATCTCCACTCTTCAGGCATCCTATTAGTCTTGAATATAATATTAAACAATCCCGTAAGCCATTCCAAGCCTGCTTTACCCATACACCTCCAAAGTTCAATCGGAATTTCATCTAGACCGGTAGCTCTGCCCCTTCTCATCTTACGCATTGCCTCCATGACCTCATCGATCTAAATGTCCCTACAATTACTTAATTCATGGGGACTGTCAGCAATCCTCAATTCCCCTAGTACAATATCCTGATCCCCTTCTTCACTTAAAAGTTTATGAAAGTAGGTTTGTCACCTTGATCGCAGCCGACTCCACACTACTAAAAAGTAGGAAGAGAGGGTTGCAATAGCTTTTACCCAATTTGTGGGCCGGGATCGATTTTCACAGAGAGCTAGGAATGGAGTCGAGTATCTATTTAGGTTGGAATTGCGTATTTGTTCCAAATATCACTTCTAATCATTTTTGGGTTTTCTTTATATTCTACTATTATCAAACTACAAATTACAATTGCTACTACATTAACTACGAGTAAATTGCTACAAGTTGTATCTAATAGTTTAAAAAGGCACTAGGGTAGTGGCATCCTCCTAGGTGGCCAATTGACGGGTAATTGAACCTAAGGCACGATTGACATGACTGGGGAATATGCTATAACCGTTGCGCAATTGTACCCACTCTCACACCTCTCGGTAGAGAGAGTGATTTTGCCCAATTGACTTTCTCAAGACCAATAGGGTAGGCAAATTTGCTCAAGCAACTGGGGTTCAAGTCGGGTATTACTCTCTCGAGGTTTAACCCTTTAATTGAGACTGTCAATTCTCTTTAGTCCATCCCAATTCCTTGTTGGGTCCATTTCAGAGACTTAGGCTCTCTTTCTCAAGAAGAACCCAAGTCAACTTAGCACAAACTAGTGTTTGCAATCACTAATTCATAGATTAAACCATGAAATTGACCCAAATAACAAACACCCATAGTCAATATAACCTTAAATCATAACACCCATCAATTACTCACACTAGGGTTGAGCCACAACCCTAGATAATGGGTCTAGCTACTCATGCTTGAAGAGAAAAACAAAGAAATAGATGAAGATAAAGACATATTAATTAATTGCTAAGGTAAATACAAAGATTCAATGATAAAAACTAAGTAAAAATGCCCAAAATGGCTAAGAAAAGTCTTCTCACGAGTGCAGCTAACGTCTGATAATATCTGATACCCTAAAAATGGAAAAAGGTTCTATTAATACTAAGCTAGAAAAACTGGACAAAAATGCCCCTACGGGGTCAGTGCGGACCACACAAAATGGTGTGTGACCGCACTAGGCTCTTGACTTTGCAAATTCAACTCTCTGAACCCAGGCTCCGCGGACCGCACAAAATGGACTGCAGCCACGGAGGCATCTAGTGCGGTCCGCCCAAACATGACTGCGGACCGCACAGGCTTGATCTTCAGAACTTGGCATCTCTCTGAACTTTGGTTCTGCGGACTGCACAGACTGGTAGTGCGGCCGCGGTGCCTTCAGTACGGGTCGCACAATATCTACTGCGGCCGCACTGCTTTAATGCTTGAAAAACCAACTCTCTGAATCTCCCTAGTGCGGACCGCACAAAGTGTAGTGCGGCCGCACTAGGCTTGTTTCTCTAGAGTTTTCTCTTGTCTTTGGTACTTGTGCCGGTTTCACTCCTTTTGAGCCGATCTTTAACATCTCTTCACTTTGTTGATCAAACCTGCAATCAAGCACAACTTATGAGCCTTTTGGGACTATTTTGTATGAATTTATAATCAAAACATAAGCAAGAAGGATCATGAAATGCGTCAAAATCTCTAGTTATCAACTCCCTAAAACTTAAGCTTTTGCTTGTCCTCAAGCAAACAAAATAAGACCCACCCCTTAAGGGAAAATCCAAGAATTTTCAGCTATCCTAAAGTAACCTCAACTAGCATCAATTGGGACTTAAAATTGCCCTCAATACAAATGAATCATTAACAACATTTAACTTTTTAAAAACCATGGATCAAGTGTGACACAAGAGCATTAAGAGTTGACTCAAAACATCAAAGAACTCTCTCAATTTCTTTGGTCATTATGGAACCCAAACTCACACATCCTCAACTCTCCCTACGCAAACCTCACCTTTTTGAATATTAGCACACAAACCGAGGTTAAAGGAAATTCACTCATCTCTCTCAAGAAAAAGTCGCAAGTCCGGCTCTAAGTACCATATGCTTGCCCCTTATGTAAGTATCCACTAACGTAAGCTTCATTCAACTCAAGATCCTATAGGGCTTTTGTGAAGTCATTATGAAGGCTTTTGGTTCAGGGTAGGAAATGTTTTGATTTAAGTGGGTTTCATCTCCCTTTAAGCACTTCTTTTGATTCATTTGGCACATATTTTCTTGACTCTTTGAGTCATCTCACTTCTTTCTAAGGGGTTAGGGAGACACGTTGTCACTCTTTCTTATTCAATTCAAACCGTTTCTCCTTTTCACCTTCCACATCTTTCATTCTTTTGCTTTTCTTGAATCCCTTTTTATTCTTTTTCACATTGAGCATTCTTTTTGTCTTTTGCTTTTATTTCTTTTTCATTGCCTTTCCTTTTTTTCATTTTTGTGCCTTTTACCACTTTGTTTCCATCCTCGTCTCTTCCCCCAAACTTATACTTTTACCATGTGCTCAAGGAAAGATCGAGTGCCAAGAGAGGGTATCTTTTAAAATGGGTATAAGCTTGTATCATGGTTCTTGAAAGAAAAAGGTCTAAGGATCAAAAGGGTTAACTAGGGATCATATCATTGATAGGCTATGGAATTTGTTCAAACTATCATTTGGATCAAGGAGAGCCTATAATCACGTCTCAAGTCAAAATTCACTTAGAATTTCGCCTCAACAAACATTCGGAGAAAGTTCTAGACCAATGGCTCGGGACTTGGATTTGCAATTCAATTTCTCACCACACAAGCTAAAGGATCGCTAAAGATATACAGTCGGGACCCACAACAACCTTAGATACAATTTAAGCACACAATGGTCCCGAAAAGCCACTTGATGATTATCGGTCAACACAAGAGTCTCAAGGTCACGACTTTCACCATCCTAAACACAATAATTTGTCTTTCACCATGGGATCAAAGGCAAATGTGCTAGGCCCAAGTGAAGCTTTGCTTGAGGTACCCTTAGCTACAAACTACTAAAAACAAAAACAAAAACGGACTCATACCCTTAAGAAGGTTGTCATGCCATCCATCATTGGGAAGAGCCACCCAGTTCACACAACACTCCACCTTTGAAAAAAACCGTGGAATTAAGAAAACCAAAGGCTTATTAAAAACGTCCAAAACAAAACAAAAATCTACGAACATAATTAAGAAGCTAAAAATGAAATTTGTTTGCGGAAAATAGAATGAATATATACAATAGGGAGTTTGAATATACAACGAGGTATGAATATATACAATATGATGTAACTTTATATACATACCCAAGGAAAGATAAAAAATGCGATAAAAGTTACTAAATATAAAATTATATACAAACCAAATGAAAAATCAAGAAAGCATAAAGATATCAATATATACAGTCATCCATAAATGTGTAGGGCTCACCCCCTCAAATAAAAGCTGACATTGTCCCCAATGCTAAATAGTCTACATAAGCACCAAAAACAATAGAAAAAGGATATAGAAGACTCCCTAAGTTGTGTCTGTCTGCATCGGATCATGGGTGGTCCCTGGGTCCTCTGTGTGCTCGGAAACCTTAGACTGGTTCCCGGTGGTCTACTCTGCTGCTACTGGGACCTGGACCTAGACCTCGACAGGCTGTGGAACTGGTACATCCTATGGATGACTGGAGGAAGCCTCGGTGGGTCCGCTAACTGGATGATGACATCATCTTCTCTAGGGATCTTCCTCCTCTTCGGAGGCCTCTGGATCTGCTTCGGCTGTGGATGAGCTGCTGGGTTTGGATCATCAAGTAACAGGTCCAAAGGCAACTAGTCTGCCTTTAGTCTATCTACATCTGCCCGTAGCTCCTTCACGGACTCCTTAGAGGCCCGTGTCTTTCTAAGCTTCTTGTGCTCCCGAGAAAGCTCATTGAGAGCTTTGCTGTGTGAATCAACTGCCTTGGTCAGTGTCGCCTGAGTAGTGATAATTTTCTTCTGGTTCTCAAGTATCTCTTTCAAAGTATCCTCTATCGACTAGGGCACCTGAGTGGCTGAGGTACCGACTGAGCCTCTACAGTAGTAGTCAATGTGGACAACTTGGATGAGGCAGTCTGCATCTAGTTGTTTATACTCAACAGGGCTTGGCTCATCCAGTGGGCAGTAATGGGATGGGCCCGAGTAGATGGGATCTCCGAGCCTGCTGATGTGGAAGGGCCAGGAGGAATGGCTGAAGATGTGGAAGGTTCGAGAGGCATGTCAGCAGAAATGGAGGTAAGCTCTGCAGGGACCTCTACCACAACTAGCTCTTCAGATTGGCCAGTTGGGGCAGAAGCAGGGGATTTGTAGTTCTTATCCTTGGGGTTGTCATTCCCCTTCAAGATGTACCAGAAAAATGGGGCTGTCGCCTTGACCTTGATGTCATATGGCCGCGGCTCCACCTCTAGATCTGTGAAGTACTCAGTGAGGAAGCTAGGAAAAGGCTAGTTCCGGTCATGCTCTGCTCCCACATAGTGATAACTCTGGACATCACATTCCCCACGTTGATGGGGTACCCCGCTATAATGGAAGCAACCAAAATAGCTCGGTGGAGAGGAAGGGTCTGGTCATGAGTGGTCGGGTCCAACCAGCTGCAAACAAAGGTCTCCCAACCCCTCGCCTCAAAGTTTAGTGTCCTCCGCAATATTTTGACCCCAACTGTCAACCAATCAGGAATGGTACCTAGGATTGCCAGGTACTGAGCTAACCATGGACGGACCTCCTCGCCCATCTCCATCTTTTCCATATATAGAGTCTTATCCTTCTCATCGAAGCCCAAATATTCATTAATTGACTTCCCATCAAACAAAACTTTCAAATTACGAACTTTGGTCACTTTGGAGCCCTTTATAATGTGGCCTACATTATAATAAAAATCTTTGACCAAATGTTCGTTGGCATCCACACAGTTATCTAAGAAGTGCTCCCAACCCACTCTAGTTCTGAATTGTCTCTGCACGTTGGGGTTGTGGGGTAGTAGATCATTGTCAATGAAACTCCGCTCCAGTATCAACTTTCTCACCGGCCACCACTCCCGAAATTTGTGGTACGCCACCTGCTCACGAACCTATCCTTCCAGACATCATGTTTTCTTGTTCTGGCAATACCTCCCACCTGAGGCGCACCACCTTCAGCTGCCTCCTCATCTCCCTGTACCTCCTCCTCACCTCCGCCTGCACCCTCCCCCAATAATGAAGCTGTGGGGGAGGTGGAGTATTCACCACTGCCGGCTACTGAGCCCTCAGACGACTCAGTAGAAACATTCCCTGGTGCTTGGGCAGTGGGTGATGAGGGTGGGGTGTCTCTATGTCTGGCCCTCTCCGTATACGGGATGTATTCTAGGACTAAGTCCGAAGAGATCTCTGGAGAGGGCTCGTACTCACTCCCCGACATGTCAATGGCTCTGTCAGCCGCTTTTATGGCCTTCCTTATGTTCTTTATGTTTTGACGAGCATGGGGAGTGAGTTTAACCATTTTCTATTTTCCACCCCGAAAAGATTCACCTCTTCCGGGTTGTTTTGACCCCTTGCCTTGTTGTTTAACCATTATCTGCAAACACAATCATCTAACATTGTTAGTATCAACAGAATCAGTGGGAACATTGGTGTAGAAAGAATTGCATAACAGACTTAAAATGTTGCACACAGGTTGCAGGAATTGCCCAATGCGGACCGCACAAAATGGAGTGCGGCTGCACAGGGGCCAGTGCGGTCCACACAAAAACTACTGTGGTCTGCACTGGGATAGGGTTCAGACTACCCATCCTCTGAATCTGACCAGTGTGGCCCGTACAAAATGGTACCACAACCGCACTGGGGCAGTGCGGACAACACAAAGTGTAGTGCGGCCGCACTGCCCAAGTGTTATCTTTCAGAAGTTCATCAGTGTGGCCCATACAAAATGGAACTACGGACGACACTAGGGCACCGTGGACCGCACAGAAACAACCGCGGTCTGCACTACGTGCCTAGACTTAGAACTAAGTTAGGGTTCATCAGATTTTGCTTTTAAGTCCAAATTTGTCCCTAATTTATGTCCCTATATGTTTACCCAGTCCAGTACACTAACTAAGTAGATAAGAATAAAAAATCTAACTACCCTAACCTAACAAATTAAGACATTACGGGAGAAGGAAGAAATAAAAACTAAGAAAAAATTAAAATTAAATGCAAGTGACAAAATTGAACAAGTAAAGAAGAAGATTAAAGTACAAGATTGTGAGGTGAATTGAACAAATGAGTTTCAACAAGTAATTACGTGCAAGTGAGAAGATGAACAGTGTTTAATTTCTAAGAGGTTTCAAATTTGCGAAAAGGGTAACAGGGGGACCTCAGGGTCTATTTATAGAAAAGCCCCTGGGGCCCAGCCTCACCTACCAGTGCAGACCGCACAAAATAGACCGCGATCTGCACTGCCTTGTTTAGCACAAGTTTGAGAAGGCAACCTTCTGCGGTCTGCACAAAATGGACTGCGACCGTAGAGGTCCACCGCGGACCGCACAAAATGTAGTGCGGCCGCGGTGGCAAACTTCAGAGAAGCTTCATCTTACCGACACTAGTGCGGTCCGCACAGAATGTATTGCGGCCACACTGGAAACTTCAGAGACCTGTGCATTTTTTTCCATCATGCCTTACACTGCATCAACACAATCCTGCAACATCTCACAATCAATTAGCCCAAAAATCAATCATATACTACAAAGAAAATCAAAGAAAATGACAAGAAGAAAAAGACATGGGTTGCCGCCCAAGAAGCGCCTGATTTAATGTTGCAGCACGACGCATGTTACCACCACATCACTTGAGATGAAAGAGCGCCACCACGTGGCTGTCATCAAACTTTCCAAGATAATGCTTGACCCGGTGCCCATTAACTCTAAAGACTTCACCATGTTTGTTTTTCAAATCAAGAACACCAAAAGGGGTCACAAACACAACTTCAAACGGTCCACTCCATTTGGATTTGAGCTTTCCCGGAAACAAACGTACCGGGAGTTGAATAAGAGAACCAAATCACCTACGTTGAACTCCTTTCCACGAACATATTTGTCATGAAGGTACTTCATCTTGTCCTTATACATGGACAAACTGGAGTAGGCATGGAATCTAAATTCATCGAGTTCATTGAGTTGTTCAACACGAAGATTAGCTGCAACATCCCATTCAATATTCAACTTCCTCAAAGCCCACATGGCCTTGTGCTCTAACTCAACCAGAAGATGGCATGCTTTCCCAAACACCAGCCGATACAGAGACATCCCAATCGAAGTTTTGTAAGTCGTCCGATAAGCCCATAGAGCGTCATCCAACTTCTTTGACTAATCAGTCCTATTTGCATTGACCGTCTTTGACAAGATACTCTTGATTTACCTGTTGGAGACTTCCACTTGACCACTAGCTTGAGGATGATCAGGGGTTTAAACCTTATGATTGACACCGTACTTGGAAAGCAACGTGTCGAAAGCTTTATTGCAAAAGTGATACCCTCCATCACTAATAATCGCACGAGGAGTGCCAAACCTTGTGAAAATGCTCTTTATAATAAATGTAACAACACTCCGGGCTTCATTGTTAGGCAAAGCCATGACTTCAACCCATTTTGAGACATAGTTAATCGCCACGAGAATGTAAGTATTTCCACAAGAGCTAATAAATGGACCCATGAAATCGATGCCCCAAACATCAAAGATATCCACTTCAAGAATGGTATTGAGAGGCATCTCATCCTTTTTTTGGAATTCCACCCGCTCTTTGGCAATCGTCACACCTCTTCACAAAATCACCCGCATCTTCAAGGTTGTCCAATAGAATCCACAATTAAGAACTTTCGAGGCGGTCCTCACCCCACCATGATGGCCACCATAGGGTGAAGAATTGCAAGCCTCTAAGATACACAATTGTTCTTCCTCCGGTACACATCTACAAATCACACCATCCGTGCAAATCTTGAACAAGTATGGCTCATCCCAATAGAAATCCAAACTATCCCGCTTGAGCTTCTTCCTTTGGTTAGAATAGAGCTCACGCGGGATTACTTCGCTCACAAGGTAATTGGCAACATCGATAAACCATGACATATTATTCATTGACGCAAGGATTTGCTCGTCGGGAAATGAATCATTGATCTCAAGGCCATCACAAGGCCTCCCCTCCTCCTCCAAATGGGACAAGTGGTCTGCCACTTGGTTCTCACTACCTTTCCGGTCCACAATTTCTAGATCAAATTCTTGAAGTAGTAACACCCATCTCATCAATCTTGCCTTGGAGTCTTTTTTTATCATCAAATACCTAAGGGTGTTATGATCGGTGTGCACTATAACCTTGGCCCCCATAAGATATGACCGAAATTTTTCCATTGCAAACACTATAGTCAACAACTCATTCTCGGTGACTGTATAGTTCCTTTGAGCCTCATTCGTGGTCTTGCTTGCGTAGTACACTAGATAAAACATCTTATTAACCCTTTGACCCAAAACAACCCCAACTGCAATGTCACTTGCGTTACACATAAGCTCGAAAGACAAGCTCCAATTTGGTGCGGTAATGATAGGGGTAGTGGTCAACTTAAGCTTGGGAATCTTGAATGCTTGCATACAACCCGCATCGAACACAAACTTTGCATCCTTTTCTAGCAACTTGCACAAGGGGTGTACCACTTTTGAAAAATCTTTTATAAACCTCCGGTAAAAACCCGTATGCCCAAGAAAACTCCTCACCCCTTTGACAGAAATGGGGGGAGGAAGCCTGGAAATCACCTCTATCTTGGCTTTGTCAACTTCAATTCCATGCTTTGAAATTTTGTGACCCAACACTATACCCTCTTCAACCATGAAATGGCGTTTTTCCCAATTGAGTACGAGGTTTGTGTCTTCACATCGGGCCAATACTCTATCCAAATTTCTCAAACATTCTTCAAAGGAATCACCAACCACACTGAAATTATCCATGAAGACCTCCAATATATCTTCCACCATGAAGGGTGAAAATAACCATTATACATCTTTGGAATGTCGCTGGAGCATTACACAATCCGAACGACATCCGAGAGAAAGCAAAGGTTCCATACAAACAAGTAAAGATGGTCTTCTTTGTCGACGCCCCCTTTTTCCCTCCTGAAAGAAGGCAAAATCGGGTTTACGATATTATGGACAAAATAAGTCTTATTCCCTTTTCGAGGAATCGGGTTATGGAATTCAAAGAGTCGCCACCTAATGATTATAGTGCATTAGGATACTTAAAAAAGGATTTTTGAAAGATAAACCAGAGTTTAGGTAAGGGCTTGAGATTATCTCGAGGGGAAGGTGTTAGGCACCCCTCAAGATCCACTAGTGTGGTTCCCGGCCGTGCTTAGTTATGACTTTAAGAAGAGTAGGAATAAACAAGCAAAGTTTGCACATAGGAAGTATAAACAAGTTAAAAAATTTTGAAAGAAGAAAGACACAAGTGGTTTTGAAAAGAGAAAGCTTAGTTGAAGAAAGCATTGATTTAAGAAAACATCAATAACTAAAGAAAGAAAAAAAAGGTCCTAGGTTTAAATATAATATGAATCAGTTTGGTGCAATATCCAGCAATCATTCTCACATGAGACATTAGCGCACCGTCATTATCTCCATATTCTACCCTTCCTACCCCATTAAGGTATTTAAACACGATTAGTCTCGTTTTACTTATTGCATACTAATACCCATCCCGACCAATTAGTCCCGGGGTATTTGGACTTATAATCCTAAAAGGGGAGAAAGGGGGTGAGGGCATATATGGAGTTTAAAGGTAAAAATGCTAAGGCGTCAATCAAAAACAAATAGCACATAAGGGGGCATAAAATAAATATGCAAGGCTCACATAAAAACCCCGTAAATCACATAGCAATTAGTTTAGGAAGTCTTGCATATACTGGTTTTGTCTTTAATTAAAACTTAAACGGCGGACGAATTAGTTTAACACATAGAATAAGATAAAAGGTCTGCATTAGGCAACTCGGATCCAATTGTCAGGAATTGAAGTACTTAAGCGGATTACTGATTGAGAACCTAATGCAAAAAAGTTTTAAAGCAGAAGTTTGGAAATGATGGAAGTTTAGAAAGGGTTTTGAAAATCGACAGAATTGTCTAAGGAAATGTACAGTAGAGTTTTCAGAAACAAAAGTGCTATAAAAGGAAGATGGAATTTGAAAACTGTTTTGACAAAAGAGCTTTATAAAAGTGCAGACAGAGAGTTAGAAAACGGTTTCAGAAACCAGGAATGAAAATTTTAAAATGAAACTGCAGATAAGTTTGGACGAATTTTGTTTTGTTAAAAAAAATGTTGAAACTAATCGCCAGATTACTCAGTTTAAAACGGGTTTGGGACCCTATAGGCAGGATATCTATACCTTGATTTTATTGATTGTTATTCTTTTAAAACATTAAGGAGGATGAGTATTTGATCCTACAGTTTGCCTAGCGTTTATGCATTTCCTATAGGCATGATTTCTATATGCCTGAATGAAAAGAATGAATTTCTTATAGACATGATTTCTGGATGATTGAGTGAAAAGATGCAAAGCCTATAGACATGTTGTCTAGGTGGTTTGAAGTATTAAAAAAAATATAGGCATGGTTTCTAGGTGATTGAAAGCATTAAAATCCTATAGGCATGATTTCTAGGTGTTTGAGTAACAATATTAAACCTATAGGCATGATTTCTACCCTTTAACTCATGCAAGCAATATGAACCCCTCCCACACCCTTTACTAATATTCCCCGAGTTCTTTTTACAAGATTATTACAGAACCAAAAGATAGAAAGTAAACAGAAATACATCACAGCCTACAGCTAGATCCGAGCAGCCTAATTCAATCTAAATGCCCAATAACATGTCTTTCAGCAAATCCGAATTCCAGATTCCATGGCTTTCTCTTAGAGTGTTTCAAAGTTCCAAGGGTTTTTAGGAAGCCCAGGCAATGCTTACACCCTAAAGATTGAATGTGGTAACAGAGTAGTACAATGTGTGGAATTACTAGCCCTTAGGCATCCAAGTTCAGAGGGAGCTCTAGGGTCCCTAAGCATGGCTTACCAGAGGGGGGTAGAACTTATGAACTAGGAATGAGTGCAAAGTAAAGGAGGAACCATAGTAGAGGGTGGTCATACTCAGCCATGGCATAGGCTGGCACACCCCTTGCTTAGATTCAAACAAATAAGAGCAGACTCTTAGAGAGTCAAACTTAGGTCTGAAGGGTGATTAGGACACCACCAGACCCAAATTAGAGCTCAGCACATTGAGGGAAAAGGGAATGGGAAAATAATCGAGTAAGGACTCAGAAGATCTAGTCCTGGATCACAGACAGCAATTCATAGTGTTGCTATGACCCAGGACAATACTCACATACAAAGGGAGTAGAGGGAAAGGGATTAACATAACATGCTTGAAGGTAATTAAATAGTGCAGGAAAGCATAAATAAACACATAAAGAAAGGGGTAGAAACCGAGAAGTTGAACAGGGATGCTATTTAACATAGAAGAACATACCAGTTATAAATTCTAGAATAGCAGGATAGTAACAGTAAACAGACAGCCAGGCACAACAGGAACAGACTCAAGAAAACTCCCCAATTGCTTAGAAGTTCAGACATCAGGAGGTATAGATATATAATGCTCAGTAGTAGTGTAGAGAAATAGAGAGTAGTAACAGTAGTAGTAAAGAAGACAGAGAGATGAATTCTGATTTTTATTTTTCAGTCAGAATTCGATTATGAAGTGAAAAGAAGAGCATGTATTTATACTTGAAATCAGTCATGCAAGCAAGGAAAGAAAATTAGTCGAGTATCAATTAAGATCAATCAATCAACAGAGGTTCCTTTAATTAAGGAATCCCAATTTGATCAGTAAAGGACGAAAAATATTTAAGGAAAGGGGATCAAATAAACAACCTGTGCATAGTATACAAATAAGGGTGAATACATAAAAGTTATTTAAGGAAAAGTTTTTTGAAATACACGGTTTGTGCAAATAAGGTAAGAAGACCAATTAACAAACAATAAATCAAAAGTCTGAATTTTTATACGAATGAATCCAGTCTGAAAAGAGAGAAGGGTTTTACTTAGGTCGAGTCACGGGCAAAAATGGAAAGAAATCAATCAAGCTGTATTCAGAAGAAATATTGGACTAATTGCAAATTTGAAATACCATTTTAGGGGGAACATCATAGTATATAAGGAGCATACGAAAACTTCAAACATGAAAGAAGGAAAATCTAGCTTTTGGCAAAAAGGTCAGAACCATATGAAAATAGAGATGACTTTCAGAAATTGAAATCAAACTAGTTTAGAGGTGAGAACATGCAAGTCACATACACGTGGTCTGAAAACCCCCAAATTCTAGGGTTTTCGTCATTAGTCTAGTGTAGGGACAAAAACGATCAGATCAAGCAAGAGCAAACATAGAAAACCCAAAGGAACTTAATTATTCCGTGAAAACATGCTGAGGGAAACACAGTAAAAGAAAAATAGAAGGAAACATTAGAAGAAAACACATAGGAGTCAAAGTAGAAACAAACAGGAGTCAAAGTAAGACGAATACAGTAAGAAACCACATAAAATCATAGTAGAACGAGTAAAATCAAAGAAACCCTGAATCAGAGAAGATGAATAGCTTTGAAACCAGACCTTTGAAAGAGATTCAAGAAATCATTTTGAAAACCTTAAAACAAGCATGGATCTAGAGCGGATCTAGAGAAATATAGGAAAACTTCGAAGGGCTAGGGTTTCAGAAGAACCCTAGAAGTGAGAAAGGCCTGGAAAAGGGCCTGCTCTGAGCCAGGTGAGCCAGAGATAGGCTCATAGGACCAGGACATGCCGGAGATGGCTGTGAAACTTGAATCGGCGATGATCTAAGAGAAAATATTCAAGGTCAGACCTTGAATCTTCCAGTAGTAGGTGTACAAGAGCACATAGAGGTGAGTATAGGCCACCCAGGGCTTGAGGATGCCATGGGTTCCGGAGAAACATGGCGGAAGCCGGTGGGAGAGGGCTAGGATTTCGGAGGGGCTAGAGAGGATTTAGGAGACAGAGGGATTTTAGGGCGGCTATTTGTGAAAAAATGAATTAGGGTTAGGGGTAGTTGGGAAATTAAAAAGGAATGGGGAAATCGTGGCCGTTGATCAAAATGATCAACGGCCTTGATTAAAATAATGGCCGGGTGGGTTTGGAAATGGGTCAGGTAATTGGGTCGTTCAATTGGGTTAATTGGAGTCAGAATTGGGCTGTAATTGAAATCAAAAAGAGGCTAAAATTAAAATAGCCATTTTTCCTTTTTGAATTTATAAAAATAGTAAAAGATGTTAAAAATCAAATTAAAAATATTGGGTTGATAAACAATATGTAGGTATTAATTTGAAAATATTAGGATTTATTTTGTAATAAAATTGCTATTAAATCTAGAAGTAGGCTAAAATTGCAATTTCATGCAATTTTAATTTAAAAATACCAAATGGACTTGTAAAATCATGAAAAAATCATGTAAATTGTATTTTGACGTAAATATGAGAGTGAAATAAATTATTTACCAAAATGGCAAGTTTTGGGAATAATTAATGGATTTTATAGTGCAAATATAGGCCATAAATTGGTTTTAAAAATCCTAAAGAATTTGGGAAAAATACCAAAACCCTTGGGGATGCTTATATATATATATATACATATGCTATTTTGAAAGTATTTTGGGTATAAAAATACATAGGGAAAAATTGGGTATCAACAGCTGCCCCTCTTTACCCGAGAAGGATGAAAGAGTTGTCGGGTAAAGATAAGATGGCCAATTTTGACCGGAAACGGCGATTGTAAAAGAATTTTGACCGTGCTCTAGTTTTTGAGCTGCCTACATATCCCTGTTTTTACAGGAATCAGGTCATGTGTAGTTTAGGAGCCATTGGCGGAATATGCCGATGGAAATTTAAACGAACGGTAGCGATGGTCAGGTTTGAGAGGGTTCTTGGAATCGGACAGGCTGCGGAGAACTGGAGCGGGATCGCTGAGACAACCATGAGCCAGCCGGAGTACCTGCAAGTGAGATGTGCGTATATATTGCATAATTTAAACGTGATGCAAATTCCCGTTGGACCATGAATGCTGTCTTTAGACGGTTAGGATGACGTCGTCAGACTATGATCTCCTGGGCTATGAAGCGCATAAAATAAAAATTCGCAGGCCATAAAATGATGTTCTCGGGCTATGCAGATGGTGTCTCCGAACTATGACACCTTTGAATAAGTTGGCGATTTTTCAGTCCATGAGTAGGTGGCAATCTTTCAACCGAATGAATGCAAAGAGCGGCGATTTTTCAGCCAAGGCGAGAATTTAAAAAGCAGGAGGCGATATTTCAGCCGAAGCAAGAATTTAAATAAAGTGGCGATATTTCAGCCATGCAGGATAGAGACAGAGCTTAGTCTCAGAAGGCAGATAACTAGCCTTATGCAATATGGAGGTACAGCTTAACCTCGGAAGGCAGAGAGTAGCCTCATGCAAAATGCAGATGGAGAAAGATCTCAGTCTCGGAAGGCAGATAGATAGCCTTATGCAATATGGAGGTAGAGCTTAACCTCGGAAGGCAGAGGTTAGCCTTATGCAAAATGCAGATGGAGACAGAGCTTAGTCTCGAAAGACATATAGATAGCCTTATGCAATATGGAGGTAGAACTTAACCTCGGAAGGCAGAGAGTATCCTTATGCAAAATGCAAATGGAGACAAAGCTTAGTCTCGGAAGGCAGATAGATAACCTTATGCAATATAGAGGTAGAGAGCTTAACCTCGGAAGGTAGAGAATAGCCTTATGCAGAAATAGAGATGGAGATAGAGCTTAGTCTCGGAACGCAGATAGATATCCTTATGCAATATGGAGGTAGAGCTTATCCTCGGAAGGCAGAGAGTAGCCTTATGCAGAAATACAAATGGAGACAGAGCTTAGTCTTGGAAGGCAGATAGCTAGCCTTATGCAATGCAGAAATATAAAGAAACGAACAGTAGTAAGTTCTCTTAGCTGATAGATGATTGTGCTATCATGACTGCTGGGAAATACTGGGTGTAGATAGTAGACTTTTGCGAAATGAGTGATTGCTTTGAGAGTTTCGACTCTAAAGATTGGGTGCATTTTGCTTTTGCGGCCTGAATTCTGGTGGGCGGTTTGCGCTATTAAGACTGTTGGGGAGTGTCGAGTGCAGATAGTGACCCTCTGGAGGGTTTTTGATTTTGAAGAGCAAATGTACTTTGATTCGTTGCTTGAATTCCTGTATCCAAAGAAAAATTGTGAGTTTTATAGGGGAGGTTAGTTCGTATCCTCCAGCTCTTGGCATTGTGTATCATGGGGTAGCGTTGCTAAACGATGCGATCCAAATGATATTCTGGCATGACCTAGTGAATATAAGGCAAGTGCATGTATATATAGGTAAAAGAATTCCTTGATTATTTCAGGATGAACCAACAACTGCAACGTGGTTCAAGACACGACAACCTCGCTTGCTCCGGAATTTTGAGGGTCCTCCTCAAAATTCTGCCCCAGTTTACTGGGCTGGCGCTGCTGACGGCTGTGCTGGATGACTGAACGCGGAACAATCCCAGAATTTTGAGGGCCTCAAAATTCTGCCCCAGTTTGCTGGGTTGGTGCTGAAGAGAAAACTGACGACTGACTTCGGAATTTTGAGGGTCCTCCTCAAAATTCTGCCCCAGTTCCAATGGGGGGGGGGGGGAGGAGGAAGATGGAATTTTTATTAAAATATTACCGAACCCATAGGGCTGCCTACATATCCCTTGTTAAACAAGAATCAGTTCAGGCGTAATTCAAAATACATCATGAAAGAAAAGCATATGATCAAATGTAGTATCGCTTCACTGCGTCTGCGTTGATATGCTTCGGCCAGACTTCTCCGTCCATTTCTTAGAGAATAAGGGCTCCTCCTGTTAGAACCAGATGCACCATATACGGACCCTACCAATTGGGAGAGAATTTCCCTTTGGCTTCATCTTGATATGGAAATATCTTCTTCAACACCAGTTGTCCTAGTGTAAACTTCCTTGGCTTGACTCTCTTGTTAAAGGCTCTGGGCATTCTATTCTGATATAATTGACCGTGATAAACAACGTTCATCCTTTTTCCATCTATGAGGGCTAACTGCTCGTAACGACTCTTGACCCATTCTGCATCATCTAATTCTGCTTTTTGTATGACCCTAAAGGAAGGAATTTATACCTCGGCGGGGATGACCGCCTCTGTACCATAAACCAGCATGTAGGGAGTGGCCCCAGTTGATGTGCGGACCGTGGTACGATAACCCAGTAAGGCGAATGACAACTTCTCATGCCACTGTTTGTGCTTTTCGATCATCTTCCTTAGTATCTTCTTGATGTTCTTATTGGCTACTTCTACAGTTCCATTCATTTGAGGTCTGCAAGCTGTAGAGTTCTTGTGTTTAATCTTGAATGTTTCGCACATTGCCTTCATCAGGCCGCTGTTGAGATTAGAGCCGTTGTCGGTTATGATTGATTCCGGAACCTCGAACCGACAAACCATACGATCTCGGACGAAATCTGCTACTACTTTCTTGGTGACTGCCTTGTATGATACTGCTTCAACCCATTTAGTAAAGTAATCAATTGCCACTAGGATGAACCTGTGCCCATTTGACGCGGCTGGTTCAATTGGTCCAATGACATCCATTCCCCAAGCCGTGAACGACCATGGTGCGCTTATTGCAGTAAGCTCGTTTGGAGGTACCTTTATCATATCTGCATGTATTTGACAACGGTGGCATATCCGGACGTACTGGATGTAGTCTGCTTCCATAGTCATCCAAAAATATCCTGCTCAGAGTATCTTCTTTGCCAAGATAAAACCATTCATATGCGGTCCACAGGTCCCTGCGTGCACTTCCTCCAATAGTTTGGTTGCTTCTCTTGCCTCGACACATCTTAATAATCCCATATCGGGAGTCCTCCTATACAGGATTCCCCCACTGTGAAAGAAGTTGTTGGATAATCTTCGAAGTGTCCGTTTCTAAGTAGCATTGGCAAGCTCTGGGTACTCTCGTGTTGTCAGGTATTTTCTGATATCGTGGAACCAAGGTTTCCTGTCGGCTTCTTCTTCGACGTGAGCACAATAAGCTGGTTGGTTGTGAATCTTGACCTGGATGGGGTCAATAAAGTTTGTATCTGGATGCTGAATCATAGATGACAAAGTGGCCAGTGCATCGGTCAACTCATTCTGTACCCTAGGAATATGCTAGAATTTCGTCTTCCTGAACCTCTTTTTCAATTCCTGTATGTGATGCAGATAAGGGAGTATCTTGGGATTCTTGGCTGCCCATTCTTCTCGAACCTGACGTATGAGTAGGTCCAAGTGTCCGATTACTAGTAACTCCTTAACGTTCATTTCAATGGCCAGTTTAATCCCTAGAATACAGGCTTCATATTCGGCCATATTGTTGGTGCACGGGAACCTGAGTTTGGCGGATACCGGGTAATGCTGACCGATTTCTGATACCAGGACTGCTCCTATGCCAACTCCTTTGAAATTTGCGGCTCCATCGAAAAACATCCTCCAACCGTCATAGGATTCTCCAATGTCTTCTCCTATGAAGGATAGCTCCTCGTTATGAAAATACGTCTTTAGAGGTTCGTATTCTCCTCCTACAGGAATCTCGACGAGGTGATCTGCCAAGGCTTGTCCTTTGATTGCCTTCTGGGTAACATAAACGATGTCAAATTCACTTAATAGTATCTGCCACTTGGCGAGCTTACCGGTAGGCATGGGCTTATTAAGGATATACTTCAATGGATCCATCCTGGATATGAGATAAGTGGTGTAAGCACAGAAATAGTGTCTCAATTTTTGAGCCACCCAGGTTAGGGCGCAACAAGTGCGCTCTAATAAGGAATACCGAGCCTCGTACGGGGTAAACTTCTTGCTGAGGTAATAGATGGCTTGCCCCTTTCTTCCCGTCTCGTCATGTTGTCCCAAAACACAACCAAATGCCGCATCCAACATTGCAAGATAAAGCAATATGGGCCTCCCTAGCTCGGGTGGAACCAAGACTGGCGGTCTCGACAAGTATTCATTGATTATGTCAAAGGCCTTTTGACAATCATTAGTCCATTTAGTGGCGGCATCCTTCTTTAGCATCTTGAAGATGGGTTCACAAATGACAGTGGACTGAGCTATGAATCGACTGATATAGTTGAGCCTTCCCAGAAAACTTATTGCATCTTTCTTGTTCTTTGGCGGTGGCAACTCTTGAATGGATTCGACCTCTGACAGGTCCAATTCTATTCCCCGACGACTCACAACGAAACCCAATAACTTTCTAGCTGGGACCCCGAGCGCACACTTGGCGGGATTCAGTTTTAAGTTGTATCTCCTCAGTCTTTTGAAGAATTTTCTCAAATCTCCCATGTGATATACAGCTTTCCTGGAATTAATGATGACGTCGTCCACATACACCTCGATCTCTTTATGTATCATATCATGAAAGATTGTGGTCATGGCTCTCATTATTTAGCACCAGCATTCTTTAAACCGAACGACATCATTCTGTAACAGTACATTCCCTACGGCGTGATGAATGTCATTTTCTATGCATCTTCTTCATCCATCCACATCTGGTGGTATCCAACAAAACAATCGACGAATGACTGGAGCTCATGTTTGGCGCAATTATCAATCAGTATGTGTATATTTGGTAAAGGGAAATCGTCCTTAGGACTGGCCCGATTGAGATCCCGGTAGTCGATACAGACTCTAACCTTCCCATCCTTCTTCGGTACCGGCACAACGTTGGCTAACCATATTGGATACTCCACTACTCTGACAACCCTGGCTTTGACTTGTTTGGTGACCTCTTTTTTGATTTTCAAACTCATGTCTGGCTTGAACTTTTTGAGTTTCTATTTGACTAGTGGGTATGCCAGATCCGTCGGCAGCTTGTGAGCCACGATGGATGTGCTGAGACCGGTCATATCATCATACGACCAAGCGAATATATCCTCATATTCTTTTAGAAACTCTGTGTATTCTTCCTTTTCTGATGGTGACAAGTGTACGCTGATACGTGTTTCCTTGACATTTTCTACGTTCCCCAAATTGATGACCTCAGTTTCGTCTAAGTTAGACTTGGGCCTGTTCTCGAAATTCTTGACCTCCCTGACAACCTCTTCTGGTATCTCATCCTCTTCTGATTCTATATCCGTTTGTCGCACTGTCTCGTTGCAAGTCACGGTCGTTGGTTGATCATCAAGATATGTAATAGTAATGCTGTGTAAAATAAAGTAAATGGTAGAGAAACTAAATGAGAGAGAAACGTAAAGATAAACTTGGAAAATACTTTTTCATAATCGTTTAAAACATCGTAGCTCTTTTCAAAAGTAAAGACAATGCGGAGAAGTAAAATCAACTAAAGTAAAGTGTGGTGCATATGCGTCGTTTAGCCCCGCAACCCCGAGGCTCTCCGGGCACTGGTGGTCCTGATTGACCAATTGGCGAGGTGCTCTCCTTGGTTCATAGCTTGAATGGAAAGGCCTTCCTCCACTTCCTCCTCGAAGATAACACACCAATCCATATCATCTTCCAGAAACAAGTTCTTTATTGCTGCTAGTGGCTCGTCTTCCTCTGATCCGTACGAAGTGTCGGCTGGCTAAAAAATCTGCTCCAACTGAGGTACAGGGTGCTCCAGCGGATGGTATGGTCCGCGCCATGGGGGCGACCAGTGGTTGAACTCCTCCCAAGTGTACTCATACCCTAGGCCAAAAGTGGTATCGTGCTTCTTCAGCTTGATAGGTTTGGTGATACCCTCCAGGTTCTTGCCAAGTCCTTTTCCGGGTTCATACCCGCTCCAATTCAGGATGCTTTCAATTTTGTTATCCCACCACTTGTCTTTATCTATGGCGTTGACTCGCTCGATGTGATGGTATGTTTCTCCATCGATTTTCCTTCTACCTCCGATCATCGGGATGGCCTGGCGACTATATATAAGGTTGCTACCATCGCCATGAATGATTACTTCCTGATGATTCCATTAAAATTTTACATCCTGATGCAAAGTTGACGTCACATCCCCAGCGGCGTGGATCTAGGTTCGTCCTAGCAACAAATTGTAGGACGCTAGTACGTCAATAACTTGGAAATCGACATCGAACTAGGTGGGTCCCATCTGCATGCATAAGCTAATTTCTCCAATGGTGGACCTCTGAGATCCATCAAAAGCTTTGACACTGATAGCCCCGTCTTTGATCTCGTTTAATCCCTTACCCAATGTTCTGAGAGTTACCAACGGACAAATATTGAGGTTGGATCCCCCGTCGACTAGAATCCTGGTGACAAAGTGATCCTCGCATTGCGCAGTGATGTGCAACAATTTGTTGTGACCAAGCCCTTCTGGCGGTAATTCATCTTCATGGAAAGTGATCTTATGGCTTTCCAGTACTTGCCCCACCATGTTTGCTATTTCGCCTCCTGTTATGTTGCTGGGAACATAAGCTTCACTCAGTACCTGCCCGGAGGCCTGCTTGCTGGACTCAGCCAAGTGTTTCGGGGTGTACACCCTGCTTGTCCTGGTCATGCCCTGTGCGACAATCGCTTCCCCAGTATATGTCTTTCCCTTCCTTCTAGCCTCAGCGGTGTAATCCTAAGGTATAGCATTTGTCTTGAATGGGGTTACGTCTGTCATGGAGACTGGAATGGGTGCCTTAGGAGGTAACACAGTAACTTCAAACGGCGTAGGCACCCTTGGAACTCCGAACTCAACCTCAATTGGTTTCGGCGCCTTTGAAGGTGGTGCTTCAAACTCGAGTGCTACAGACACATTTACCACATCGCCCTCAAAGGGCTGAATCTGGACAATAATGGGATTGAGAGTAACTATTGGCTTCTTAGGCTCGTCTCCTTCAGCTATCAACCCGATTGACCCCTTGGGGTCCCAATCATCTTCGATCTCGATCATGTGGATGCCTCTACCCTCGAGGTCAGGCAAAGGGTTGTTACGGACATTAGGAGCAGGCTCCTTTGCTATAATGATCTTGTTGTTAATCAGGTTCTGAATCTTGTCCTTCAACGAGCGACACTCGTCGATGGTATGGCCCTTCATCCCGGAATGGTACGCAAGTCTTGTTTGGGTTGATCCACTGGAAAGGATTTTCTGGAGTTACGGCTGGGATAGGGGTAACGTAACCAGCTGCCTTGAGTTTTTAATATCATTTGTCAATTGGCTCGGCTATGGCGGTATATTGTCTGGGAGGTTTTCGGTCGAAGTTTGGTCTAGGTCGAGGGATGTTTTGATGGGTAGGAGGTGATGGGTAGTGAGAAGGTTAGGAGTTATATGCTTGGTATATAGGTGCAGGTTGGGAATATCTGTGTGAAGCGGGTTCATACGTAGGTGGTGGAGCAGGTGATGGAATTTGGTAGGTGGGTGATGATGCTTGGTAATTTAGGGTAGGTTGATATGTGAGTGGAGCTGAGGGATAGGTTTGGTACTTCATAGGGGAGTTGTTCCTTTGCGCAGCCATCACAGAATTCCCATCCTTTTTCTTTGATGAGCCACCAGACTATAAAGCCTTGTTGGTATCTTGCAATGCCTCGAGGTTAGTGACCATACCATTTTTGATGCCTTCTTCAATTCTTTCTCCCAACTTGATGATGTCGGAGAACTTTTGGCCCTCTATTAGCATCAGCCTCTCGTAGTACTGCGGATCCTGAGCACGGACGAAGAACCTGTTCATTTGTTCTTCCTCCAAGGCCGGTCTGACCTTAGTAGCTTCTTACCTCCAACGAGTAGCATACTCGGGAAAAGTCTCTATGGGCTTCTTATTGAGATTCTGGATATAGAACACATCTGGTGCATTCTCAGTGTTGAACTTAAACCGATCCATAAAGTCAGACGCCATCTCACCCAACTAGTCCATTTCTTTGCTTCCTGGCTAATATACCATGATAAAGCATCACCCTTCAAACTCCTCATGAACAGCTTCATGCGAATCTTCTCGTCCCTTCCGACTCCTACCAGCTTATCACAATACATTCTGAGGTGGACCCTAGGATCACCTGTACCGTCAAATAGTTCGAACTTGGGAGGTTTGTACCCTTCCGGGAGCTCAACATCTGGATGAACATAGAGATCTTCGTAATTTAACCCTTCAACACTTTTGTTACCTTAGAAATCTTCGACCCGGCTAGTCAACTTCTTGATATCAGCAGCCAAATTCTGAATGAGAGAGCTTTTATCATCTGTCTCAATTGCACTAGCGATTGGCTGACTATAATGTGGCATGGTGTCCACAAAGATTGGAGTGTTATGGTCTTTTGTGGTATTTTGTGTTTCAGCAACGTGCAGTGGAGTGTTGTTGCAGGTGTTGCAGGTTTGGGCATGAGCGGGTTGTGCTGGTGGTGTAGTATGGTTCTGGTTGTTGGCAACAACAGCGACAAGAGTGATTGACAGACTTGCCAGGTTTCGAACTTGTTCCAATTCTTCTCGAAATCTCAGCAAAGTTTGCTCAAGATGAGCAACAATTTCCTTAGTGATTGAAGCGTTCTGAGAGGTTTCCTCGATTTCCTTTCTAGCACTTGTGTCTCCCATTTTGCCTTTGTTCCTGTTTCTGGTAGGACTTGGAGGAGGAGGAGGTGGAGGACCCTTGGATCTTTTTGAGTACGCTGATGGTGCCAGAATGCACGAACTAACCTTTGGGGAGGGGAATAAAAATAATAATAAAAAAAAGGTAAAATGTTAGCGCGGATTCTGATAAATAATATTGCAATATTTAAACACATTGTGCTGAATATAAATCGCTTCCTAATTTGGGTGCCTCGTTGTGCCCGAGGTAAGCCTAGCGACAAATTAAATTTGGAGAACTTATAATGCTAAATGCCTCATTTTATTGATGAAAAATAAGACGAGTCTTAAAATAACTGAATGATAAAAATATCACTAATGGCCAATGGCCTTATTACATTATGAAATCAGAAAATAAGAGTCCTACTACTTGGTCCCAAAAGGACTTTCCCCAGATTCGGTACTCTTGCCTCCCTTGTACAGCTGCACCAGCTCACGCAGTCCCAGCAGCAAGTAAGCTCGGGCCAGGGGCCCACCTTCATTACCCTCAACATTCTGACAATCGTCAATCCTCTTCAGAAATTTACCTTCCAATTCCACTAAGCCTCGTTCCAGATACCCCAACCAGTTGTTGGCATTGACAGCCATATCCTTCCACTCGTTGATCAGCTTTTCGTGGGCTTCCTGTATTTCCCGATATTAGTTCTCGCATTCTCGCATCCTTTTGCGCAGTTGATTATATTTATCCTTTGCTGCAGTCTTTTCATCAATAAGCCTATGACCATGGACAAACCCTGGGTGACCTAAACAAATGTGATCATCTTCCAACCAACCTGTGTAGTGCGGCACACACCCGACATGATACCTGTCTGGTTCAATAGACTCCTTCCCTAAAACGAGCTTGCAGTGCCACATATGCTGAGCGTGGCACCTGTGCGGGCTATCATCATCCTGAAAGCCGGCTCTGAAGTGACTCATTTTCTCTATCCTGGGTATGATTTGTTTCCTTCCGGCTTGCCTCATGACTCGCAGGGGGACGTAAGGATGAGTTCCCATCAGGCCAATGAGTTTGAGGAATAGTTCATCTTGAGAACGGATAATGAACTCCCCTATTGGGAACCACTCGAACATCCACTGAATTTGCTCTTCTTTTAGATTCTCGAACAACTCTACCCATCCACTGGTGTCCTCTGGCTGGGCGAACAAGTTGGGCATGAAGTTCATTCGCTTTGGGTGATGAAAAGCGATATGGTCATCCCAATCTCTGCGTATGATTTCCTGTTTGTTGTCGCCTTTCTGAAGGTGTTCTATAAGCCAAAGCTGAAGTAACAAATTACAACCCTCGAAGTGTGGAGCCCCTTGTTGACATTTTCCCAAGGCTCGATAGATTTCAGCGATGATCATAGGTACTATGCTGAAAGACTGCCCGTCAATTCCTTCCATTAAGGTCTTGGTCACCATGGCTAGTCTGGTGTGGATCCTAGCCTTCTTCATAGGGAAATTTACCATGCCCAAGAAGCAAAACATGAACACGAACACCCTTCTATGTATATGCCCCAAAGAGGTGAGGGCGAATTCGTTCATGTAGGTGCGATAGGACTTGCTGTGGCCATACCTCTCGTATAAGAAGTCGAAGGATATGTAGGAGTCCTTCAATCAAGAAAGGTCAAGGTTTTTCTTGAGTTCCCTCATCTTAAGAAAGCCTCTACTTTTGCGATTCTCCGGTATAAGCAAACTCGGAGTTTCCCAAGGGATACCAGCTAGGCCCCCTATCTCTTCTAGCAGAGGGGTCATTTCCAAGTCTCCGAAACGGAACATTGATCGATCACCATCCCAAAATGATCTTGTTATTGGGTTGGATTTCCAGAAGTGAGGGTAAATTCCCTAAGTACTTGCGGATGAGGGTTTGATCACTACCATGAAGATCTTCCCACCAGCTTAGCAACCTTGGTTGGATGTTGGATACCATACCGAATATGGGGACCTCGTGCCTCATTTTCTGCAAAAAAAAATGTTAGGCCCTTAACCCCCACCGGACTCGACTATTTAAATCAATAATTAGCAAAAGGGCATTTAGTTTTCTAAATAAATGCACATAACGTGGAGGTGTCCGTTTGGGTTTCGAGGAAACCCGATGGATTTTGGTTTAGGCTATCTTAATGAGTCATTATGCGGACAACATAACTGACTCGACTAAGTTTGACCATGATGCATGAACAGTTTAATAAAGTAAGGTTTCTACTTTGAAGTGCTAGAAAAGGTACCCTTGAGCAGACAAATCAAGAGGGAAAGGCGCGGAACCGTCGACTACACCGTTGATCGACTGGTTTTACCGCAAATATGTTTTTGCCACATTTAGGGGTTATGATATCGGAAGGGCGCAACCACTCATTATAAGTGTTGCTATAGGATTTGTTTTGGCACGAGTGGGATATGATGTTGGAAGATGCAATTACAATAATGAAACAAATTACATGTATGTTCACGTTCATAAAGTAAAGATTACAATAAATGCTCGGAAATGAAAACAGAATTGAGATAATGGTAAAGCAGTAAAGGGGAAAACAATTAAAGGAAAAGAAAACACGAAGAGTCAAGTTATTATTCACGGAGAAATGATTAAAAGCAGGAAATAAAGGTAATAAAGGAAGCAATAAAATCATAAAAAGAACGTAATGGTAAAAGCCTTAAAGCATCTCCCCAGCAGAGTCGCCATGCTGTCGATGCCCCTTTTTTCCCTCCTAAAAGAAGGCGAAATCGGGTTTACGACATTATGGACAAAACAACTCTTATTCCCCTTTCGAGGAATCGGGTTATGGAATTCGAAGAGTCGCCACCTAATGATTATAGTGCATTAGGACACTTAAAAAAGGATTTTTGAAAGATAAACCAGAGTTTGGGTAAGGGCTTGAGATTATCTCGAGGGGAAGGTGTTAGGCACCCCTCAAGATCCACTAGTGTGGTTCCCGGCCGTGCTTAGTTATGACTTTAAGAAGAGTAGGAATAAACAAGCAAAGTTTGCACATAGGAAGTATAAACAAGTTAAAAAATTTTGAAAGAAAAAAGACATAAGTGGTTTTGAAAAGAGAAAGCTTAGTTGAAGAAAACATTGATTTAAGAAAACATCAATAACTAAAGAAAGAGAAAAGGGGTCCTAGGTTTAAATATAATATGAATCAGTTTGGTGCAATACCCAGCAATCATTCCCACACGAGACATTAGCGCACCGTCATCATCTCCATATTCTACCCTTCCCACCCCGTTAAGGTATTTAAACGCGATTAGTCTCGTTTTACTTATTGCATGCTAATACCCATCCCGACCTATTAGTCCCGGGGTATTTGGACTTCTAATCCTAAAAGGGGAGAAAGGGGGTGTGGGCATATATGGAGTTTAAAGGTAAAAATGCTAAGGCGTCAATCAAAAACAAATAGCACAGAAGAGGGCATAAAATAAATATGCAAAGCTCACATAAAAACCCCGTAAATCACATAGCAATTAGTTTAGCATGTCTTGCATATACTGGTTTTGTCTTTAATTAAAGCTTAAATGGCGGACGGATCAGTTTAACACATAGAATAAGATAAAGGTCTGCATTAGGCAACTCGGATCCAATTGTCAGGAATTGAAGTACTTAAGCGGATCTGATTAATAACCTAATGCAGAAAAGTTTTAAAGCAGAAGTTTGGAAATGATAGAAGTTCATAAAGGGTTTTGAAAATCGACAGAATTGTCTAAGGAAATGTACAATAGAGTTTTCAGAAACAAAAGTGCTATAAAAGGAAGAGGGAATTTGAAAACTGTTTTGAGAAAAGAGCTTTATAAAAGTGCAGACAGAGAGTTAGAAAACGGTTTCAGAAACCAGGAATGTATATTTTAAAATGAAACTGCAGATAAGTTTGGACGAATTTTTTTTTGTTAAAAAAAACATTGAAACTAATCGCCAGATTACTCAGTTTTAAACGGGTTTGGGACCGTATAGGCAGGATATCTATACCTTGATTTTATTGATTGTTATTATTTTAAAACATTAAGGAGGATGGGTATTTGATCCTACAGTTTGCCTAGCGTTTATGCATTTCCTATAGGCATGATTTCTATATGCCTGAATGAAAAGAATGAATTTCTTATAGGCATGATTTCTGGATGATTGAGTGAAAAGATGCAAAGCCTATAGACATGGTGTCTAGGTGGTTTGAAGTATTAAAAAAACTATAGGCATGGTTTCTAGGTGATTGAAAGCATTAAAATCCTATAGGCATGATTTCTAGGTGTTTGAGTAACAATATTAAACCTATAGGCATGATTTCTACCCTTTAACTCATGCAAGCAATATGAACCCCTCCCACACCCTTTACTAATATTCCCCGAGTTCTTTTTACAAGATTATTACAGAACCAGAAGAAAGAAAGTAAACAGAAATACATCACAACCTACAGCTAGATCCGAGCAGCCTAATTCAATCTTAATGCCCAATAACATGTCTTTCACCAAATCCGGATTCCAGATTCCAAGGCCTTCTGTTTAGAGTGTTTCAAAGTTCCAAGGGTTTTCAGGAAGCCCAGACAATGCTTACACCCTAAAGATTGAATGTGGTAACAGAGTAGTGCAATGTGTGGAATTACCAGCCCTTAGGCATCCAAGTATAGAGGGAGCTCTAGGGTCCCTAAGCATGGCTTACCAGAGGGGGGTAGAACTTAGGAACTAGGAATGAGTGCAAAGTGAAGGAGGAACCATAGCAGAGGGTGGTCATACTCAGCCATGGCATAGGTTGGCACACCCCTAACCCCTTGCTTAGATTCAAAAAAATAAGAGCAGAATCTTAGAGAGTCAAATTTAGGTCTGAAGGGTGATTAGGACACCACCAGACCCAAATTAGAGCTCAGCACATTGAGGCAAAAGGGAATGGGAAAATAATCGAGTAAGGACTCAGAAGATCTAGTCCTGGATCACAGACAGCAATTCATAGTGCTTCTATGACCCAGGACAATACTCACATACAAAGGGAGTAGAGGGAAAGGGATTAACATAACATAAGAGACATACCATACTTGAAGGTAATTAAATAGTGCAGGAAAGCATAAATAAACACATAAAGAAAGGGGTAGAAACCGAGAAGTTGAACAGGGATGCTATTTAACATAGAAGAACATACCAGTTATAAATTCTAGAATAGCAGGATAGTAACAGCAAACAGACAGCCAAGAACAACAGGAACAGACTCAAGAAAACTCCCCAATTGCTTAGAAGTTCAGACAGCAGGAAGTATAGATATAGAATGCTCAGTAGTAGTGTAGAGAAATAATGAGTAGTAACAGTAGTAGTAAAGAAGACAGGGAGATGAATTCTGATTTTTATTTTTCAGTTAGAATTCGATTATGAAGTGAAAAGAAGAGCATGTATTTATACTTGAAATCAGTCATGCAAGCAAGGAAAGAAAATTAGTCGAGTATCAATTAAGATCAATCAATTAACAGAGGTTCCTTTAATTAAGGAATCCCAATTTGATCAGTAAAGGACGAAAAATATTTAAGGAAAGGGGATCAAATAAGGGTGAATATATAAAAGTTATTTAAGGAATTTTTTTTTTGAAATACACGGTTTGTGCAAATAAGGTAAGAAGACCAATTAACAAATAGTAAATCAAAGGTCTGAGATTTTTATATGAATGAATCCAGTCTGAAAAGAGAGAAGGGTTTTACTTAGGTCGAGTCACGGGCAAAAATGGAAAGAAATCAATACAAGCTGTATTCAGAAGAAATATTGGACTAATTGCAAATTTGAAATACCATTTGTCGCACCTCCTTTTCCGCGCCCGCGAGGGTACAAGGGAGTTTTCTCCAATTAAAGGACAGTCGAAACGGGATCTGTTTGTTTGTTTCAGAGTTGCCACCTGGGAATTTTAAGGCGTCCCAAGTCACCGGTTTTAATCCCTGAATCGAGGAGAATATGACTCTGTCTATTTAACAGTCTGCGCACCAGAAATCCGGATAAGGAATTCTGTTAACCCGGGAGAAGGTGTTAGGCATTCCCGAGTTCCGTGGTTCTAGCACGGTCGCTCAACTGTTATATTCGGCTTGATTATTTTGATTTGTAAAATACATTTTTATTGCATGATTTTATTGTTACCGCTTCTATTTATATTTAAAGACCCTTCTTTGAATCGAATCACGCGTACGTATATTCGTGTTATAAATTATATTTTTAAAACATGCGGAGTTGTGTCACGCGTACGTGTACACAATGATATTGATAATATAATTATTATTTTTTTTCGAATTTTTTTTATTATTATAAAAATAGACTTAAGTTCGAAATTGCGCTTAAATAAAATTAAGAACGTCTGTTGCTCTTGTATGATTAAATAGTGAACTGCACATCTCGGGTTATATGAAATTAATATTGATGATCTCCGAAGAACCCCTTTTTATTAAAAATTTGCTCGAAGTTGCGCGAACGCATAATCCGAATCGCCTTTAGAAGTATAATCAAGTCACGCGAACGCATCCTTAATTATGCAAATATTCTTGACAGTAATATAAATTCTCTACAAATGTTTATTGCATCCATCTATTTTTAAATGTAAGAGTCATGAGAAATCACTATTTGAGATGCCTCTAAATTCCTTGAAAAGAATTCACAATTCATTAAGTGTTGACCGCAAATTATATTTTTACGTGTGAATTATATTCCTCAAAAACCATGAGTTTAAAGAGTAAAATAAAAATAAAATAAAAATAAACAACGTGTGATTAATACTACCATTTTTATGGTAAATACAATATTTATCTACCCAAAAAGCGAATTGCGTATAAACTTAGGAAAACAATTGATTTAATAAATGAAGTAATATTTTTTGAAGAATTTTCATTGTTATATTTGGAGCAAACGCTATTTACACATTTTTTGACTTAAAATGTTACAATCTATAAATCTCATCCTTCTTTTACACCACTTGTTTTTAGTCCGAGGTTATAATTGTTTGGTTAATTTTGCTTACGAAGATTGGGTTTGAGATAAATAAACCAATTCTTATATTCTGCCTATGCGAATATTTGCAAACACTAACTCTATATTTTGTAAAAAAATCATTGACATTATTTCATATATTAAAAGAAATGAGTTGATCGCGTTCCTAAAATAACTAAGCCATTTGTTATTAAGAAAGAGAACTAATCTACCAATTGATTTAATACTATATTAACCAACTAAAACAAAACTGAAACTTAAACTAATAAAATTTAAATGAGTAGAAGACATCCTTATAATCAAACTTCATTTACTTGCCATGTTGAAGCTTTTCATGACATGAATTTTCAGATATGTACCTGATATTGGAAGCAAAAGAAAATGATGATGAGAATCAGCAGCAATAATAACAGTACAATAGCAACAACTGCCCAGCAACAGTAACAACCCAGTAGCAGACCGGTGGAGTAGTAATCCCAAAAACAAAAGCTTTAAGCTTTAAATGAAATAACAACCATTAATACTAATTTCAAACAAAGAAAGAAAGCAATAGATTTTTTTTAGTTTTATTTTTATTTTGAAAGCTTAAATATTTTTCGGAATTTTTTTCTCTTCTATTCTCTGTCCGTTTTTTTCTCTCTATCAGTATTCTTGTTGTGTCTTGTGTTCAAGACTTCACATATATATAATCCCATCCCATAAATCTTTTAATCAATTAAATCAATACTTTTTCTCTACCCAACCCATTATCTTTCCACTCATCCCCATTACATTAAATAAACATATCACACCACCCCATTATATTTTGTCCCCCATGCTTTATTTAAAATAATGCAAGATTCCCCTTTAATTTAAATCTTGTCCCCCCTTTATATTAAATAATCATATCACAACCCACCCCATTTCATTTTGTCCCCCATGCTTCAAATAAACAATTTCAAAATGTACAATTCCTAAACTACCCCTTCCGACCTTACTGAAATTACCAAACTACCCCTGAACGTACTACAAATTTACCAAATTACCCATCAGCTATAACACATCAATTAATCATAATTCAACCAAAATATAGTCAAGATGACCAATTCTTCAACAATCTTCAACAACAATTTACATGAACATGATGAACAATACAAACTCCAAATTAATGGAAATAAATCAACCATATCGGGAACCAATCCTGGTTAATTTAGATCATCAATGGATGAACAAAGATACAACAATACCAACAACAATATGCATGATTCAAATTAAATCAACAAATCACAAACAAACATAAACTCACATTAAATCACTGGATTTAAACATGAACTTCAAACCAAGACGAACATGAATTAAATCTATCTTTAAGCAACAAAACATGACAGATTCAATGATTCAAACAACATTACTAATTTCCGGAAAATACATAACAACATGAGACAAATTGAAGAGATAATTAATTAAATTCCAATTTGAATCTAACAAACATTAAACTAACAAATATTCACTTAAACAACAATACAAACATGAAATAAACATGAAAAATAACTAATTAATCTTTCATTTGGAATCTGAAAAATTAATTTAACAAACAACACATGAACATGAACTAAAAATTAATTCAAACGATAAACAAAACAAACCTTTGCCGATTTTAGATTCGAAAATATCAAAACGAAATGCGGACAAAATAAAATTCAAAAATCTACTAACCGGAGATGGACGACGAACAAACGACTAAACCAACAACGAACTTGACGAGCCTCGACCAAAGCTCGAACCAACGATGACGAACGCGATTAAGAAGTAACTGAAGAAACAGGACAATAGCAAAATCTGGACGATGAAGCAGTAGCAAACGGGATGACGAAGGAGGCAGAAGCAGCTAATGACGATGCTGCCATGGCCAGCGAATTCAACTACCAGAAACGCGAGCAGCAGTAGTTCGGAGACTGAAGCAGTTGTTCGTGTGTTTGGCTAGCGACGGAGTAAGCAGCGACGAGCCGCATCCATGGAATCCATGGTGTTTCAGAAACAAGGGCAGCAGCGAGAGACAAAAGTAGTAGCGCGAGCTTGGAGTAGCCATGGACGCTCGTCGCAGCTGGACATGGGCAGCAGCGTGACACAGTGGCGTCGACTTGTTCGGCTTAAGGACATCAAAGGAGAAGGACGCAGCAACCTGAGCAGCTGGTCGACGATGAGCTTGGCCATGGAAGCGACTGGGTGTAACAGTGGAAGGAGGCGACGGAACAGTAGGGTCGACGGGCCAAGCGACTGGGTGTAACAGTGGTGTTTGGTGGTGGTTTGGACGTGATGCTGGTGGAGGTCAGCCATGGATGTTGATGGCGAAGCTCAGTGACGACGGGGATGAAGCGGGCAGCGGTGGGTTTGATATTTTTTCTTTTTTGATTGAGGGTTTTCCGGCGATGCAACGGGGAGGTCGACGTGGATAGTGGTGACGTTGGTTGTTCTGAGTGGACGAAGAAGAAGGTAAGCGCAACCATGGGAGGTGAGGTTTTAGGGCAGCCATGGTTGTGTAAGATGGAGATGGAGAAGAAAGAGCAAAGGTTTGGGGGGGGGGGCGGATGACTTAGGTCATTTTTAGGGTTTTTTCTTCCTTTTTTTTTGTTTTGTTTTGTGTCTTTGAAATGCAAGATAGGGGTATTGGGTCTTTTGGGTTATGGACTGGGTCGACCCAGTTCGAAATGGACTGGGTCGTAGGGAAGATTGGGCCATTTTTTGGGCCTGTGGCTTGAAATTGAAAGAAGAGGCCCAATTCCGACTTTCTTTATATTTTCGCTCTCTTTTCTTCTTTTGTTTTTCTAAAACTAAATTATAAAAATACTTAAACTATTATTAAGAACTAAATTAAGTTATAAAGGCGCAAATTAACTCCCAATAACAATTAACGCACAATTAAGTATTAATTAAGCATAAAATTGTATATTTGGACATTAAATGCTAAAAATGCAAACGATGCCTATTTTTGTAATTTTTAATTTTTGTAAAACAATTTTAATTACTAACAATTGTAGAATTAAATCCTACATGCAAAATGCGACATATTTTTGTATTTTTTTATTAATTTAGCGAATAAACACGCACAGACAAATACAAATAATTCTTCAAAATATCACAAAATATCACAAAATTGCACACCAAAGAAAAATCATTTTATTTTTGAATTTTTTGGGAGTTAATTCTCATATTGGGCAAAAATCACGTGCTTACAGCTGCCCCTCTTTGCCCGAAGACACGAAGGGTTTTCGTGCAAAGATAAAGCGAGCGATTTTTGCCCATCCGAGTACTCCGTGTGAAGCATTTTTTGAAAAAGATTTGACCGAACCTTTGCTTCAAAGGTTTCCTACATATCCTGGGCTAAACAGGAATCAGGTCAATGTAGTTCGGGAAGCTTTGGTAGCTGGGACTACCGTTGGACTGTAATGTTACTGTTGTTGCATGCTATTACCACTGCTTACCGATCTCCTTGTTACACCGTGCTTAAAAAAACAAGAAGCTAGGCTAGAGTACAATTTGTTTTTGTTGCCTTGCTTCCTTGTCTGCTTGCATTTCTTCCGGTACTTTTCTTCTTTTGACACATGCACTTGAGTTTGTGCTGTGACCTCTTGTTGCAACCTTCTGCTTCCCGGTGCCGGGGAATTTTATTGTTTCCTGCTGGGGATTCCTATTGTAACCCTCTGTTTTATTGTCCTCTGACTTGATCTTGGAAATGTATGCCTCTGTTATCTGGGCGGGCTCCCAACTTCAATACTTGAAAATTAAAGACTTGAAATGTATGCCTCTGTTATCTGGGCGGGCTCCCAACTTCAATGCTTGAAATGTAAAGACTGAAATGTATGCCTCTGTTCTATGGGAGGGCTCCCAACTTCAACAACTGAAATTTAAAGACTGATATGTATGCCTCTGTTATCTGGGCGGGCTCCCAACATCAACAACAACTTTTAAAAATAAGCGCCATTCCTCTCTTCAGGCGGGCTCCTGACTTCAAATACACAACTTTTAAAATAAATGCCTTTCCTTTCTTCAGGCGGGCTCCTGACTTCAACAACAATTTTGAAAATAAATCGCCATTCCTCTCTTCAGGCGGGCTCCTGACTTCAACAACAACTTTGAAAATAATCGCCATTCCTCTCTTCAGGCGGGCTCCTGACTTCAAACCATACATCGCCATTCCTTTCTTTAGGTTGGCAAGATTTCAAACACTAAATCGCCATTCTATTCTTCAGGGGGCTACTGACTTCAACAACTTCTTCTTTTTTTTCAAATTCAAACTTCTTCTTTTTTTCAAATTATCCTAGGAGAAAATTCATCAAACTAGGATTTGATATCTTATCTTAGGAGAAAGATTCATCGGACTAAGATTTGATATCTTATCTTGGGAGAAAAATTTCATCAGACCAAGATTGTGACTCTAGGAGATAAATCGTCAGACTAGGTCCATTTTGTTGTGATCTTAGGAGAAAGATTCATCCGACTAAGATTTTATCTTGGGAGAACAATTTCATCAGACCAAGATTTTGACTCTAGGAGATAAATCGTCAGACTAGGTCCATTTGTTGTGATCTTAGGAGAAAGATTCATCCGACTAAGATTTTATCTTGGGAGAACAATTTCATCAGACCAAGATTTTGACTCTAGGAGATAAATCGTCAGACTAGGTCCATTTGTTGTGATCTTAGGAGAAAGATTCATCCGACTAAGATTTTATCTTGGGAGAACAATTTCATCAGACCAAGATTTTGACTCTAGGAGATAAATCGTCAGACTAGGTCCATTTTGTTGTGATCTTAGGAGAAAGATTCATCCGACTAAGATTTTATCTTGGGAGAACAATTTCATCAGACCAAGATTTTGACTCTAGGAGATAAATCGTCAGACTAGGTCCATTTTGTTGTGATCTTAGGAGAAAGATTCATCCGACTAAGATTTGATATCTTATCTTGGGAGAAAAATTTCATCGGACCAAGATTGTATCGGGAGGGAAATTCATCAGACTAGGACTTTTTATCCTAGGAGAAAAATGTAAAGATCAATGATTTGAGAAACTTACCTTCGTAATTCCTTCTTTTCTTTTCTCCTTCCTTCGCGCTGCTTTGTTCTTGCTTGCTGGGGATAATACCACTGCGGTAGTTTTCTTTCTTCCCCTCCTTCAAATTCAATTTTTTTTTCAGAATTTATTTTCTCTCAACACTGCTGGGGATAAAAGTGTTATCTTCTTGGGATAACGTCGTTGAGGATAACGTTGCTGGGGAATTTTATCCCTTCAAATCGATGCTTCATTCTTCTGGAAGCTCCTAGGGATGATAATGGCTTTTGTTTTTCTGAGCACAAATGTCATCCCTTTGTTCTATCTGCTGGGTATCAATTTCCTCCATTGGAAACTTATTATAATGGGGCAACACTAGTTCAAAGACCACTTCCCTTGAGACTGGTGTTATTTTTTATTCTTCCTCAAATGGGTACCTGACTTCCAGAAAATTTTCCAAATGAAAGGAAAATTTTCTGCCCCAGTTTTGCAGTCTCCCTTATGGCATGCATTTCTGTCATCAATGCCATTTCTTTTACCCGTTTTAAACAAAATTTGTTAGTTTAAAACGCGGTGGTTGGTTGCGATACTCCTACTTGGGATGGCTTTCCCCTTTCTCCTTCCTTGCTCTGCATTCCACAAGGGACGATATTATTTGGTCAGGATAATCCTTTTCTGCTAGGGATATCCCTCTTCTTTCATGGCATGGCTCGGAGACTTGCATTTTTCCGACCTTTTAGTCTCGCATGAATTTTCCAAGTCATGCTTATTGCTCTCCTTGATTTGTCCACGGGCTTTGAGGTTTAATAACCTTTGATTTCGGCAAGGATATCCCTCTTGACACTCGTCAATCCTTTTGTCAATTCCCTTTTGCTGGGGATATCTTTCTTGACACTGGCCTTGTGCTTGTTCCTTGCTGACTATACCACTTGGATGTACTAGCCAGATCTTATCTTGGAAAGCTGAGCCTATTTTGAAGTCATTTCCCACTGGTTCTAACCAAACAGACTCTACTGGGGAAATTTCTATGAAAGGAAAAGATAAAAGGAAACAGAATAAAAGACAACGGAAAAAGATGACTCTTTAATAAAAGAAACTATAAATAAAAACCTATCAAACGCAAATACCGACTCTAATGGTCATGACATGCACATGTGGCCTATCCTCTGCCATCAATCATTTTTCAAGACCTTCAATTGGCAATTCCCCATTTGATTCTCAATCTTATTCGACTTGTAGTGCCCAAAAGGTTTTCACTATCAAGTCTCTCTCATTTTGGTTTTTCTCTCAGCTTTCATCGCCTTATGGTGCCTGTGAAGGTTTTCACCAATAAGACTCTCTCATTTATATCACTTTCCAGCTGGGGATTTGGAATGTTGACGGTATGACTCTCTTTGCTGGAGATTAGAGTCCTTTCTGCTGTGGAACAAAATATTATGTTCGCCGGTAAGACTCTCATTTGTCTGACTTGGCATCTTTTGCAGACTGGTCAGAAGGTCTTTCTTTGGACCGTAATGTGGTTTTTTTGGATAGGTTTAGAAAGAAAGGGTATTAAAGACTCAAAAAACAAAATAAATATGGGGTTTTAAAATTACAACCTTCGGAACCAATTTTGCTTACCACGAGCGCAACCCTTGCCCCAGTTTCTTGCTTGGGGATTATTTATTTATAAATATTTTTTTTTACTTTTTAACACCATGCACACTATGCATACTATGCACCCTATGACCGAGCCGTGAAGCGCCTACGTATCCTCTTTGAGGAATCAGGTCAAACGTAGTTCCCAATTCCTCTTTTTCATTTGACTTTCTTTTGTTTTTTTTTTCATTTTTCTTTTTCTTTTTTCGTTGTTTTTTTTTTTTTGATTTTTTCTTTACCTTCCAGGCTCGTATTTCCTAGTCATTGCTATTGATTCCGAACGAGGGGTATGAAAGAAAATAAATAAGGCTCAAAAGGGGTAACGAAGGATAAAGTGTTTAGGTAGCAGAACAAAATGCCTTCGTCATTCCAGTCTTCAAAACATGCCAAGTGCAAACAACACAATTGAACATAGATTTATAGTCTCTTCCGATGGTGCTGGACTTGACAATTATGTTAAACACTTGCTTTTTCATTTGTCATTTCTAAAGCACTGCTGGGCGACACTCTCACTCTCATGAACGACCCTCATGCCAATTTGGCGAATCTTGCATTTAACGGTTTTCTTTATGTTTTACTTGCCCCAGTTCCACATGACTCGGGCTTCAAATAATCTCAAACCGTTCTTATTTCCTTTAAATGCTTTGATCACCTTCCCAGGGTTTTATGATTAACTTTATAGACTAGGCCCAAACTGTGTGCGCATGTCATGTCCCTAGAATCGGCATTGAACGAAAATGACAAAAGGACTAAATAAAAAGATGACTGGAAATAATAAAAGACCGGCTTTTGTATTAGATTTCCGGCGAAATGGTTAGAAAAACAAACAACACAACCAGAATAAAATCTTAACACAACATCAACGAGACTTAAACAAACTGATACGACAAAAATGGAAAGATAAGAAGGTTTGACACAAGACAATATTCGGATTACAACCCTAAGAATAATCCGGACAACAGAAATGACAACAAAATAAGCCACCACAAGCTTCTCTCTTGCTAACCAAGGAACGGAGTGTCCTCCCATTTTATCAAAGTTGGCATCTTTAGCCACTGAGCTTTGCAATATTGTCCAGACCATTTCCAACTTCGATATCATTATCATCGGTTAGCGGCTTTCCGGGATGACTCTAAAATCCCATGTTACCAGGCATCCTCCCCATAAAGTGTGCATCATGATGTGCAGGTAAAGGATTCTGCGCGATATTCTGGGTGTCATTACCTTGGATTACAATCAGATTTTCCTGGATCATCCTTTCTATTTCTTTTTTCAAATCCCGACAACTTTCAACATTGTGCCCCTGGGCATTGGAATGGTATTCACACCTTTTAGAAGGGTCAAAGCTTCTTGCACGTGTGTCCAGATGATTTGGAGGAATAGATGCAATCATGTCGTGATGCTTTAACCTCTCAAATAAGCTTTCATAGGACTCTCCTATTGGTGTAAAATTATCTTTCAACCTTCGTTCCCCTTTATACTTCTGGCTTGGATGTGGGTTATAGGGCACCTGAAAGTTATGTGGAGGCTTCTGGAGATTTTGTGATGCTCGTGCTCGCCTTCTGGGGCGTTTTGGTGGCCGGGCAACATACTGAGGTGGAGCAATAGAGTGTTGTGGGTTCTGAGGGGGATAATATTGCTCAGGGGATTCATAGATAACTTTAGGAGGCTGCTCATACCTTCGAGATGTTCTCTTAGGACCTCTTCTTGACCCTGATGTCATCATGATTTCTTCAATCTTCTCATTCGTGTCGCAAAAATTATCAGACTCAACCCGGACAGCATGAGTTGCAGCTTTAAAAACTGCTTGACTTATAATTTTTCCGGTCTTAAGACCATTCTCTATTATTTCTCCCATTTTGATTGCTTCTGAAAAGGATTTGCCAACTGCGGACATCATGTTCTGAAAGTAATCTGGCTCTTGCGCTTGAAGGAAAACAATTATTAGCTCGTGGTCATCCATGGGTGGCTTAACTCGAGCTGCTTGCTCTCTCCATTTAATGGCATATTCCCTGAAACTTTCACTTGGTTTCTTCTTCAAGTTTGAAAGGGAAATGCGATCTGGGGCAATGTCGACGCTGTATTGGAACTGTTTGACAAATGATTGTGCCATGTCGTCCCAGACATACCAGCGAGACGTGTCTTGATCCATAAACCATTCGGAAGTTACTCCCGTAAGGCTTTCCACAAAATAAGCCATCAACAATTCTTCATTTCTTCCCGCACCTCTCAATTGATTGCAATACCTTTTCAGGTGGGCAATGGGATCTCCATGTCCATCGTACTTTTCAAATTTGGGAGTCTTGAAACCAGGAGGCAAGTGGACATCGGGGAACATACATAGATCTTTGAAGGCAACACTTTTTTGACCAGACAACCCTTGCCTGTTTTCAACCATTGTTCTAAGTTTTTCACTCTTTGGGTCATTTCTTCTTGTACCATCTTTCGGGCAGGCTCTTCAATCTTTGCAGGAAGATCAAACGAGTACGGGTGGTACTTAGGAGAGTGGTACTGCTCTTGTTGTGTCGCAAATTGTGACTCATGACGAGGCTGTCCTTGCCCACTGGCCCATGCTTGACACCCTCCGGTCATTTGCTGTTTCAGTATTCTATTTTTTTCGGCACAGTAGACTCTTGTTGAACCCTCTGAACAAACCGACCAACTCAACTTTCTTCACAATTCAAAATAAAACATGTTAGAATGGACTCAGTCGGTTCTTATTACTAGCAACATCCTTTTTTTCTTTTTTTTCCGATTTTTTTCATTCATTTTTTCATTATTTGTTGTGGTCGAATCTTATGGAGATTGCCTACGTATCATGACCCCGCATGAATCAGACCTTGCGTAGTTCGGACCAGTAAAAGATAAGCAATACTAATCATTTTTTTTTCAATTTTCATATTGGGTTTCAAAGGTTTAAAAATAACCTGCAAACTTGAAAATCAAACGACCCACATATTATAATCAAAAGTTTTACAAACTCCAAAACAAACGGCCAGCTTCCTTTCTCCATTTGACAAATGCAACCAAACGGTTATTTTTGCAAATGTGGCCCCTTCCAAATTTTGAGGCCGGAGAGGATTATTTTATGACACTTTACACACTTGTCCATTCTTTTACGAAAATAGCCTTTCGACAACTGAAAGATACTCTGAGGCTATTTCGGCAAGAACGATTTAAGACGCGGCCGAAGCTGGCTCGACTTATTATGACAAAATTCAAACGGTATTCACCTGACCGCTGACTCTTTGTTTTTTTTTTCAAATTACAATAAAAACCAGGTGTTGCAACACGGCCCTTCAGCGCCTTGGGGACGAAGATTTTTTAAGGCTGTGTGGGTCAACTGGACCAAATTTTTAAAAAATGACCCAAAGGTGGCTGTTTATGCAAAGTCAGCCTTCCGGCGTCCCTTTCGGGAACATTCGGCTATGCCTTGATAAAACAGCGTCACCCGACTTCTTTATGACAAAATTAAAATTTGACATATTTTTTTTTGCCTATTTTTTAGCAAAAGGGGAGGCTGGACACTGCCCGACTTATTTATGACAAAATTAAAATTTTGACACGTTTTTATTTATTTATTAGTTTTTGGCTTATTTTAGCAAAAAGGGGGTTGGACCCGATGAGGGTTGCCTACGTATCTCACATCCGGTGAGAATCAAACCCGCGTAGTTCGGGCCTCGTGAATAAGTAAATGAACTAATATTTTTTTTATTGGAACTGTGAAAGAACTGCTCAAAGGAAGTATATATATTTTTTTTGATTGATTTCTTTTTGAAAGAAAAACTCGTAAAAATTCCTTTTCTTTTGATTTGAACTTTGAGAATTTCAAAAGTAAAAGGAAGTTTTTTTTTTCGAATTTCCATTTGTCTTTTTTTTTATTCTAAAGAAAAAAATATTTTTGGAATTTTACTTTTGATAAAAGAAATGCTTCTAAAAAATATTTTTTGAATTTTGAATTTTCTTTTCAATTTTGAAAGAGGAAGGAAAATATTTTCAAATTTGTTTTATTTTATTATATATTATATATATATATTTTTTTTAATAATTAAAAAGACTTTCTAAAGAAGTCAATAACGGAAAATTTTTTTTGGATTTTTTTTTGTTTTGAAAATTGAGAGTCTAAAAAAACCTTTTCTAGACATTTGGCACGACAAATATTTTTGCAACAAATAAAGATATATATACATTTTTTGGAAATAAAGAACAACTTTTTGGATTTTTATATATATACATATTTGCAACAAATAATAAAACCACTTTCGACGCGACTCTTTTTATTTTATTAGTTATTTTTATTTTGGTATCTAAACAAATAAATAAATAAAAACTCATTTTAAAACAAGACTCTTTTTCATTTTCATTTTCAGGGGAAGACAAACTATTTTCCTTTATATATATATATATATATATATATATATATATATATATATTTGAAAAATAAGACAGAACAACGATTTTTTTTGCTTTCTATTTTTTCTTTGGTTTTAATAAAACAAACTAATAAAACATTTTTTTTCATTTTCTCAAAATTTCGGCGGAATTTTGACAGTATTTGGGCATTGGTTTTTTTCTTTCAAAAATAAACAGTCAATTCCCTAACCGCTATTTCTTTTTTTCAATTTTAAAATATTATTCATGATATTCAAAAGTCAGTCAACACACAAATCCGGATCAAATAAATGCGCAAGTAGCAGCAAGTAAGATGCATCAGGATGGTCATTTTTTTTGGTACACCTGTCCTAGACAGACCCAACCCCTGTGTTGAGTCTCCAAAGTCAAATGCACGTGATGCAAACAATCGCTCCTACTAGGGATCCGGCATGAAGCTGAGTTATTCTAAGTGAAAAAACCTGAGGCATATTGATCTAGCCCTGGCTTACCCAAACGGACAGTTTGAGCCGAAGCGGGGGCAACGTACCGGGAGCACGAAAGTCTACCCGGCCTAGTTACTTGTCCCAACTTCGTCTTATTTGGTATGACTTTAACAGAAAGGTGGGCCACGCGCACGTGTGCACCATAAATTTAGAAGACTCAGAAAGAAGGGGGTTTCGTAGCAGTTGTATATATTCATAATTCAAATAATATTAAAGCGGTAAAAGTGTCATTTAGCACATTGGGCATATATAAAAAAAATCAGATAATAAATAAAGCCAACTATAACAGTTATTTTAAGCTCGAATTCTTAAACCCTGAACCAGTGGTTCTGGGTGTTAGTCCCCAGCAGAGTCGCCAGAGCTGTCGCACCTCCTTTTCCGCGCCCGCGAGGGTACAAGGGAGTTTTCTCCAATTAAAGGACAGTCGAAACGGGATTTGTTTGTTTGTTTCAGAGTCGCCACCTGGGAATTTTAAGGCGTCCCAAGTCACCGGTTTTAATCCCTGAATCGAGGAGAATATGACTCTGTCTATTTAACAGTCTGCGCACCAGAAATCCGGATAAGGAATTCTGTTAACCCGGGAGAAGGTGTTAGGCATTCTCGAGTTCCGTGGTTCTAGCACGGTCGCTCAACTGTTATATTCGGCTTGATTATTTTGATTTGTAAAATACATTTTTATTGCATGATTTTATTGTTACCGCTTCTATTTATATTTGAAGACCCTTCTTTGAATCGAATCACGCGTACGTATATTCGTGTTATAAATTATATTTTTAAAACATGCGGAGTTGTGTCACGCGCATGTGTACACAATGATATTGATAATATAATTATTATTTTTTTTTCGAATTTTTTTTTATTATTATAAAAATAGACTTAAGTTCGAAATTGCGCTTAAATAAAATTAAGAACGTCTGTTGCTCTTGTATGATTAAATAGTGAACTGCACATCTCGGGTTATATGAAATTAATATTGATGATCTCCTAAGAACCCCTTTTTATTAAAAATTTGCTCGAAGTTGCGCGAACGCATAATCCGAATCGCCTTTAGAAGTATAATCAAGTCACGCGAACGCATCCTTAATTATGCAAATATTCTTGACAGTAATATAAATTCTCTACAAATGTTTATTGCATCCATCTATTTTTAAATGTAAGAGTCATGAGAAATCACTATTTGAGATGCCTCTAAATTCCTTGAAAAGAATTCACAATTCATTAAGTGTTGACCGCAAATTATATTTTTACGTGTGAATTATATTCCTCAAAAACCATGAGTTTAAAGAGTAAAATAAAAATAAAATAAAAATAAACAACGTGTGATTAATACTACCATTTTTATGGTAAATACAATATTTATCTACCCAAAAAAGCGAATTGCGTATAAACTTAGGAAAACAATTGATTTAATAAATGAAGTAATATTTTTTGAAGAATTTTCATTGTTATATTTGGAGCAAACGCTATTTACACATTTTTTGACTTAAAATGTTACAATCTATAAATCTCATCCTTCTTTTACACCACTTGTTTTTAGTCCGAGGTTATAATTGTTTGGTTAATTTTGCTTACGAAGATTGGGTTTGAGATAAATAAACCAATTCTTATATTCTGCCTATGCGAATATTTGCAAACACTAACTCTATATTTTGTAAAAAATCATTGACATTATTTCATATATTAAAAGAAATGAGTTGATCGCGTTCCTAAAATAACTAAGTCATTTGTTATTAAGAAAGAGAACTAATCTACCAATTGATTTAATACTATATTAACCAACTAAAACAAAACTGAAACTTAAACTAATAAAATTTAAATGAGTAGAAGACATCCTTATAATCAAACTTCATTTACTTGCCATGTTGAAGCTTTTCATGACATGAATTTTCAGATATGTACCTGATATTGGAAGCAAAAGAAAATGATGATGAGAATCAGCAGCAATAATAACAGTACAATAGCAACAACTGCCCAGCAACAGTAACAACCCAGTAGCAGACCGGTGGAGTAGTAATCCCAAAAACAAAAGCTTTAAGCTTTAAATGAAATAACAACCATTAATACTAATTTCAAACAAAGAAAGAAAGCAGTAGATTTTTTTTAGTTTTATTTTTATTTTGAAAGCTTAAATATTTTTCGGAATTTTTCTCTCTATCTGTGTGTGTATTTTTTTCGTATCTCTCTCCCTATTTCTTCTCTCTGTATTTCTTGTTCTCCCTTCTTTGTCTTCAAGACTTCACATATATAACACATCCCATAAACCTTTTAATTAATTAAAATCAATACTTTTTCTCTACCCAACCCATTATCTTTCCACTCATCCCCATTACATTAAATAAACATATCACACCACCCCATTATATTTTGTCTCCCATGCTTTATTTAAAATAATGCAAGATTCCCCTTTAATTTAAATCTTGTCCCCCCTTTATATTAAATAATCATATCACAACCCACCCCATTTCATTTTGTCCCCCATGCTTCAAATAAACAATTTCAAAATGTACAATTCCTAAACTACCCCCTCCGACCTTACTGAAATTACCAAACTACCCCTGAACGTACTACAAATTTACCAAACTACCCATCAGCTATAACACATCAATTAATCAAACTTAACCAAAATATAGACAATATGATCAATTTCTAACAATGTTCAAACAACAATATGAACATGGATGAACATCATAACAACAATATCACATGAACACGATTTTAACAACATTTCAACAACAAATCACATGAACACGAATTGAACAACAAAGAACAACTAAAATTTGATTGAACAATATTTTAGCAACAAACAATCCTATTTTCGGATTCAACAACAACAACAAACAAAGTATGAAGATTTCTAAATTCAATCATATTGAACTTAAAATCAACTCTAACAACATTACAACAAACAATTCTTATATTAAACTTTAAACAAGATTATGAGAACAATTCAAACAATAATCATAAATGGTAAACAAGAAATCAAACTATACAAAATTCGGATTCAAGATCATCCAAACAAAGTATGAACATGAATGAATCTATTTTAACACAAGCATGATGGATTTAAACGATTAAACCAACATATTTCTCTAACACAACTAAATTCTTTAAACAAATAACAAGATCGACGAAGAAACAATTATGAACTTAAACTTGAACTTAACAATATTAACAATTTCTAACAATACATAAACACATGAAACAAATTGAAGAAATAGTTAATTAAATTTCAATTTGAATCTAACAAACATCAAACTAACAAATACTTACTTAAACAATAATACAAACATGAAATAAACATGAAAACAACTAATTAAACTTCTATTTTGAAATCTGAAAATTAATTCAATCAAACACATGAACACACTAGAAAATTATTTCAACGATGAACAACGAACAAGACAAGAATTGAATCATTTAACGAGTTTGGATTCGGAAAATATCAAACAAAAATATGGACAAAAATAAAACTTAGAACAACTAACCGTAAATGACCAACGACGAACATCGAACGAACTCTAAATGAAACCAACGAAACTTTGACATAACGAAGAAGACGAAGCAAGAGCCGAAGCATGGAACGTGAAGCAGCAGCGCCGGCAGCAGCAACGACGACCCAGCTCCGGCGAACTAGCAACGGTAGCAGCAGCACGATGGAGGGGACGGAAACAACTACCACGACCAGACAGCCATGGTTACGAGCAGCAGCAGCATGATGGAGGGGACGGAAACAAACTACCACGACTAGGCAGCCATGTGCGATGGAGGTCGAAGCTAAGGCAGCAACTCGACGCCGGAGAAGACGAGACAGTAGCCATGGGGTCTGTTTGGATGTAGCAAAGCTGCTGGGCAGCGACTGAAGAAGGTGAAGCAGCGGACGACGTTACAAATCGTGGTTGAGCTTTGGTGTTAAAGGACTGTGGTCGTTTGGGGTTATGTCCGGCGGTGAGGGGTTGTTCGGAGGTGACGAACGTGGAGTGGGGTTTACTTGGAAGCTTGGCCGGCTGTGTGGGGGGGGAGGAACAGCCATGGCTGCTTGAGGTTGGGGGTTGGAGGTTGGAGAAGATGAAGCAAAGGGGGGGGGGCGGATGTGTTTCTTAGGTTTTTTAGGGTTTTTGGTTTTTTCTTTTGTTTTGTTTTGTTTTTGTTTTGTAAAAATGAAAAAATGAAAATGAAGAGGGGGAGTTGGGTTATGGACTGGGTCGACCCAGTTCGAAATGGACTGGGTCGTAGGGAAGATTGGGCCATTTTTTGGACCTATGGCTTGAAATTGAAGAAGAGGCCTAATTCCGACTTTCTTTATATTTTCGCTCTCTTTTCTTCTTTTATTTTTCTAAAACTAAATTATAAAAATACTTAAACTATTATTAAGAACTAAATTAAGTTATAAAAGTGCAAATTAACTCCCAATAACAATTAACGCACAATTAAGTATTAATTAAGCATAAAATTGTATATTTGGACATTAAATGCTAAAAATGCAAACGATGCCTATTTTTGTAATTTTTAATTTTTGTAAAACAAATTTAATTACTAACAATTGTAGAATTAAATCCTACATGCAAAATGCGACATATTTTTGTATTTTTTATTAATTTAGCAAATAAACACGCACAGACAAATACAAATAATTATTCAAAATATCACAAAATATCACAAAATTGCACACCAAAGAAAAATCATTTTATTTTTGAATTTTTTGGGAGTAATTCTCATATAGGGCAAAAATCACGTGCTTACAGCTGCCCCTCTTTGCCCGGAGACACGAAGGGTTTTCGTGCAAAGATAAAGCGAGCGATTTTTGCCCATCCGAGTACTCCGTTGAAGCATTTTTTGAAAAAGATTTGACCGAACCTTTGCTTCAAAGGTTTCCTACATATCCTGGGCTAAACAGGAATCAGGTCAATGTAGTTCGAGAAATTTTGGTAGCTGGGACTACCGTTGGACTGCAATGTTACTGTTGTTGCATGTTATTACTACTGCTTACGGAAAACACAGTAAAAGAAAAATAGAAGGAAACATTAGAAGAAAACACATAGGAGTCAAAGTAGAAAGAAACAGGAGTCACAGTAATACGAATACAGTAAGAAACCACATAAAAATCACAGTAGAACGAGTAAAATCAAAGAAACCCTAAATCGGAGAAGATGAATTGCTTTGAAACCAGACTTTTGAAAGAGATTTAAGAAATCATTTTGAAAACCTTAAAACAAGCATGGATCTAGAGCGGATCTAGAGAAATATAGGAAAACCTCGAAGGGCGAAGGTTTTAGAAGAACCCTAGAAGTGAGAAAGGCCTGGAAAAGGGTCTGCTCTGAGCCAGGTGAGTAAGAGATAGGCTCATAGGACCTGGACATGCCGGAGATGGCCGTGAAACTTGAATCAGTGACGATCTGAGTGAAAATCTTCAAGGTAAGACCTTGAATCTTCCAGTAGCAGGTGTACAAGAGCACATAGAGATGAGTACAGGCCACCCAGGGCTTGAGGATGCCATGGGTTCCGGTGAACATGGCGAAAGCCGGTGGGAGAGGGCTAGGGTAATAGAGGGGCTAGAGAGGATTTCGGAGACGAAGGGATTTTAGGGCGGCTATTTGTGAAAAAAATGAATTAGGGTTAGGGGTAGTTGGGAAATTAAAAAGGAATGGGGAAATCGTGGTCGTTGATCAAAATGATCAACTGCCTGGATTAAAACAATGGCCAGGTGGGTTTGGAAATGGGTCGGGTAATTGGGTCGTTCAATTGGGTTAATTGGGGTCAGAATTGGGCTGTAATTGAAATCAAAAAGAGGCTAAAATTGAACTAGCCATTTTTCCCTTTTGAATTTATAAAAATAGTAAAAGATGTTAAAAATCAAATTTAAAATACTGGGTTGATAAAAAAATATGTAGGTATTAATTTAAAAATATTAGGATTGATTTTGTAATAAAATTGCTATTAAATCTAGAAGTAGGCTAAAATTGCAATTTCATGCAATTTTAGTTTAAAAATACCAAACGGACTTGTAAAATCATGCAAAAATCATGTAAATTGTATTTTGACGCAAATGTGAGAGTGAAATAAATTATTCACCAAAATGGTAAGTTTTGGGAATAATTAATGGATTTTATAGTGCAAAAATAGGCCATAAATTGGTTCTAAAAATCCTAAAGAATTTGGGAAAAATGCCAAAACCCTTGGGGATGCTTATATATATACATATGCTATTTTGAAAGTAATTTGAGTATAAAAATACACAGAGAAAAATTGGGTATCAACAGCTGCCCCTCTTTACCCGAGAAGGATGAAAGAGTTGTTGGGAAAAGACAAGATGACCAATTTTGACCGGAAATGGCAATTGTAAAAGAATTTTGACCGTACTCTGGTTTCTGAGCTGCCTACATGTCCCTGGTTTTACAAGAATCAGGCCATATGTAGTTCAGGAGCCATTGGCGGAATATGCTGATGGAAATTTAAACGAACGGTCGCGACGGTCAGGTTTGAGAGGGTGCTTGGAATCGGACAGGCTGCGGAGAACTAGAGCGGGATAGCTGAGCCAGCCGTGAGCCAGCCGGAGTACCTGCAAGTGCGATGTGCATATATATTGCGTAATTTAAACGTGATGCAAATTCCTGTTGGACCATGAATGTTGTCTTTGGACGGTTAGGATGACGTCCTCAGACTATGATGTCCTGGGCCATGAAGCGCATAAAATAAAGATTCGCAGGCCATGTAATGATGTTCTCGGGCTATGCAGATGGTGCCTCCGAACTATGACGCCTTTGAATAAGTTGGCGATTTTTCAGCCCATAAGAAGGTGGCAATCTTTCAGCCGAATGAATGCAAAGAGTGGCGATTTTTCAGCCAAGGCCAGAATTTAAAAAGCAGGAGGCGATATTTCAGCCGAAGCGAGAATTTAAATAAAGTGGCGATATTTCAAAAATACAGATGGAGACAGAGCTTAGTCTCGGAAGGCAGATAGCTAGCCTTATGCAATATGGAGGTAGAGCTTAACCTCGGAAGACAGAGAGTAGCCTTATGCAAAATGCAGATGGAGATAGAGCTTAGTATCGGAAGGCAGATAGATAGCCTTATGCAATATGGAGGTAGAGCTTAACCTCGGAAGGCAGAGAGTAGCCTTATGCAAAATACAGATGGAGACAGAGCTTAGTCTCGGAAGACAGATAGATAGCCTTATGCAATATGAAGGTAGAGCTTAACCTCGGAAGGCAGAGAGTAGCCTTATGCAAAATGCAGATGGAGACAGAGCTTAGTCTCGGAAGGCAGATAGATAGCCTTATGCAATATTGAGGTAGAGCTTAATCTCGAAAGGCACAGAGTAGCCTTATGCATAAATGCAAATGGAGGCAGAGCTTAGTCTCGGCAGGCAGATAGATAGCCTTATACAATGCAGAAATGTAAAGAAACGAACAGTAGTAAGTTCTTTTAGCTGATAGATGATTGCGCTATCATGACTGCTGGGAAATGCTGGGTGTAGATAGTAGACTTTTGCGAAATGAGTGATTGATTTGAAAGTTTCGACTCTAAAGAGTGGGTGTGTTTTGCTTTTGCGGCCTGAATTCTGGTGAGCGGTTTGCGCTATTAAGATGGTTGGGGAGTGTCGAGTGCGGATAGTGACCCTCTGGAGGGTTTTTGATTATGAAGAGCAAATGTACTTTGATTCGTTTCCTGAATTCCTGCATCCAAAGAAAAATTGTGAGTTTTATAGGGGGAGGTTAGTTCGTATCCTCCAGCTTTTGGCATCGTGTATCACGGGGTAGCGTTGCTAAATGATGCAATCCAAATGATATTCGGGAATGACCTAGTGAGTATAAGGCAAGTGCATGTATATATAGGTAAAAATAATTCCTTAATTATTTCGGGATGAACCAACAACTGCAACGTGGTTCAAGACACGACAACCTCACTTGCTCCGGAATTTTGAGGGTCCTCCTCAAAATTCTGCCCTTGTTTACTGGGCTGGCACTGTTGATGGTTGTGCTGGATGACTGAACACGGAACAATCCTAGAATTTTGAGGGCCCTCCTCAAAATTCTGCCCCAGTTTGCTGGGTTGGTGCTGATGAGAAAACTGACGACTGACTTCGGAATTTTGAGGGTCTTCCTCAAAATTCTGCCCCAGTTCCAATAGCGGGGGAAAAGATGGAATTTTTATTAAAATGTGACCGAACCCATAGTGCTGCCTACGTATCCCCTCTTAAACGAGAATCAGATCAGGCGTAGTTCAAAATATATCATGAAAGAAAAGAATATGATCAAATGTAGTATCGCTTTACTGCGTCTGCGTTGATAGGCATCAGCCAGAATTCTCCGTCCATTTCTGCGAGAATAAGGGCTCCTCCTATTAGAACCCGATGCACCATATACGGACCCTACCAATTGGGAGAGAATTTCCCTTTGGCTTCATCTTGATATGGAGATATCTTCTTCAACACCAGCTGTCCTGGTGTAAACTTCCTTGGCTTGACTCTCTTGTTGAAGGCTCTGGACATTCTGTTTTGATATAATTGACCTTGACAAACAGCGTTCATCCTTTTCCCATCTATGAGGGCTAACTGCTCGTAGCGACTCTTGACCCATTCTGCATCATATAATTCTGCTTCTTCTATGACCCTTAAGGAAGGAATTTCTACCTCGGCGGGGATGACCGCCTCTGTACCATAAACCAGCATGTAGGGAGTGGCACCACTTGATGTGCAGACCGTGGTACGATAACCCAGTAAGGCGAATGACAACTTCTCATGCCACTGTTTGTGCTTTTCGATCATCTTCCTTAGTATCTTCTTGATATTCTTATTGGCTTCTTCTACAGCTCCATTCACTTGAGGTCTGTAAGCTGTAGAGTTCTTGTGTTTAATCTTGAATGTTTCACACATTTCCTTCATCAGGCCGCTGTTGAGATTAGAGCCGTTGTCGGTGATGATTGATTCCGGAACCCCTAACCGACAAACCATACGATCTCGGACGAAATATGCTACTACTATCTTGGTGACTTCCTTGTATGATGCTGCTTCAACCCATTTAGTAAAGTAATCAATTGCCACTAGGATGAACCTGTGTCCATTTGACGCGGCTGGTTCAATTGGTCCAATGACATCCATTCCCCAAGCGGCGAACGACCATGGTGAGCTTGTTGCAGTAAGCTCGTTTGGAGGTACTTTTATCATATCTGCATGTATTTGACAATGGTGGCATCTCCGAACGTACTGGATGAAGTCTCCTTCCATAGTCATCCAAAAATATCCTGCTCGGAGTATCTTCTTTACCAAGACAAAACCATTCATATGCGGTCCACAGGTCCCTGTGTGCACTTCCTCCAATAGTTTGGTTGCTTCTCTTGCCTTGACACATCTTAATAATCCCATATCGGGAGTCCTCCTATACAGGATTCCCCCACTGTGAAAGAAGTTGTTGGATAATCTTTGAAGTGTCCGTTTCTGAGTAGCATTGGCAAGCTCTGGGTACTCTCTTGTTGTCAGGTATTTTCTGATATCGTGGAACCAAGGTTTCCCGTTGGCTTCTTCTTCGACGTAAGCACAATAAGCTGGTTGGTCGTGAATCTTGACCTGGATGGGGTCAATAAAGTTTGTATCTGGATGCTGAATCATAGATGACAAAGTGGCCAGTGCATCGGCGAACTCATTCTGTACCCTAGGAATATGCTGGAATTCCGTATTCCTGAACCTCTTTCTCAATTCCTGTATGTGATGCAGATAAGGGAGTATCTTGTGATTCTTGGTTGCCCATTCTTCTCGAACCTGACGTATGTGTAGGTCCGAGTCTCCGATTACTAGTAACTCTTGAACGTTCATATCAATGGCCAGTTTAATCCCTAGAATGCAGGCTTTATATTCGGCCATGTTGTTGGTGCACGGGAACCTGAGCTTGGCGGATACCTGGTAATGCTGACCGGATTCTGATACCAGGACAGTTCCTATGCCAATTCCTTTGAAATTTGCGGTTCCGTCAAAAAACATCCTCCAGCCGTCATAGGATTCTGCAATGTCTTCTCCTATGAAGTCTATCTCCTCTTCAGGAAAATACGTTTTTAGAGGTTCGTATTCTCCTCCTATAGGATTCTCGGCTAGGTGATCTGCCAAGGCTTGTCCTTTGACTGCCTTCTGGGTAACATAAACGATGTCAAATTCACTTAACAGTATCTGCCACTTGGCGAGCTTACCGGTAGGCATGGGTTTCTGAAAGATATACTTTAATGGATCCATCCTAAATATGAGATAAGTGGTGTAAGCACAGAAATAGTGTCTCAATTTCTGAGCCACCCAGGTTAGGGCGCAACAAGTGCGCTCTAATAAGGAATACCGAGCCTCGTACGGGGTAAACTTCTTGCTGAAGTAATAAATGGCTTGCCCCTTTCTTCCCATCTGGTCATGTTGTCCAAAAACACAACCAAATGCCCCATCTAACATTGCAAGATAAAGCAATAGGGTCTCCCTGGCTCGGGTGGAACCAAGACTGGCGGTGTCGACAAGTATTCCTTGATTCTGTCGAAGGCCTTTTGACAATCATCAGTCCATTTAGTGGTGGCATCCTTCTTTAGCATCTTGAAGATGGGTTCACAAATGACAGTGGACTGAGCTATGAATCAGCTGATATAGTTGAGCCTTACCAGAAAACTCATTGCATCTTTCTTGTTCTTTGGCAGTGGAAACTCTTGAATGGCTTCGACCTTTGACGGGTCCAATTCTATTCCCCGGCAACTCACAATGAAACCCAATAACTTTTCGGTTGGGACCCCGAACGCACACTTGGTGGGATTCAGGTATAAGTTGTATCTCCTCAGTCTGTTGAAGAATTTTCTCAAATCTCCCATGTGATCTGGAGCTTTCCTGGATTTAATGATGACATCGTCCACATACACCTCGATCTCTTTATGTATCATATCATGAAAGATCGTGGTCATGGCTCTCATGTAGGTAGCACCAGCATTCTTTAAACCGAACTGCATCATTCTGTAACAGTACATTCCCCACGGCGTGATGAATGTCATTTTCTCTGTATCTTCTTCATCCATACACATCTGGTGGTATCCAGCAAAACAATCGACGAATGACTGGAGCTAATGTTTGGTGCAGTTATCAATCAGTATATGTATATTTGGTAAAGGGAAATCGTCCTTAGGACTGGCCCGATTGAGATCCTGGTAGTCGATACAGACTCTAACCTTCCCATCCTTCTTCGGTACCGGCACAACGTTGGCTAACCATATTGGATACTCCACTACTCTGAGAACCCTGGCTTTGACTTGCTTTGTGACCTCTTCTTTGATATTCAAACTTATATCTGGCTTGAACTTTCTGAGTTTTTGTTTGACTGGTGGGCATGTCGGATCCGTCGGCAGCTTGTGAGCCACAATGGATGTGCTGAGACCGGTCATATCATTATACGACCAAGCGAATATATCCTTATATTCTTTTAAAAACTCTGTGTATTCTTCCTTTTCTGATGGTGACAAGTGTACGCTGATACATGTTTCCTTGACATTTTCTGCGTTCCTCAAATTGATGACCTCAGTTTCGTCTAAGTTAGACTTGGGTCTGTTCTTGAAATTCTTGACCTCCCTGACAATCTCTTCTGGTATCTCATCCTCTTTTGAGTTTATATCCGTTTGTCACACTGTCTCGTTGCAAGTCACAGTCGTTGGTTCATCATCAAGATATGTAATAGTAATACTGTGTAAAATAAAGTAAATGGTAGAGAAAATAAATAAGAGCGAAACGTAAAGATAAACTTGGAAAATGCTTTTTCATAATCGTTCAAAACATCAGAGCTCTTTTCAAAAGTAAAGACAATGCGGAGAAGTAAAATCAACTAAAGTAAAGTGTGATGCATATACGTCGTTTAGCCTTGCTACCCCGAGGCTCTCCGGGCACTGGTGGTCCTGATTGACCAATTGGCGAGGTGCTATCCTTGGTTCATAGCTTGAATGGAAGGACCTTCCTCCACTTCCTCCTCGAAGATAACACAACAATCCATATCATCTTCCAGAAATAGGTTCTTTATTGCTACTAGTTCCTCGTCTTCCTCTGATCCGTACAAAGTGTCGGCTGGCTGAAAAATCTGCTCCAACTGAGGTACAGGGTGCTCCAGCGGATGGTATGGTCCGCGCCATGGAGGTGACCAGTGGTTGAACTCCTCCCAAGTGTAATCATACCCTAGGCCAAAAGTGGTACCGTGCTTCTTCAGCTTGATAGGTTTGGTGATACCCTGCAGGTTCTTGCCAAGTCCTTTTCCGGGTTCATACTCGATCCAATTCGGGATGCTTTCAATTTTGCTATCCCACCACTTGTCTTTGTCTATGGCGTTGACTCGCTCGATGTGATGGTATGTTTCTCCATCGATTTTCCTTCTACCTCCGATCATCGGGATGGCCTGGCGACTATATATAGGGTTGCTACCGTCGCCATGAATGATTACTTCCTGATGATTCCATTCAAATTTTACAGCCTGATGCAAAGTTGACGCCACAGCCTCAGCGGCGTGGATCCAGGGTCGTCCTAGCAACAAATTGTAGGACGCTAGTATGTCAATGACTTGGAACTCGACATCGAACCAGGTGGGTCCCATTTGCAGGCATAAGCTAATTTCTCCAATGGTGGACCTCTGAGATCTATCAAAAGCTTTGACACTGATTGCCCCGTCTTTGATCTCGTGCAATCCCTTACCCAATGTCCTGAGAGCTACCAACAGACAAATGTTGAGGCTGGATCCCCCGTCGACTAGAATCTTGGTGACAAAGTGATCCTCGCATTGCGCAGTGATGTGCAACGCTTTGTTGTGACCAAGCCCTTCTGGCGGTAATTCATCTTCATGGAAGGTGATCTTATGGCTTTGCAGTACCTGCCCCACCATGTTTGCTATTTCGCCTCCTGTTATGTTGCTGGGAACATAAGCTTCACTCAGTGCTTTTATTAAGGTGTTTTTATGTGTCTCTGAGCTTTGTAGAATTTCCAGAATAGAAATCTGTGCTGGAGTTTTGTTTAGGTTCTCGACGACCGAGTACTCTTTGGCCTGTACCTTCCTCCAAAGGTCATCGGGTCCAGTTTCAACAGCCCGCCCGGAGGCCTGCTTGCTGGACTCAATCAAGTGTTCTGGGGTGTACACCCTGCCTGTCCTGGTCATGCCCTGTGCGGCAATCGCTTCCCTAGTATATGTATTTCCCTTCCTTCTAGCCTCAACGGTGTAATCCCAATGTATAGCATTTGTCTTGAACGGGGTTACGTCTGTCATGGAGACTGGAATGGGTGCCTTAGGAGGTAACACGGTAACTTCAAATGGCGTAGGCGTCCTTGGAACTCCGAACTCAACCTCAATTGGTTTCAGCGCCTTTGAAGGTGGTGCTTCAAACTCGAGTGGTACGAACACATTTATCACATCGCCCTCAGAGGGCTGAATCTGGACAATAATGGGATTGAGAGTAACTATTGGCTTCTTAGGCTCGTCTCCTTCAGCTATCAACCCGATTGACCCCTTGGGGTCCCAATCATCTTCGATCTCGATCATGTGGATGCCTCTACACTCGTGGTCAGGTAGAGGGTTGTTGCAGACATTAGGAGCAGGCTCCTTTGCTATAATGATCTTGTTGTCAATCAGGTTCTGAATCTTGTCTTTCAACGAGCGACACTCGTTGATGGTATGGCCCTTCATCCCGGAATGGTATGCATAAGTCTTGTTTGGGTTGATCCACTGGGAAGGATTTTCTGGAGTTACGGCTGGGATAGCGGTAACGTAACCAGCTGCCTTGAATTTTTAATATAATTGGTCAATTGGCTCGGCTATGGCGGTATATTGTTTGGGAGGTTTGCGGTCAAAGTTTGGTCTAGGTCGAGGGAAGTTTTGACGGGTAGGAGGTGATGAGTAGTGAGAAGGTTGGGAGTTATATGCTTGGTATATAGGTGCGGGTTGGGAATATCTGTGTGAAGCAGGTTCATATGTAGGTGGTGGAGCAGGTGATGGAATTTGGTAGGTGGGTGATGGTGCTTGGTAATTTAGGGTAGGTTGATATATGAGTGGAGCTGAGGGATAGGTTTGGTACTTCATAGGGGAATTGTTCCTTTACGCAACCATCACAGAATTCCCATCCTTTTTCTTTGATGAGCCACAAGACTGTAAAGCCTTGTTGGTTGCTTGCAATGCCTCGAGGTTAGTGACCATACCATTTTTGATGCCTTCTTCGATTCTTTCTCCCAACTTGATGATGTCGGAGAACATTTGGCCCTCTATTAGCATCAGCCTCTCGTAGTACTGCAGATTCTGAGCACGGATGTAGAACCTGTTCATTTGTTCTTCCTCCAAGGCCGGTCTGACCTTAGCATCTTCTGACCTCCAACGAGTAGCATACTCGCGAAAGGTCTTTGTGGGCTTCTTCTTGAGATTCTGGATATAGAACACATCTGGTGCATTCTCAGTGTTGAACCTAAACCGATCCATAAAGTCAGACGCCATGTTCACCCAAATAGTCCATTTCTTTGCATCCTGGCTAATATACCATGATAATGCATCACCCTTCAAACTCCTCATGAACAGCTTCATGCGAATCTTCTCATCCCTTCCGACATGAGCGGGTTGTGCTGGTGGTGTAGTATGGTTCTAATTGTTGGCATCAGCAGCGGCAAGAGTGATTGACAGACTTGCCAGGTTTCGAACTTGTTCCAATTCTTCTCAAAATCTCAGCAAAGTTTGCTCAAGATGAGCAGTAGTTTCCTTAGTGATTGAAGCGTTCTGAGAGGTTTCCTCGATTTCCTTTCTAGCACTTGTATCTCCCATTTTGCCTTTGTTCCTGTTTCTGGTAGGACTTGGAGGAGGAAGAGGTGGAGGACCCTTGGATCTTGTTGAGTACGCTGATGGTGCCAGAATGCACGAACTAACCTTTGGGGAGGGGAAAGTGTTAGTCACCCCTCAAGATCCACTAGTGTGGTTCCCGGCCGTGCTCAGTTATGACTTTAAGAAGAGTAGGAATAAACAAGCAAAGTTTGCACATAGGAAGTATAAACAAGTTAAAAAAAATTGAAAGAAGAAATACACAAGTGGTTTTGAAAAGAGAAAGCTTAGTTAAAGAAAACATTGATTTAAGAAAACATCAATAACTAAAGAAAGAGAAAAAGGGTCCTAGGTTTAAATATAATATGAATTAGTTTGGTGCAATACCCAGCAATCATTCTTACACGAGATATTTGCGCACCGTCATCATCTTCATATTCTACCCTTCCCACCCCGTTAAGGTATTTAAACGCGATTAGTCTCGTTTTACTTATTTCATGCTAATACCCGTCCCAACCTATTATTCCCGGGGTATTTGGATTTCTAATCCTAAAAGGGGAGAAAAGGGGTGAGGGCATATATGGAGTTTAAAGGTAAAAATGCTAAGGCGTAAATCAAAAACAAATAACACATAAGGCGGCATAAAATAAATATGCAAGGCTCACATAAAAATCCCGTAAATCACATAGCAATTAGTTTAGCATGTCTTGCATATACTGGTTTGGTCTTTAATTAAAACTTAAACGGCGGACGGATCAGTTTAACACATAGAATTAGATAAAAGGTCTGCATTAGGCAACTCAGATCCAATTGTCAGGAATTGAAGTACTTAAGCGTATTACTTATTGAGAACCTAATGTAGAAGAGTTTTAAAGCAGAAGTTTGGAAATGATAGAAGTTCAGAAAGGGTTTTGAAAATCGACAAAATTGTCTAAGGAAATGTACAGTAGAGTTTTTAGAAACAAAAGTGCTATAAAAGGAAGAGGGAATTTGAAAACTGTTTTGAGAAAAGAGCTTTATAAAAGTGCAGACAGAGAGTTAGAAAACGTTTTCAGAAACCAGGAATGCAAATTTTAAAATGAAACTGCAAATAAGTTTGGACGAATTTTTTTTTTGTTAAAAAAACGTTGAAACTAATCACTAGATTACTCAGTTTTTAAACGAGTTTGGGACCCTATAGGCAGGATATCTATACCTTGATTTTATTTATTGTTATTCTTTTAAAACATTAAGGAAGATGAGTGTTTGATCCTACAGTTTGCCTAGCGTTTATGCATTTCCTATATTCATGATTTCTATATGCCTGAATGAAAAGAATGCATTTCTTATAGGCATGATTTCTGGATGATTGAGTGAAAAGATGCAAAGCCTATAGACATGGTTGTTAGGTGGTTTGAAGTATTAAAAAAACTATAGGCATGGTTTCTAGGTGATTGAAAGCATTAAAATCCTATAGGCATGATTTCTAGGTGTTTGAGTAACAATATTAAACCTATAGGCATGATTTCTACCCTTTAACTCATGCAAGCAATATGAACCCCTCCCACACACTTTACTAATATTACCCCTGTTCTTTTTACAAGATTATTACAGAACCAGAAGAAAAAAAGTAAAAAGAAATACATCACAGCCTACAGCTAGATCCGAGTAGCCTAATTCAATCTTAATGCCCAATAACATGTCTTTCACCAAATCCGGATTCCAGATTCCAAGGCCTTCTCTTAGAGTGTTTCAAAGTTCCAAGGGTTTTCAGGAAGCCTTGGCAATGCTTACACCCTAAAGATTGAATGTGGTAACAGAGTAGTGCAATGTGTGGAATTACCATCCCTTAGGCATCCAAGTTCAGAGGGAGATCTAGGGTCCCTAAGCATGGCTTACCAGAGGGGGGTAGAACTTAGGAACTAGGAATGAGTGCAAAGTGAAGGAGGAACCATAGCAGAGGGTGGTCATACTCAGCCATGGCATAGACTAGCACACCCCTATCCCCTTGCTTAGATTCAAACAAATAAGAGAAGACTCTTAGAGAGTCAAACTTAGGTCTGAAGGGTGATTAGGACACCACCAGACCCAAATTAGTGCTCAGCATATTGAGGGGAAAGGGAATGGGAAAATAATCGAGTATGGACTCAGAAGAGTCTAGTCCTGGATCACAGACAACAATTCATAGTGCTGCTATGACCCAGGACAATACTCACATACAAAGGGAGTAGAGGGAAAGGGATTAACATAACATAAGAGACATATCATGCTTGAAGGTAATTAAATAGTGCAGGAAAGCATAAATAAACACATAAAGAAAGGGGTAGAAACAGAGAAGTTGAACAGGGATGCTATTTAACATAGAAGAACATACCAGTTATAAATTCTAGAATAGCAGGATAGTAACTGCAAACAGAAAGCCAGGAACAGACTCAAGAAAACTCCCCAATTGCTTAGAAGTTCAGACAGCAGGAGGTATATATATAGAATGCTCAGTAGTAGTGTAGAGAAATAGAGAGTAGTAACAATAGTAGTAAAGAAGACATAGAGATGAATTCTAATTTTTATTTTTAGTCAGAGTTCGATGATGAAGCGAAAAGAAGAGCATTTATTTATACTTGAAATCAGTCATGCAAGCAAGGAAAGAAAATTAGTCGAGTATAAATTAAGATCAATCAATTAACAGAGGTTCCTTTAATTAAGGAATCCCAATTTGATCAGTAAAGGACAAAAAATATTTAAGGAAAGGGGATCAAATAAACAACCTGTGCATAGTATACAAATAAGGGTGAATACATAAAAGTTATTTAAGGATTTTTTTTAAAATACACGGTTTGTGCAAATAAGGTAAGAAGACCAATTAACAAACAGTAAATCAAAGGTCTGAGATTTTTATACGAATGAATCCAGTCTGAAAAGAGAGAAGGGTTTTACTTTGGTCGAGTCACGGGCAAAAATGGAAAGAAATCAATCAAGCTGTATTCAGAAGAAATATTGGACTAATTGCAAATTTGTAATACCATTTTAGGGGGAACATCATAGTATATAAGGAGCATACGAAATCTTCAAACGTGAAAGAAGGAAAATTTAGCTTTTGGCAAAAAGGTTAGAACCATATGAAAACAGAGATGACTTTCAGAAATTGAAATCAAACTAGTTCAGAGGTGAGAACATGCAAGTCACATACATGTGGTCTGAAAACCCCCAAATTCTAGGGTTTTCGTTATTAGTCTAGTGTAGGGACGAAAACGATCAGATCAAGCAAGAGGAAACATAGAAAACTCAAAGGAACTTAATTGTTCCGTGAAAACATGCTGAGGGAAAACACAGTAAAAGAAAAATAGAAGGAAACATTAGAAGAAAACACATAGGAGTCAAAGTAGAAAGAAACAGGAGTCACAGTAAGACGAATACAGTAAGAAACCACATAAAATTCACAGTAGAACGAGTAAAATCAAAGAAACCCTAAATCGGAGAAGATGAATAGCTTTGAAACCAGACTTTTGAAAGAGATTTAAGAAATCATTTTGAAAACCTTAAAACAAGCATGGATCTAGAGCGGATTTAGAGAAATATAGGAAAACCTCGAAGGGCGAAGGTTTTAGAAGAACCCTAGAAGTTAGAAAGGCCTGGAAAAGGGTTTGCTCTGAGCCAGGTGAGCCAGAGATAGACTCATAGGACCTGGACATGCCGGAGATAGCCGTGAAACTTGAATCGGTGACGATCTGAGCGAAAATCTTCAAGGTCAGACCTTGAATCTTCCAGTAGCAGGTGTACAAGAGTACATAGAGGTGAGTACAGGCCACCTAGGGCTTGAGGATGCCATGGGTTCCGGTGAACATGGAGGAAGCCGGTGGGAGAGGGCTAGGGTTTCAGAGGGGCTAGAGAGGATTTAGGAGAGAAGGGATTTTAGGGCGGCTATTTGTGAAAAAAATGAATTAGGGTTAAGGGTAGTTGGGAAATTAAAAAGGAATGGGGAAATCGTGGCCGTTGATCAAAATGATCAACTGCCTGGATTAAAACAATGGCCGGGTGGGTTTGGAAATGGGTCGGGTAATTGGGTCGTTCAATTGGGTTAATTGGGGTCAGAATTGGGCTGTAATTGAAATCAAAAAGAGGCTAAAATTGAACTAGCCATTTTTCCCTTTTGAATTTATAAAAATAGTAAAAGATGTTAAAAATCAAATTAAAAATACTTGTTGATAAAAAAATATGTAGGTATTAATTAAAAAATATTAGGATTGATTTTGAAATAAAATTTCTATTAAATCTAGAAGTAGGCTAAAATTGCAATTTCATGCAATTTTAGTTTAAAAATACCAAATGGACTTGTAAAATCATGGAAAAATCATGTAAATTGTATTTTGACGTAAATATGAGAGTGAAACAAATTATTCACCAAATGGTAAGTTTTGGGAATAATTAATGGATTTTATAGTGCAAAAATATGCCATAAATTGGTTTTAAAAATCCTAAAGAATTTTGGAAAAATACCAAATTCCTTGGGTATGCTTATATATATATATATATACATATGCTATTTTGAAAGTATTTTGAGTATAAAAATACATAGGGAAAAATTGGGTATCAACATTCTCTTGGTCCTCCAGGGCAATTAAGATTTGATTATACCCCGAGTACCCATCCAAAAAGAAATAAAAAGCACGCCCCACAAGATGATCAAGCATTTGATCAAGGAATGGCAATGGGAAATGGTCCTTTCGGGTCACCTTGTTTATCTTCCGGCAGTCCATGCAAACCCTCCAACCTGTGATTGTCCGAGTAGGAATAAGTTCATTGTTGTCATTGGTCACCACAGTCGTACCACCCTTCTTTGGTATACATTGCACCGGAGAAGTCCATGAGCTATCAGAAATGGGGTACACAACCCCGACATCCAACCATTTGATCGCTTCTTTCCTCACCACTTCTTGCATAGCCTCGTTCAATCTTCTTTGATGCTCCAAGGAAGCCTTTGAATCATCCTCCAAGATAATTTTGTGCATACAAAATGCGGGGCTTATTCCCCTAATGTCATCTAGAGTCCATCCAATTGCCCTTTTCCTCTTTTGAAGCACCGCCAAAGTGGCCTCAACCTGCATATTAGTAAGGCAATAAGAAAGAATAATTGGTAAAGTAGAGTTAGAGCCCAACAATTCATACCTGAGGTGTGGAGGAATTGGTTTCAACTCCAACACCGGTGGCTCCTCAATGGATGGTTTTGTTGGTGGAGTTTTCCGGTTTTCAAGATCCAAAGACAATTTTCTAGGCTCATAAGAATAAGAGCCCATCCCATGTAAGGCATTACACACTCCACTCTACTTGCATCCTTATTGACATCAAGATTTAATAGCACGACCTCAAGAGGATCCTCTAAGTTGATCATAGCACTGGTATCATCCACAATCACAGTTGTGACAAGGTCTACAAATGAGCACACCTCGGTGCTATTGGGTTGCTTCATAGACTTGCAAACATGGAAAATGACTTTTTCATCACCCACTTGGAAAGTGAGCTCACTCGCTTCAACATCAACCAATGCCTTCCTCGTTATAAGAAAAGGTCTGCCCAAGATAATAGGAACCTCATAGTCCACTTCACAATCCAAAATGACAAAATAGGCCGGCAAAATGAATTTGTCCACCCGGACAAGCACATAATCAATAATGCCCAAAGATTGCTTCATCGATCGATCTGCAATTTGAAGTCTCATTGAAGTTGGTCTGGGTTGCCCGATACCAAAGTTTTGAAAACCGAGTAGGGCATCAAATTGATACTAGCTCCCAAGTCACATAGAGCCTTGGCAAAATCCGCACTCTCAATGGTGCAAGGAATGGTGAAAGCACCGGGATCATCAAGCTTCAGGTCCATTGAATGCACGATAGCACTAACTTGGTGAGTCATCTTTATAGTTTCACAATCCATAGAACTCTTCTTTGTAACCAAGTCTTTCATGAATTTTGCATAACCCAGCATTTGTTCAAGTGCCTCCACCAAAAGCACATTAATAGATAAGCTCTTCATCATGTCAATGAACTTTTTAAACTGATTATTATTCTTCTGCTTCACGAGCCTTTGAGGATAAGGTAGAGGTGGCCTTGGTAAAGGAGCCTTGGCTTTTGGCACAACCGGCTCCGGCATGTCAATTATGTGTTCCCTAGACGGGTTCACATCATTTTGTATTTCCACCTTGACTTCTTGAATATCAATCCTCACTTCATTGTTCACATTTTCATCAACCACATCTTCAACTACCAAAGGGACTTCGTCATCTTGCAACTCAACATCATCATCCACGACTTGCTTTTGCTTAGAGGCATTCACATTGCCGCCTTCTCACTTCTTGTTGTGACCGCCATAACATAATTGTTCCCACCCATTGGGTTCACTACCGTATCACTTGGTATAGCACCCTTTGGGCGAGTATTCAATGACTGAGAGATTTGGCCTAATTGCACCTCCAAGTTTCGGATAGAGGTGTTGTGAGAAGCTAACTGTGCATCAGAATCTGTATTCCTCATCATCATCTACTTGAACATCATTTCAATTCTACTCATATCATTATCAGAAGAACTAGGACCTTGAGAAGGAAAGGGGGTGGATTGTTCGATTGTTGGTACATTAGGGGCCTTTAAAAGCCTTGCCCCGGTTGCCTTGGTTTCCATTGTTGTTCTACCCGCCTTGATTGTTATTGTTCCCCTAATTGTTGTTATTTCTATCCCAATTGCCTTGGTTGTAGTTTTAATTACCCTAATTGTTGTTTTGGTTGTTGTTTTTCCAATTACCACCACCTTGTTGTTGATTGCCCCAATTTCCTTGGGGTTGCCATTGTTGGTTTGAAGAGTTGTCTCTATTGCCTTGATAGTTGTTGACATATTGTACCTCTTCACTTTGATCATCATAACCATCATTTTGAAAACCATCACATGTATCATCATATTGCTCAGAATTCCCTTGATTTTGTTGCCTCCTTTGCTTTCTCTTGTTGACAAGCATACTAACACCCTCCATGGTATTCACTTGGCGAGGATTCCGAACTTGTTGCAATTGTGCCTTAGCCAATTAGATCATAGTAGTAGTAAGCTCAGCTATCGCTTGCCCGTGATCATGTAATTCCTTGTGCAAATGGATAACCGTAGGGTCACCTTGAGGCATATTTTCTCCACTCTGCCATGCTGACGAAGTGTCCGCCATTTCATCAAGTACATCACATGCCTCATCATAAGAAATCTACATAAAATTTCCCCTAGCCAATTCGTTAACAATGCATTGATTTGTATTATTTATGCCCCGGTAGAAGGTTTGTTGGATCATGGCCTAGGTCATATCATTATTTGGGCACTCCTTCACCATCGTTCTATACCGCTCCCAAATCTCATGAAAAGGTTTTGTTGGCTCTTGATTGAAGGCTAATACTTCATCTCGAAGTGCCGCCATATGACTAGGAGAGAAGAATTAGGCAATAAACTTATCCTCCAATGCATCCCAAGTTGTGATGGAATGGTTGGGGAGTCTCTCAAGCCAGTCTAATACCTTCCCCCGAAGTGAGAACGAGAAAAGTCTCAATCTCAGCGCATCCTCGGATACATTCATCTGCTTGCTCCCCTAACATGTATCTACGACCCCTTTGAGATGTTTGTAGGCATTTTGATTTGCAGCGCCCGTGAAGTACCCACGTTGCTCAAGTAAGGTCAACATCATATTGGTTATCTTAAAGTTGCCCGTCCGGATTCTGGGTGGGACAATAGCACTTGCATAACCCTAGTTCGGAAGTACTCTAGGAGCCACTCTTGGAGGTGGCGGAGGATGGTCTGGAATATTGTCATTTGGATTCGCATTGGCATTGCGGCCTCTACGTTGTCCTTGAGGTGCAAGAGGCACCTCATCTTGCTCAAGATCATCTACCTCCTCCCCCGCTATCACGTTTCCAAGAGGGTCATTAGTATTGTTTAAAGCCATCTTGGTACATGAGTAGTGACACAGACAAGTAAGTAAGAGAGAATGAAAGAAGAACAATACACAAAACTAACTAAATAGATAGCCAAAACCGTTAGCTCCCCGGCAACGGCGCCAAAAAGTGATCGCAGCATACTTCACACTACTAAAAAGAAGGAAGAGAGGGTTGTAATAGCTTTTACCCGATTTGTGGGTCGGGATCGATTTCCACAGAGATCTAGGAATGGAGTCGAGTATCTATTTAGGTTGGAATTGCGTATTTGTTCCAAATATCACTTCTAATCATTTTTGGGTTTTCTTTATATTCTACTATTATGAAACTACAAATTACAATTGCTACTAGATTAACTACGAATAAATTGCTACAAGTTGTATCTAATAGTTAAAAAGGGCACTAGGGTAGTGGCATCCTTCTAGGTGGACAATTGACGGGTAATTGAACCTAAGGCACGATTGACATGACTGGGGAATATGCTATAACCGTTGCACAATTTTACCCACTCTCACACCTATTGGTAGAGAGAGTGATTTTGCCCAATTGACTTTCTCAAGACCAATAGGGTAGGCAAATTTGCTCAAGCAACTGGGGTTCAAGTCGGGTATTACTCTCTCGAGGTTTAACCTTTTAATTGAGACTATCAATTCTCTTGAGTCCATCCCATTTCCTTGTTGGGTCCATTTCAGAGACTTAGGCTCTCTTTCTCAAGAAGAACCCAAGTTAACTTAGCACAAACTAGTGTTTGCAACCACTAATTCATAAATTAAACCATGCAATTGACCCAAATAACAAACACTCATAGTCAATATAGCCTTAAATCAAAACACCCATCAATTACCCATACTAGGGTTGAGCCACAACCCTAGCTAATGGGTCTAGTTACTCATGCTTGAAGAGAAAAACAGAGAAATAGATGAAGATAAAGACATGTTAATTAAATGCTAAGGTAAATACAAAGATTCAATGATAAAAACTAAGTAAAAATGCCCAAAATAGCTAAGAAAAGTCTTCTCACGAGCGTAGCTAACGTCTGATAATATCTGATACCCTAAAAATAGAGAAAGATTCTATTTATACTAAGCTAGAAAAATTGGACAAAAATGCCCCTGCGGGGTCAGTGCGGACCGCACAAAATGGTGTGTAGCCACATGATCGCTGCCGACTCGACACTACACTATGGTAGGAAGAGCGGACCGCCATAGCTTTTATCCGAATAGAGATCCGAGATCGAATTTCCACAAGGAGCTAGTAGTGGAGTTATATTTTCTGTCTAGCCTAGAGTTGTGGTTGTGCTTCTAATGTCACTTCAATCATCTTTTTAGTTTTTGTATTTATAACTACTATTATAAAACTACGGATTAAAGCTAGATTATGCTAGGAGAATATTGCTAAGTTGTATATAATGGGAAGGAAGAGCACTAGGGTTGTGGCATTACCTTGGTGGCTAATTGACGGGTAGATGTTACTTAGGTTCGATTGACTTGTTTGGGGGTTATGCTATAATCGTTGCACAATTTTTACCCACTCTCACACCTCTCGGTAGAGAGAATGATTTTACCCAATTGACTCTCTCGAGACCAATTGGGTTGGAAAATTAGACCAAGCAATTAGGGTTCAAGTAATGTGACTACTCTCTCGAGATTTAACCCATTAATTGGGACTATCATTTCTCATGAGTTCATCCCAATTCCTTGTTTGGTCAATTTTGAGGTCATAAACTCTCTTTCTCAAGAAGATTTAAACCCACAAAGCTTGAATCAGTATTTGCAACCACCAATTCTAAATTAAATCATAAAATCAACCCAAATAACAAACACTCATAGTCAATCTAACCCTAGATGTCAACACCCATCAATTACCCACACTAGGGTTGAGCCACAACCCTAGCTAATGGGTTTAGCTAAACATAATTAAAGAAGAAACTGAAGAAATAGATGAAGAAATACACATGTTAATTAATTACTAAGAAGAAACTACAATAATCTATTGTTAAATGGAAGCAAATATGCCAAAAATGACTACAACACCAAGCATAGCTATTCTCCTGTTCTCAAATCTGACCTCCACTTTAAAAAGTAGTAAAATGTTCTATTTATACTAGGCTGGAAAAACTAGACAAAAATACCCTTGTGGGGTCAGTGCGGGCCATACAAAATGGACCGCGGCCGCACTGGCTCTTGGGTTTCAGTTGTTTGATGACTTGAACTGGGGGATACGGACCGCATGGGAGTGTACCGCGACTGCGAAGGCAACTAGCGCGGTCCGCGCATACGTGACCGCAGACCGCATGAGGACAAATGCCCCTTTGCAAACCCTATGAACGCGGACCGCACAGAGCAGGAGTGCGGCCGCGAAGCTTCTCCGCGGGCCACGTGAATCCTACCGCGGCCGCGTGACCTTAGGCTCAAAAATGTCCAGTCTCTGAACCTCCTAGTGTGGCCGCGGTCATTGTTACGCGGTCCGCACTAGGCCCCTTTTTCTTCACTTCTCTTGGTCTTTAATACTTGAGCAGGTTTCACTCCTTTTTTGAGCCGATCTTTGATATTTCGTCACTTTATCAATCAACCCTGCAATCAAGCACAACTTGTGAGCATTTTGGTACTGTTTTTGTATCAATTTATACTCAAAGCATAGGCAAGTAGGGACATAAACAATTTAAAATCCTAACTTATAAACTCCCCCAAACATAAACCTTTGCTTGTCCTCAAGCAAACAAAATAAGACCCACCCCTTAAAGGAACATCCCAGTAATTACAACTATCCTAAAATAACCTCAACAAGTATCAATTGGGACTAACAATTGCCCTCAATACGAATGCATCATTAACACATTGAAAACTATGGATCAAGTGTGACACAAGAGCATCAAGAGTTGACACATTTCATCAAAGAGTTTTTCTCACTTACTTTGGTCATTGTGGAACCCAAACTCTCACATCCTCAACTCTTCCTAAATGAACCTCACCTTTTAAATATTGACACACAAATCGAAGCAAATGAAATTTCACTCATCTCTCTCAAAAAGGAAGGTCACAAGTCCTGCTCTATGTACCATATGCTTGCCCCTTATGTAAGTATCCACTAATGTAAGCTCCCTTCAACTTGAGATCAAATAGGACTTTTGTGGAGTCATTGTGAAGGCTTTTAGGCAAGGGTAGGACATAGTTTTATTCACGTGGGTTCAATCTTCCCTTAAGCACTTCTTCTGATTCATTTCGGCACAATTTTCTTGGCTCTTTTTGAGGATTTCAATTCTTCACAAGGGGTTAGAGAGACACATTGTCACTCTTTCTTATACAATTCAAAACATTTCTCCTTTTTCTACTTTCTCCACACCTTTTTTCCACTTTTGCTTTCCTTGAATCCCTTTTTATTATTGTTCACATGGGACTTTCTTTTTGTCCTTTTTCTTTTCTTTCTTTTTCATTGCCTTATTTTCTTTCTTTTGTACCTTACTGCTTTGCTTCCTTTCTTGTCTCTCCCCCAAACTTAGATTTTTGCCATTACTCAAAGGAAGATTTGGGTGCCAAGAGAGGGTAATCATTTAGAATGTGTATAGGCTTGTAGCATTGGTTCTTGAAAGAAAAAGGTTTAAGGCTCAAAAAGGTTAACTAGGGATTATTTCATTGGAAGACTATGAAATTGTTCAACTTAGCATTTGGATCAAGGAGAGCCTATAATCATTTCACAAGTCAAATTTCACCTAGGATTTCGCCTCAACAGACATTCAGGGCAAGTTCTATACCATTGGCTGGGGACTTGGACTCAAATTTCAATTCCTCACCACACACGCTAGGGATTTGCTAAAGACATCGAGTCGAGGGACCACAATGACCTTAGTTATGATTTAAACACACAATGGTCAAAAAAGACCACATGATGATTGTTTGGTCAACGCAAGAGTCTTAAAGCCACAACTTTCACCATCCTGAACACAATATTATGTCTCTGACCATAGGATCAAAGGCAAATGTGTTAGGACCAAGTGAAGCCTTCCTTGAGGTGCCTTTAACTATGCTATCAAAAACAAAAAAAATTAAAGAAACAGACTCAAACCCTTAAGAAGGCTGCCACGCCATCTATCATTGGGAAGAGCCACCCGGTTCGCACAATACTCCACCCTTGGAAGAACCGTGGCATTAAGAAAACCAAGGGCTTATTGGAAATGCCAAAATCAAAACAAGCGGCTACGAGCCTAACTACAAAACTAAAAATGAAAATTTTGTGAAAATAGAAAATAGAATGAATATGTACAATAGGGGAGTAGAATATACAACGGGGGATGAATATATACAGAAATGTAAAGTTATATACAACCCAAAGTAAAAAAGACACAAAATTAATAAAAATAAACTAAGAATCTATATATATACAGTCATCCAGAGTAGGGCGCACCCCCACGAATAAAAGCTGGCATTGTCCCAATGCCAACTATCAAATAAATATCAAAACAAAAGAAAGGATATATGATCTCCCTAGCCCTGGTCCGTCTGCATGGGATCATCAGTGGTCCCCAAGTCCTCTATATGTATGGGAACCTTAGACTGGTTCCCGATCTCCTGCTGCTCAGTTGCTAGGACTGGGGCCTGCTCCTGAATCGGCTGATTGATAGGTGCATCACTGGAGGGGGTCTCCTGTGGGTCTGGTAGCTCAATAACTGCACCAACTGAACTAGGGAGATTCCCTTCTTTCTTGGGGGCCTGGGTACCTACTCCTGCTCCTGCCGTGGCTATGGCACTGGTGCTGCTGCTGGGGCTGGATCCCCGAATAACAAGTCTAAAGTCATCTGGTCTGCTAATTGCCTGTCCACATTAGTCCGTAGCACTCTCACCGACTTCTTGGATGCCCTTGACTTCTTCATCTTCTTGTGCTCCTTATCAAGCTCTCTCAAAGCCTTGCCATGTGAATCCACCGCCATAGTTAAGGCGTCCTGAGTCCTCATAATCTTCTCCTAATTTTCCAGGAGCTTCAGTAGTGTGTCCTCAATAGACTGAGGAAACTGAGTAGTGGATGGTGCTGAATGGGGCTCAGCTGTAGCAGACAATGTAGACAACTTGGATGTTGCAGCTGACATCTAGTTGTTCAAACTGGCTAGTGTCCGGCTCAACTGCTGGGCCGTGAAAGGATGAGTCCGCGAAAAGGGGACCCTCGTGTCAACTGAAGTACTGGGGCCAGTAAAGGAGGAGGGTCGTGGAGGCAAATCATCATTAGTAGTGACCGTAGGCATGGTGGAAGGCTCTATGGGGGGATCAACCAAAGACACTACTGCCACTGGCTCCTCAGACTGGCCAACTGGAGTAGAGGAAGGCGGCTTGTAACTTTTGTCTTTGGGGTTGTCTGGCCCCTTCAAACTGTACCAGGAAAATGGAGCCACAAGTTTTACCTTGACGTCAAACGGTTTCTTCTCCACCTCCAAGTCCCTGAAATACATAGTAAGGGTGCTGGGAAAAGGGTAGTTCCGGTCATGCTCAACCCCTACTGCAGAAATGGAGCGGGACATCACATTTCCCACATTGATAGGGTAACCTGCAATAACAGAAGCAATAAGAACCGCCCGGGCAAGTGGAATAGTCTGATCATGAGTGATCGGGTCGAGCCAACTGCATACAAAGGTCAACCACCCTCTAGCCTCGAAGTTAAAAGTTCTCCGAAGTATTTTGGTCCCTACTTGTAGCGATTCTGGAAACGTACCCGGGATTTCCATGTACGAAGCTAACCACGGACGAACCTCCTCGCCCATTGCTAACTTTTCATTGTACAGGGACTCATATTCGTCAATGAACCCCAAATACTTATTCAACGCCTTCCCGGTGAAAACCACATTTTTGTTTCTCAATTTCGTCACTTTAGTGCCTTTCGTGATATGAGCCACATTGTTGTAAAACTCCTTGACCATATGCTCATTTGCCCTCAAACAATTGTCTTTAAAGAAGTCCCAACCCACTCAAGCCTGGAACTGTCTATGTACATTGGGGTTTAGGGGTAGAAGGTCTTTGTCAATAAAGCTCCGCTCAAGTATCAACTTCTATGTCGGCCACTATTCTCTAAATTTGTGGAATGCCACCTGGATGACAAACTTCCCAAAGTTTAGATTTTCTAGTTCTCTTAATACCCCCAACTTGGGGCACCCCACTGTTCGGTACCTCATTATCACTATTAGTCCCGCCTTCTGCACTCTCCCCAGATACTGAAGCTGTGGGGGAGGTGGAGTATTCACCACTGCCTGCTGCTGAGCCATCAGACGACTCAGAATGTATACGTTGTGGGGCTTGGGCAGTATGTGAAGCCGGGACTGCAGTAGCTCGCCTTGAATCAGAAAAGAGGTCCTGGGATGGTACGTACTCATTCCCCGATTGGTCGTCTATAGCAATTTGTTTCCTTGTTTTTAGTTTAGGTCGGGAAGTGAGTTTAACTTGTTTCCCTTTTCCTCCTTGGAAGGAGTCACCTCGGTCGGGTTGTTTAGCACCTCTTCCTCGTTGTTTTACCATTGTTTGCAAACAAACACATCTAACATTGTTAGTTGAAGCCCAAGCAGTGAAACATGTGACTGAATTAAAATTGCAGAAGCAAAATCAAAGTTGCAGACACTGCTGCAGAACCAAGAACCGCAGAACTTACCATCAGGAATGCGGCCGCATTGGAGGAACCGTAGACCGCGCTAAGGCAACCGCGGGCCGCAGTGATCAAAACCCCAATAAGGGTCTTCTCTTAATCTCACACCGCGGTCCGCATAAAATGGGGTCGCGGCCGCAGTGGGCCAGTGCGGACTGCACAAAAGTTACCGCGCTGGACACAAGTTGTTCCTCAGTCATTCAAGCAATGCGGACCGCGTGAAAGCGTAATGCGGACCGTGTTAGGGCACCGCAGACCGCGCTAAAGTGACCGCAAGCCGCACTGGGTTAGGTTCAGTGAGTAAACTAGGGATTGCATGCTTTTGTTCTATTTTTGTTCAACTTTTTACTCTTACTTGTCCCTACTCATGTACCCAATCCTTAGTTATTTCAAACTAACATGGAAGCTACCCTGGATTAACAATTCGAAGACAATTGTGAAAGCAAAGAAGTTACAGACTATTGGCAAGCAATTAAAATAAAAATAAAAGAGTAATAATAAAAAATGCATGAAATGCTACCAGGATTATGAAGAATGAATGCAATCTATCCACACAAGCAAAAATCTCAGTTTTGGACGGGGATGAACAGTAGAATTAGGGTTCTAGGTTTCCAATTTGCAAAAAGGGTAAAATGAGATCCTTGGTCTCTATTTATAGAGCCCCAGTAGGACCCGTACTCACCTACCAGCGCGGCCGCACAAAAGTGACCGCGGACAGCGCTCGGTATATTTGTGTGACCCCTCATGATGAAGCCTACGCGGACCGCATAGACGTGTACCGCGACCTCTTCAGCCCACCGCGGACCGCACTAACTTGACCGCGACCGCGGTGAAGAACTTCAGAGAGTCCCCCTTTTGACTCATGTCAGCGCGGACCGCACAAAATGCACCGCGACCGCATTAGCAATCTTCAGAGACTATGCCATTTTCCAACTTTGTTTTGCACTGCTTCAACACAATCCCTGCAACATCTCATAAAATGTTAGCTCAAAAATCCTAAGCTACACATGAGTTGCCTCCCAAGAAGCACCTGATTTAACGTCGCAACACGACGAATGTACCACCACATCACTTTAGATGAAGAAGCGCCACTACGTGGCAGCTGTGAGCACGTGATTTTTGCCTCATACGAATTACTCCAAAATAACTCCCGAAATTTTTCTTTAATTATGTGTTATTTTTAGGAAATATTGTACGGTTTTCCAGTTTGTTTGCGTGTGTAATCTTATTAATGCATTTAAAAATACAAAAATAATATAATATAATATGTGTTGCATGTGCATTTAGGATTTAGTTTTTCAATTTAGGAATTAACAGGTTTCACAAAAAGAAAAATCACAAAAATATGTAATTGTTGTAATTTTGTCATTTAAATGTGCCCTTATGTGATTTCATTTTTTTTCTTTGATTTTCATGTTAATTATTGTAAGTGTTAATTAATATTTGTAGTTAGATTTTACAATTAATTAGGAATTGTAATTAAATCAGAAAATTAAAGAAGAAAAAAGAAAAGAATTCAAAAAAGTGAAGGAAGAATCGGATTGGGCCAGTTTTAGGCCCAAAGAATTGCACTTCCTACCCAGCCCAAATCTGTCAACCCAAAAGCCATCAAACGACGTAGTATAGGGCAGAAGCTACGTCGTTTTGATGGTGCCCATCCAGGAAATTTCCAGACAATCAAACGACGCCGTATTGGTATTTTTATCTGAACCGTTGATCAAATAGATCCAACGGTCCAGTTCAGTTCTTTCATTAAACCAAACGACGACTTATGATAGTATTTAATCGGTACCGTTCATTGTTTTAAATCTGATGGTTCCCAGGCCCTCCCCATGACCCGATCCACTCCCGTCTGAGATTGACCCATTCCCCCAACCTAAACAAACGACACTGTTTGGTTAAATGAATTGATCCAGGCTGTAGATCTTACCTGATCCAACGGTCAAGATCAGACCACCCCTCCCCTATATAAACTAAATTCATACCCCAGCTTCGTAACCAAACACCCTCCCTCCCTCTCCCGTTCATCGTCGTCCCTAAGACGATGCCCCAAACCCTAGCCGCCCTAACTCCCCCTCGCCTGAAACCCGGCGGCAACTACGCTGCTGGTCACCAAACCAACACCCTAAGACCACCTGACCATCCTCTATCCAAATCTAGTAACCACTAAGCTCGAATCTTCCTGGAGTTTCTCGAATCTTCATTTGAAGATTCGAGCCAAACTCAGATCCAAACCAACCAGTCCCTAAATAACACCACAGCACCCCCTAACCGCCCTCGTTACAGATCTGTTAGTTGTTCACCTCAAATCACCCTACATCGTCTCGAATCTTCAATCGAAGATTCGAACATAACCTAGACCTACCCCAATGTACCCCAAACCCACACCAGTCATTCTCCTAACCTCACTCGTAACCAAACCAAACTTGGTTTGGTTCGAATCTGACCAGAAGCGGTTGAGCCCTAAATCAGACCCTCAAGAACCCTAAAATCCCAGATCTTAGAATCTGCCCAAATTAAGTAGAAGGTTGAGGTCTAATCGACCTTAATCGAAGTATTTTCAGTTGAGAATACTTCTACTAAGGTCTGTTTGATTTCAAAGTGTCCGAATCAGAGTTTCTAAGACTGGGTCCGTATTGATTCTGTTATTATTAGGTATTTTCCTTCTTTCCTTCGTGTTTGTTTTCATTATTTACATATCTATTTATTTACCATGTTGATTTTGGTTGTTATTAAGTCACATTGACTCTGTTCATTTTTCAAAGGACATTTTATTTGGTTCGATTTTGTCTGTTATTTATAGTCGCCTTAACTGTATGTGTTATAAATTGTGAAATCGAGTCCTAAATTGCGTCGCTTAATTAATTCCATGTTAGTCTATAAGTTCGTCAATAACACTATTTGATAGTTGCCTTGTTACTGATTTGTTTAAGTGTCAATTGTAATACGTAATCGATTAATTGAATAGGTCGTTCATATAATTTGAGTCACTTGGCATCTTGTTGATATTAGTGTCCGAGTGGTCTCATGTGTGTTGTGTTTAATCCTTTTTCTCTTAATCAGTCATCATCTTGCTGCATATAGTTCCGTTCAATGTGTTTACAATGTTCTGTATTTAGGAATTGTGTTAGTTTACTCCCTGTATATATGCCATTTGTCATTCTAGTTAATTCAATGTGATTATTTCCTGATTCACTGATCCCTATCTTGATACTACTTGATCTGATTTGGTTATAGATGTTCAATCAGAAACTAGTGTTGATAATTAAGTTTGAACAGATTGTAAAATCTGTTTTGCATTGGATTCTGATTTTGTATTAGGGGCAGTATTTTTGAGATTTTTCAGAAGTAGTTAAGGGTTAGTTTGGGGAAAATAAACTACATGAATACTTGTTTAAGGGCTGCTGAATATTTAAACCTATTAGTGGACTGATTTGAGACTTTCCTAAGTGGGTTTGGGTACAGATAATAGATAACTAATGGTAGGATTCAATAATGTATTTGTTTAAAGAATACTGGGGAACAAAAGAAGATGTGGGGGGCTGAAATTAAGGGAAAAGGTGTCCTTAGTGGCTTGACTAAATGAAAATTCAGACTTAGTGCTATTTGGGTAGAAAAAACTGATTTGAAAAGAATAAGGAGGGTCCGGGCAGTAGGCTGGAAGAGGAGGAAACAAGTTATATAAAAGGGTGTGTTGGGACTGATTTCTGGACAGACACAAGACAGACAGAGAGAATAGAGAAAAAAAATAGAAAGAGAGGACAGAAGGGAAAAAACAGAAAAAGAAAAACAGAAAAAAAGAGCACACACACACACACATAGAAAAGAGAAACAGAACAGAAAAATAGAGAAGAAAGAAAGAAAAATCAGAAATATTGTTTCCTCATATCTGTCCGGGCTTGTTTGGTGATACTGTTTGATTGAATCTGAAATTTTCTTAAAATATCTGCTACTGTTCGTCTGGTTTTCACGGTTTCTGTCGGTTTTGCTCAAATTTGCTGAATTGTTTGGCATTTTATTTCTGCTGTTGGGCTTCTTTTGCTGCTACTGCTGAATAATGCCTCTTTTACCATCATTTCCAGGTATATTTAGACTCATGATACTGCAAAGTTTCAATATTATAGAGAAATGAAATCTGGAATTTCAAATATGTCTGCTATTCATTTGAAGGCATTAGTTGAGTTTCAATTTTATTTTAGTTAACTATTAGCTTGCGCTTGACATGAGAACTATTAGTTAATCATCCTCTTTTGAAGTTAGTATAAGCTTTGCAATAATTCTATTTATTTAAGAATCTCATTAAGTATAGTTATATTCGAATTATCGAGACAGGGGATTTAGTAGAAAGTTGACTATTCTTTAAACTTTGCATTTAGACCATGTTAACTAAGCGCTTGGTAACATGAAAATATCGGGGAACCACGCTAGTAAACTTCGTCAAGTCCGATATTGTTTAATTCTAGTTGACATAAGTATTCTCGTTTATACAAAAATAGGGCCTAATAATGCGGATAACTCTAAGTGAGAGGTGAATCGATATAATTCGTTACGATTAAGATATTGGAATATTCCGGATGGTTCAGATGTGTATTTACGTTACATTTAATATCATTTTATTAAATCAATTTGTAGATTAGCTCTCTTTCTTAACAACAAATGGCCCATTTATTTTAGGAATGAGATTAACTCATTTCTTAAAAAATAGTATATAAAAATAATGTCAATGATTTTTACAAAGTATAGATTTAGAATTTGTAAATAGCTTGCATAAACCGAGATAAAAATTGGTTTGATTTTATCTATCCCAAACTCAATCATCGTAAGCAAACTAACCAAATAATTAGAACTTTGGACTAAAAACAAGTTGTATAGAAGAAGGTCGGATTTATGAATACTAATTGCAACATTTTAAGTCAAAGATATACAAAGTAGAGTTCGCTCCGAGTAGAATAATGGAAACTCTTCGAAAACTACTAGTTTGCTTATCAATTAAATTTTTCCCTAGTTTTACACGTAATTCGCATTGGTAAGTTTTTAAACATATACACTTAGTCTTAAGCCTAGGAAAATAATAAATAACTTGTGCATATAATTATCAAGTACTAAAAATACATAAACAAAATACATATACCGTATTCACGATAAAAATGGTAGTTTTAGTTGCACGTTATTTATTTATTTTTTATCTCATTAATTCCTTTAATTTGAATAGTTTTGAGGTATATAATTCACACGCTTAAAATATAACTTGTGGCCAACACCTAATAAATTTTGATTATTTTTAAGAAATCTCGAGACATTCCATTCGGTGATTTCCCATGGCTTTCATATTTAGAAATAGATGGACATAATAAACATTTGTAGAAAATTTATATTACCATCAAAAATATTTTTTGTAATTGGGGACACGTTCGCGTGACATGATTACATTTCTAAAGACAATTCCGAGTATGCGTTCGCGCAACTTCGAGCAAACTTTCTTAATAAAAGGGGTTTTTCGGAGGTTATTAAATTAATTTATTTCGTATAACCCGAGATGTGCAGTTCACTATTTAATCATATAAGAGTGATGAATGTTCGTAATTTTATTTTAAGCACTCGCAATTTCGGCCATAAATTCATTTTTTATAATAAAGAATATAAAAAATACTATCAATTTATTGTGTACACGTATGCGTGACACAATTCTTTGCATTTATATTTTTTAAAAAAATAATGCGAATATATGTACGCGTGATTCGTTTCAAGGAAGGTCTATAATTGTAAACAATCTAACCAAAGGCGGCAACAAAATCATGCAACAAGAAATAATGTAATTAGTAAATCAAGATAATTAGGCCAAGTATAAAAATGGTTAAGCGATCGTGCTAGAACCACGGAATTCGGGAATGCCTAACACCTTCTCCCGGATTAACAGAATTCCTTACTCGGATTTCTGGTTCGCAGAATGACAAACAGAGTCATATTTTCCTCGATTCGGGATTAAAACCGGTGACTTGGGACGCCATAAAAATCCCAGGTGGCGACTCTGAAATTAATAAAGAATCCCGTTTCGATTGTCCTTTAATCGGAGAAACTCTCTTTACACCACGCCCCCTCCGGAATGTTGTGTAAAAGAGAGATGTGACAGCTCTGGCGACTCTGCTGGGGATAAAAAGTAAACCCAGAACCACTGGTTCAGGGTTCAAGAATTCGAGCTTAAAATAACTGTTATAGTTGGTTTTGTTTGTTATCTGATTTTTCCACATATTTGTGCTTAATGTACTAAATGTTGCTTTTTACCGCTTTAATATTATCTGAATTGTGTATATAAAACTGCTACGAAACCCTCCTTCTTTCTGAGTCTTCTGAATTTATGGTGCACACGTGCGCGTGGCCCACCTTTCTGTTAGAAGTCATACCAAATAAGACGAAGTTGGGACAAGTAACTAGGCCGGGTAGACTTTCGTGCTCCCGGTACGTTGCCCCCATTTCGGCTCAAGCTGTCCGTTTGGGTAAGCCAGGTCTAGAACAATCTTCCTCAGGTTTTTCACTTAGAATAACTTAGCCTCGTACCGGATCCCTAGTAGGAACGTCTATTTGCATCATGTACATTTGACCTTGGAGACTCAACACAGGGGTTGGGTCTATCTAGGACAGGTGAACCCGAAATGAAAAGACCATCCTGATGCATCCTACTTGCTACTTATGCATTCATTTACCTCGGATTTGCTTGTTGACCAACTTAATTGAAGAAAAAAAATCATTGTGAGAGTCGAGAAATAAAATGGGTTGTTTTAGAAAATTCCCAAAATAGTTTTAAATTTTGACAAAAAAAAAAAGAAGAAGTGTTAAATAAAAAAAATGATTTTTCTTTTTATGAGTGTCTGTTTTCAAAAGGAGTCTTGATTTTGTTAAAATTAATCGCAGATACAAAATGAGCACCACCCAAAACCCACCATTCGCAAATGTAGATGAGTTTCTATTTCGGCTTCAGATATGGTGGCATGAGTTAGGAGAAGATGGTCAGAAATGGGTCGTTAAGCATTTGGGAACTCTCACAGATATTATGAAAGTTAAATCACGTGATGATTTGATTGCGGTGTTAGTAACTTTTTGGGACCCTGTTCACAATGTCTTTCGCTTCTCTGATTTCGAGCTTACTCCTACATTAGAAGAGATAGCTGGATATGCCGGTTTTGACAGAGATTTAAGAAACCAAAGTCTTATATTCCCAAAAGCTCCCTCAGTGCATCGATTCTTTGGTCTCTTAAACATCAGTAATCAAATCAGAAAAAGCAACGTTGTCCAAGGGTGTTGTTCTTTCAACTTCCTGTATTCAAGGTTCGGAAAGCCGGACAGATTTGAAATTCATGAAAAGAGCCTTACTAACAAACAGAACAAAGACACCTGGCAGATTCACCGTCGCTTCGCTTTCATGGTGGCTTTTCTGGGAATCATGGTCTTTCCAAACAAAGAACGAACAATTGATATTCGTACAGCGAAAGTCGTGCAGGTCCTCACTACCAAGGAAAATCACACCCTTGCCCCGATCATTCTTTCAGACATTTATCGGGCGTTGACTTTATGTAAATCAGGGGCAAAAGTCTTCGAAGGGTGCAAAATTTTGTTGCAAATGTGGATGATTGAGCATCTCCAACATCACCCCAAGTTCATGCAGTATGGTCCAAGCAATGACAATTTCATCGAGAGTTATGAAGAAAGAATAAAAGATTATAAATCTCCAGAAGGGGTGGAAGCCTGGGTATCTCATCTAAGATCTTTAATGGCAAGTCAAATTGAGTGGACTTTGGGATGGCTCCCGGTAAGAGAAGTGATACACATGTCAATCTTGAATAGTTATTTGTTGCTATTGGGATTGAGAAGCGTCCAGCCATATGCGCCACAGAGAGTTCTAAGACAACTAGGGAGATACCAAGTGGTGCCTGATGATGAGGATTTCAGTATGCAAGTGATCGAGTTACACCCCGAAGCCACTCTTCCCGAGGCTTTAATTCAGCAGATGTGGAATGGATGTTGATACTTGAAAGATGATACTCAAGTTCCAAATACTAAAAAGGGCGAGATAAATCCAGGATATGCGAGGTGGTTTGAGAAACGATCCCGCGTGGATGATGCACCAAAACCCGATCTGAGAAGGCCTATAAAAAGACCCCATGTTCAAACCTTTAACGATAAAATCCAAGAACGATTGATTTGGGGAGAAAAGGAAAAGGGATACAAAGCAACTATTCATGACTTAAAGGAAAATCTGAGGAACCTCAATTTGGAGAAAGACTTACAAGCACAAGAAGCAGAAGGTGAAAAGAAGAGTTTGGCTTGTGAAAATAAAAATCTTCACGCTCAATTTCAAAAATTGAAAAAAACTTCTGAAACACCAATGAGAAGTTGGAAAGACCGAAAAATCATCGCCAATCTTTTAGAAAAAATGCAAGATTATGACTCCATTTTGGCAAAAACCGAAAAGGCGTTAGGCAAAGCTAAAGAAAGAATCATACAATTAAACAAGGAGGCCAGATCTAATAAGGAACGCCAAGTAATGCAATCCGAAGAAGACAGGGCACAATTCAAGAAAGAGAAAGACCATTGGATACATTCAGAAGCTCAACTCCATGCACAATTGGAAGAAGCGAGAAGGTACAATAGAGAACATCAGCACGTAGACATCGACAGAGAAAGAGCACAGGCAAGACTCGATCAGGCCAGACTTCGAGCTCAATTAGAGTCAGCTTTAGATCGCGAAGACCGTATAAGAGATATAGCCACCACTCGCCAACAACAACTGCAAAACCATGACCAACGTCTCCAAGATTTCAGGGCACAAATCCATGATTTGGCGGTTTACACCTCTCAAAGTTATGTGAACTGCCAAGGGATGGATTATGAAAGGTTTATAAAGAATGCACCTATTTTTGCCCGTCATCTGGCAATTGAGTTAGAAAGAATGTATAGTACGCTAGAAGGTCAGCCGGGTCAAGCCCCACAGTGAGCGGATGATCTAATGATTGAAAACAAAAGTGGGGAGTGGAGCATGTTCACAGCTGTTAAGAGTTATGTCTTTTGTTTGACATGGATTTGTGTTGAGTTTTTAAACCATTTTCTTATAATGTTTTTCCAAATGTAATGTCCGTTCCATCTTTGTATTATTTCAAGAATAAAAGTGTTGACAATTGCTTTACGTCCGAACTACGCAAAGTCTGATTCATGCGGGGACATGATACGTAGGAAATCTTTATAAGATTCGACCACAATCAAAAGAAGGAATAAAATAAAGAGTGAGTGACAATAAAAAGAAAGATCAAGAAAAGCTGGGATGACACAAGCAGCCGAGCAAATGCATGATAGAAAAGAGTTATTTGTCTAGGAACATTGCATCTCAACGTGTAATTATATATGTGTTAAACTCTCAAAACTAACAAGTTTGTTCATTTCCAGAATTCAAGCAATTAGTTTTTCTAAGAGTATACTGGCATATTATCATTATCACACCAGATCAAAAGGACTAATACCCGAAAGCATGTCTATCCCGGATGTCGACACAGGTATTGAGAGAGAGGAGATGGACGTCGGTAAAATGAAAGAAGAGATGCTTAAACTTAAGCAACAAATGGCCGAGATGTATCGGGCCTGGTCTACAGGTCAATCACCCCCATCTTACCCAGCTAACCCTGCCTCCACCCCATTACTAGCCCAAACTCAGGATAATCCTGCCACTGAACTATCCCCGAGTTTCCCCATCTACCAGCACTACCGAGGCACCGCCTCTCATACACCGCAGTCTCCATCTCCTAAACCAGTTCCATACCCTCCTCCACCAGTAACTCATGTCTTCGTGGCACCTCCCCCAACTACATTCCACAAATCTCCTAGTGAGCCTATATTCCAGGCCCAGGACAACCAATACTACCCCCCGGAGGCCACTTTCAAAGCTTCCGAAATCCATTCATTTACTCCACATTTTGACCTCCCAACAGAAATTGACAAGCCAGTCAAAAATACCGAACAAGAAGAGATGTTTAGGAAGGTCAAAAGCTTAGAACAATCGTTCCGAGACATGCGAGGGTTAGGAGGGCAGGTCAGTGTGGCCTACAAGGACTTATGTTTGTTCCCAAATGTGCAACTACCAGTTGGTTTCAAGATGACCAAATTTGACCTATACAACGGGCACGGTGATCCAGTAGCCCACTTAAGGGGTTTCTGCAGCAAGATGCGAGGAGCTGGGGGAAAAGACAAATTATTAATGGCTTACTTCAGTCAAAGTTTGAGCGGATCAGCTTTGGAGTGGTATACCCGCCAGGACCATGGGAGATGGTACACCTGGGATGACCTGGCACAGGCATTTGCTTGTCACTTCCAATACAATCTGGAAATCATCCCAGATCGACTATCCTTGACAAAATTTGAGAAAAAGCACAATGAAAGCTTTAGAGAGTATGGTTTCCGGTGGAGGGAACAGGCAGCAAGGGTGGATCCTCCAATGAAGGAATGTGAGATGGTAGATTACTTCCTACAAGCCTTGGAGCCAACTTACTATTCCCATTTGGTTTCAGCGATAGGAAAATCATTCAACAAAGTAGTGAAGATGGGAGGTATGGTGGAAGAAGGCCTCAAGACGAATAAAATCATGAGTTATTCAACTATTAAGGAAACTACTCAAGCTATTCAAGGCGGAGTAGGAGGGATTGGAAAGAAGAAAACAGAGGAAGCGGCAATGGTTGATTCAGGAACTTGGTCGGGATCCATAGGTTCACCTCATTACTACAATCAACATCGATCCCACCGACAAATTTATCACCACAATTCACCCCAACACTACTATCACCCGTCGGAACCTCATTTTTCCGTCAACCATGCGCAAGCATACAATCAGCCACATGCCCACGCTCATTGGCGTGCTCTTGTCATACCAAGTACCTACCCTTATCCGCGAACCTATCCCGGACCAGGTTTCAGGCCTAATCAATCACTCAGGGGTGAAAGGGTGCAGAAAAAGAAAACCTTCACTCCATTGGGAGAATCCTACACTAGTCTGTTCCACAGGCTAAGACAACTAGATATGCTAAGGCCGATACAATCCAAGCTGCCCAATCCTCCTCCAAAGAATCTGGACTACACCGTTAGCTGTGAGTATTGTTCTGGTACACCAGGCCATGATACAGAAAAGTGCTGACATTTAAAGAATGCAATACAAGAGTTGATTGATACTAATAAAATTGAAGTTCAAACCCCCGAAACTCCCAATATCAACAGAAATCCAATGCCAGCCCATCAGGAGGCCAATATGATAGAAATAGTACGGGCTGATGGGGAAACAAAGAAGTCATCACAAACCGTCATGATGATTCGGTCTCATGAAGCCAAGCCAGATGAACAGTTAGCAGAGGAGAATTCGGTACCTAAGCAGAACAAAAATGGTGATGAGCCATCTGTGGTAGTTGAGAAGGGATCTTCAAGCAAAGTTGCCACGAAGCAGGAAGGGTCAAAGGTGATTGTACCAGGGGTGGCCAACAAACCCATCATAGTCGTGGAAGGAGCCCAGTAGATCGGGTTATTATCAAGCCATTAACCCAGTTACCAGTGATCAACAACAAGGCTATTCCATGGAACTACGAACGGGTGACGGTAATGTACAAAGGAAAAGAAGTCAAGGAAGAAGTCTGTGAGGTGCAAGGCTTGACTCGTTCGGGAAGATGTTTTACTCCCGAAGAGTTAAGAAAAACTAAAAATAATCCAACACCAATAAAGAAAGCCGTGACTGAAGAAGAAGCGGAAGAATTCTAGAAAAAGATGAAGCTGCATGACAATTCTATCGTGGAATAATTGAAAAAGATGCTCGCTCAAATTTCATTATTGTCATTGATGATCCATTAGGACGAGCACCGTCAAGCTTTAATGAAAACCTTGAATGAGGCACACGTTCCTGATAAGATCTCCGTGAATCACTTGGAAAAAATAGCCAACAAAATCTTTGAGGCAAACAGAATCACATTTTCTGATGATGAATTGCATGTGGAAGGTACTGAGCACAACGGAGCTCTTTACCTAAGCAAAGAGACCCGGGTGTTGCATGATGAATTGCATGATGAATTGCATGTGGAAGGTATTGAAATATGAAAACTCCATAGTGACCCGGGTGTTGGTTGACAACGGGTCAAGCGCAAACATCTGCCCTCTCTCCACTCTAAGCAAGTTGAAAATAAAAGAGGAGAGAATCCACAAGTATAGTATTTGCGTATAGGGATTTGACGGTGGAAGCAGAGATTCATTTGGCGACATAGTGCTGGAGCTGACAATAGGGCCAGTTGAATTCACAATGGAGTTTCAGGTGTTGGATATAGTTGTTTCTTATAATTTACTGTTGGGTCGACCATGGATCCATGCTGCTAAAACAGTCCCATCAACACTACACCAGGTGGTCAAGTTTGAATGGGATAAACAATAAATAGTTGTGAATGGGGAAGACAGTTTAAATGCTCACAGCAGTGCCATTGTACCAATCGAGGGAATAGAAAATGACCAGGGACCATGGGTTTACCAGGTTTCCGACACAATGTTGGTAGAGAAATTTCCGGAGGGGAAATACATTCCGAATCCAAAGATAACCGCCGCATCAGTCATGGTAGCCTATGAAATGTTGAAGAATGGTTTTGTACCCGGAAAAGGTTTGGGCTCATCTTTGCAAGGCATTACACAACCAGTATCTCTTTCCGAGAACTGGGGAACATTTGGATTGGGATTCATACCCACTGTCACAGACGTGAGAAAGGCCAGAAAGCCAAAACAGAAGGCATGGGTCCTTCCAAAGCCAGTCCCACATCTATCAAAGTCTTTTGTCAAGTCCGGTACCAGAAATCACCCGATAACAGCAATTCCTAAATCCATGATTAATCCTGAGGAGGAATTAATTGAAAGATTAGAAAAGCTGTTTGACGATGTGAACATGGTGGAAAATGGTGAAGGTTCTAGCAACGCGGAAGTTCAATTCGTTGGGCCAGAGACAAAGCTTAATAACTGGAAAGCCACTCCTCTCCCCATTCGAAAGGAGTCTTGGTAGTTTATTTTGATTTTCCTTTAGTATGTTTGGGTTACTTCAGGGTTTTAATCCAAATGTTTATCTTACAGTTTGTTTGAAGTGTGCAAACCTTGTTATTTTTCATCATCCAATGAAATACAGTTTCCTTTTCATTATCATTCCAGATAGGTTTCTTTTCTTTTTCTTCTTTTTCTGTACAATCCTTTTTACGCTGGCTCTAGTGATATGGCATGCATAAGGAATCCTCAGCCCAGTCTTAAAAATCAATTTGGTTCCGAAATAATAATTCAAGAAGTATATTGTGATTATGAATCAGAATATGATGAGGATGAAGCTTTCGAAGAGATTAGTAAAGAGTTAATTGATTTTGAAGAAAAAACCAAACCTAACCTGAGTGATACTGAAGACATCAATCTAGGAGATACAAATAATATCCTAGAAACTAAAATAAGTGTCCACCTCGAACCAAAGATCCATGAAGAGTTAATTAAAACACTCATCGATTTCAAAGATGTTTTTGCATGGTCATATGACGACATGCCAGGCTTGAGCACTGATTTAGTGGTTCACAAATTGCCCACTGATCCAATGGTGCCTCCTGTCAAGCAAAAGCTGAGGAAGTTCAAGACTGATATGAGTGTGAAAATTAAAGAAGAAATCACCAAACAGTTGGATGCAAAGGTCATTCGGGTCACTCGATATCCTGTTTGGTTGGCTAATATCGTTCCTGTGCCAAAGAAATACGGCAAGATTAGAGTATGCGTCGATTACCACAATCTCAACAAAGCAAGTCCGAAGGATAACTTCCCATTACCCAATATCCATATTTTGATCGATAATTGTGCCAAGCATGGGATAGGATCTTTTGTGGATTGTTATGCCGGGTATCATCAAATTCTAATGGATCAAGAAGATGCATAAAAGACGGCATTCATCACCCCATGGGGAACTTATTGCTACCGGGTAATGCCATTTGGTTTGAAGAACGCCGGGGCAACTTACATGAGAGTAATGACTACGGTGTTTCATGATATGATACATAAGAAGATTCAGGTATACGTGGACGATGTGATCATAAAATCAAAGCATCAGGCCGACCACGTTGGGGATTTGAGGAAATTCTTCCTGAGACTTCGCAGGTACAATCTCAAGCTTAACCTACCAAGTGCGCATTTGGTGTTCCATCTGGAAAACTGTTGGGATTCATAGTCAGTCGGCGAGGCATCGAGTTGGACCCATCAAAGATCAAAGCCATCCAAGAATTGCCACCTCCAAGGAACAAGACTGAAGTAATGAGTTTGTTAGGGAGGTTGAATTAAATCAACAGGTTTATTGCTCAGCTCACGACAACTTGTGAGCCTATTTTTAAATTGTTGAAAAAGGATGTTGCGGTCAAATGGACTGATGAGTGTCAAGAAGCGTTTGATAAGATAAAAGGATACTTGTCAAACCCACCCGTGCTGGTTCCACCAGAGACAGGAAGACCTTTGATTCTTTACTTAACAGTCTTGGAAAATTCATTTGGCTGTGTACTGGGGCAACATGACATCACCGGTAGAAAGGAACAGGCCATCTATTACCTTAGCAAAAAGTTCACAGCTTATGAGGTTAAGTACACTCATCTGGAAAGGACATGTTGCGCCCTAACTTGGGTAGCTCAGAAATTGAAACACTATTTGTCATCCTACACTACTTACCTCATTTCGCGTCTGGATCCGTTGAAATATATTTTTCAAAAGCCTATGCCAACAGGGAGACTTGCAAAGTGGCAGATATTGCTCACAGAATTTGACATCATCTATGTGACTCGGACTGTAATAAAAGCCCAAGCATTGGCCGATCATTTAGCCGAAAACCTGGTCGACGAAGAGTACGAGCCATTGAGAACTTATTTTCCAGATGAAGAAGTAATGCATATCGATGAGATGGAGCAAATTGAAAAACCTGGCTGGAAACTTTTCTTTGATGGGGCTGCTAACATGAAAGGAGTCGGGATAGGAGCTGTGATTATTTCTGAAACCGGGCATCACTATCCTATTACGACTCAACTTCGGTTTTATTGCACCAATAATATGGCTGAGTATGAAGCTTGTATTTTGGGGTTAAGGCTAGCTGCAGACATGGATATCCATAAAATCTTGTTCTTGGGAGATTCGGATCTTCTGGTACATCAAATTCAAGGAGAATAGGAAACACGAGACTTGAAGCTCATACCATACCGACAATGTTTACATGATCTTTGTCAACGGTTTCGATCAGTGGAATTCAGGCATATTCCAAGGATCCATAACGAGGTTGCCGATGCATTAGCTACCCTGGCATCAATGTTGCACCATCCGGACAAAGCTTATGTGGATCCACTGCATATTCAAGTCCACGATCAGCACGCTTACTACAACATGGTTGAAGAAGAATTTGATGGTGAACCATGGTTCCACGACATCAAGGAGTATATCAGAATGGGGATATATCCAGCACAAGCCACAGGGGATCAAAAGAGAACCATTAGGCGGTTGGCAAATGGATTCTTCTTAAGTGGAGGAGTTTTGTATAAAAGAACACCAGACCTTGGATTATTAAGATGCATAGATGCTAGACAAGCTACGGCTGTCATGTCTGAAGTACATTCGGGAGTTTGCAGATCCCACATGAGCGGATATGTGTTGGCAAAGAAAATTCTCCGAGCTGGTTACTATTGGCTTACCATGGAGCAAGATTGTATCAGTTTTGTGCGCAAATGTCATCAATGCCAGATACATGGAGATTTGATTCATTCTCCACCATCCGAGTTGCACAAAATGTCGACACCATGGCCCTTCGTCGCTTGGGGCACGGATATTATTGGACCAATTGAGCCGGCAGCATCCAATGGGCACAGGTTCATTCTGGTAGCCATTGATTATTTCACCAAATGGGTTGAGGCCAAAACATTCAAATCAGTGACCAAGAAAGCTGTGGTCGATTTTGTTCACTCAAATATCATATGTCGATTCGGAATCCCAAAGGTGATCATCACAGATAACGGTGCTAATCTTAACAGTAACTTAATGAGGGAAGTATGTCAACAGTTTAAGATTATACATCGCAACTCTACCCCATATCGGCCCAAGGCGAATGGAGCAGTCGAAGCAGCCAACAAAAACATAAAGAAGATACTTCGGAAAATGGTAAAAGGTTCAAGACAATGGCACGAAAAATTACCATTTGCGTTGTTGGGATATCGCACTACTGTTCGCACTTCGGTAGGAGCAACTCCTTATTTGTTGGTATATGGCACTGAGGCGGTAATTCCTGCAGAAGTTGAGATTCCTTCCTTTCGGATCGTAGCTGAAGCTAAGATTAATGATGATGAATGGGTCAAAACCCATTTGGAACAGTTAAACTTGATTGATGAAAAATGATTGGCAGCAGTATGTCATGGTCAATTGTATCAAAGAAGAATAGCAAGAGCATACAACAAAAAGGTGTGTCCCCGAAAGTTTGAAGTGGGTCAACAGGTGCTGAAACGTATTCTTCCACATCAGGTTGAAGCAAAGGGCAAGTTTGCCCCGAATTGGCAAGGACCGTTCATTGTGACCAGAGTATTGTCCAATGGTGCATTATGTTTAACAGATATTGAAGGAAAATGCATAGACATGGCTATCAATTCAGATGCAGTAAAGAGATATTATGCATGATTTTTCTTTGGTATAATGATTGAATGTTTGTATTTGACATTATTTCAAAGAATGGAATGACGAAGGCAATTCATTTTGCTATCTAAACACTGTACCCTTTGTTCCCCCTTTGAGCCACATTTGTTTCTTTCCTACCCTCTTTTGGAATCAAAAAAAAATTATTATTATTGGAGTGAACTACGTCTGACCTGATTCCTCAAAGAGGATACGTAGGCGCCTCACGGCTCGGTCATAGGGTGCATAATATGCATAATGTGCATAAAATAAAACATAAAAAGACCCCCAAGCAAGAAACTGGAGCAGGAATTGTATTGACAATAAGCAAAATGATTCCAAGAGTTGTAATTGTTTTGACTTTTGATACCCTTTCATTCCAACCACATACCAAAAGACCTTTCGATCAATCTTAGAAAAATGTCGAGTCGAGCAAATGGGGGTGATTCATAACACTCTGGTCCACACAAGAAAAAGCGATGAAAATGAGAGAGTCTTATAGGTGAAAACCCTCACGGGCACCATGAGACGATGTAAGCTGAGAGAAAGTAAAATGAGAGAGTCTTATTGGTGAAAACCTTCGCAGGCACCATAAGATGAAAAGGAATTAAGAAATAAACAAATGAGGGAGGTTTGTCGGTGAAAACTCTTTAAGGCACTGCAAGTCAAACAAGGTCCGTAAGTTGGCAAAAAATTGGGTTGTCGAAATTTTGGAAAAAACAAAGTGAAACAATTGAAAAGGAGATTGGTTAAATAGACTGGGCTGATTAATCTAAAATAGATACCCTGATCATTGGTGCCAGTGACTCCAATCAGATAAGTTCCTTATTCTTATCTCCAACAGTCATCTAAATTTGGATTCTTCTTTACATTTTTGATTGTCAAAATCGTCATGTTTCGTCACTAATAATCTTACTCTTCTAAAGTTTTTGACGTGAGTTTCGTTCCAAGCAAATAAAGGAATGTCAAGGTATACTACCATGATTCAAAATTGCACAATGCAAAATACGGCCGTGATAGGCAGGAGGTAATAGGATGAAAATAAGATTTGGGTGTGAGAAAAGTTGAATCAGAAAAGTGGTTCAGTAATGTCTTGAGAGACATATGATTACGATTGAAAGAGTTTGAAGTGAAAACAACAGTTGGGGATCCTATGGTTAAGGATCAATCATGAGGACAAAACAGTCTTTTCAACCGCTTCAAGGCAGTAAAACAGGACAAAGAGAAACCCCACCCCCAGCGAGAATGCCACAACTAACCATTATGCCTTAAACTAACAAGATTTTCCTTGATTTGAAACAGGGGCAAAAACAATATTTGTTTCAGGAAACACCCGGTGATGGAAGTATCAGCAAGCAGGCATCCACCTGGAGAACGAGGAAGAGCAATGGAAGTATCAGCAAGCAGGCGTCCACCTGGAGAACAAGGAAGAACAGTTGAAATATCAGCAAACAGGCGTCCACCTGGAGAACAAGGAAGAACAGTTGAAGTAGTAAGCAGGCGTCCACCTGGAGAACAAGGAAGAACAGTTGAAATATCAGCAAGCAGACGTCCACCTGGAGAACAAGGAAGAACAGTTGAAGTAGTAAGCAGGCGTCCACCTGGAGAACAAGGAAGAACAGTTGAAATAGCAAGCAAGCGTCCACCTGGAGAACAAGGAAGAACAATTGAAATATCAGCAAGCAGGCGTCCACCTGGAGAACGAGGAAGAGCAATGGAAGTATCAGCAAGCAGGCGTCCACCTGGAGAACAAGGAAGAACAGTTGAAATATCAGCAAGCAGGCATCCACCTGGAGAACAAGGAAGAATAATTGAAATATCAGCAAGCAAGCGTCTACCTGGAGAACAAGGAAGAACAATTGAAATATCAGCAAGCAGGCGTCCACCTGGAGAACAAGGGAATATAATTCATATTTCAAGGTCAGGAGCCCCCCTAAAGAACAGAATGGCGATTTATTTTTGACATTATTGGTTGAAGTCAGGAACCCACCCATAAAATGGAGGAATACACTTAGAATCAATAAGGCAGAGGAATCTGATCGGAATCCCCAGCGGGAAACAACAAAGAATCCCAAGCAGAGGAAGGAAGTACAAGACTCGATGAAAAACAATACAAAAAGGAAACAAGCAGTTCAAGACCGGTAGTCCGAAGAGAATACGAGACAAATCGGAAGTAAAATATACCAAAGGGGTCACCAAGACATCAAAGCAACAAGAGACACAAAGGGCATGATCTAGATAAGATTTTGTAATTCATATACCATGGTCTAGTCTAGCTTTTTGTTTTTCTTTAAGCAGGGTATAATAAGGAGGTCAGCAAGCAGTAAAAGCAGCATGCAACAACAGTAACATCACAGTCCCATGGTATTCCCAGCTACTAAAACTTCCCGAACTACATTGACCTGATTCCTTTATAGCCAAGGATATGTAGGAAACCTTTGAAGCAGAGGTTCGGTCAAATCTTTCAAAAAATGCTTCCAACGGAGTATTCAAACAGGCAAAAATCGCTCGTATCCGCTCACTTTATCTTTGCACGAAAACTCTTCGTGTTTCCGGACAAAGAGGGGCAGCTGTGAGCACGTGATTTTTGCCTCATACGAATTACTCCAAAATAACTCCCGAATTTTTTCTTTAATTATGTGTTATTTTTAGGAAATATTGTACGGTTTTCCTGTTTGTTTGCGTGTGTAATTTTATTAATGCATTTAAAAATACAAAAAATAATATAATGTAATATGTGTTTCATGTGCATTTAGGATTTAGTTTTTCAATTTAGGAATTAACAAGTTTTACAAAAAAAAAAGAAAAATCACAAAAATATGTAATTGTTGTAATTTTGTCATTTAAATGTGCCCTTATGTGATTTCATTTTTTTTCTTTGATTTTCATGTTAATTATTGTAAGTGTTAATTAATATTTGTAGTTAGATTTTACAATTAATTAGGAATTGTATTTAAATCAGAAAATTAAAGAAGAAAAAAGAAAAGAATTCAAAAAAGTGAAGGAAGAATCGGATTGGGCCAGTTTTAGGCCCAAAGAATTGCACTTCCTACCCAGCCCAAATCTGTCAACCCAAAAGCCATCAAACGATGTAGTATAGGGCAGAAGCTACGTCGTTTTGATGGTGCCCATCCAGGAAATTTCCAGACAATCAAACGACGTCGTATTGGTATTTTTATCTGAACCGTTGATCAAATAGATCCAACGGTCCAGTTCAGTTCTTTCATTAAACCAAACGACGACGTATGATCGTATTTAATTGGGACCGTTCATTGTTTTAAATCTGATGGTTCCCAGGCCCTCCCCATGACCCGACTCACTCCCGTCTGAGACCGACCCATTCCCCCAACCTAAACAAACGACACCGTTTGGTTAAATGAATTGATCCAGGCTGTAGATCTTACCTGATCCAACGGTCAAGATCAGACCACTCCTCCCCTATATAAACTAAATTCATACCCCAGCCCCCTAACCAAACACCCCCCCTCCCTCTCCTGTTCATCGTCGTCCCTAAGACGATGCCCCAAACCCTAGCCGCCCTAACTCCCCCTCGCCTGAAACCCGGCGGCAACTACGCTGCCGGACACCAAACCAACACCCTAAGACCACCTGACCATCCTCTATCCAAATCTAGTAACCACTAAGCTCGAATCTTCCTGGAGTTTCTCGAATCTTCATTTGAAGATTCGAGCCAAACTCAGATCCAAACCAACCAGTCCCTAAATAACACACAGCACCCCCTAACCGCCCTCGTTACAGATCTGTTAGTTGTTCACCTCAAATCACCCTGCATCGTCTCGAATCTTCAATCGAAGATTCGAACATAACCTAGACCTACCCCAATGTACCCCAAACCCACACCAGTCATTCTCCTAACCTCACTCGTAACCAAACCAAACTTCGTTTGGTTCGAATCTGACCAGAAGCGGTTGAGCCCTAAATCAGACCCTCAAGAACCCTAAAATCCTAGATCTTGGAATCTGCCCAAATTAAGTAGAAGGTTGAAGTCTAATCGACCTTAATCGAAGTATTTTAAGTTGAAAATACTTCGACTAAGGTCTGTTTGATTTCAAAGTGTCCGAATCAGAGTTTCAAAGACTGGGTCCGTATTGATTCTGTTATTATGAGGTATTTTCCTTCTTTCCTTCATGTTTGTTTTCATTATTTACATATCTGTTTATTTACCATGTTGATTTTGATTGTTATTAAATCACATTGACTCTGTTCATTTTTCAAAGGACCTTTTATTTGGTTCGATTTTGTCTGTTATTTATAGTCGCCTTAACTGTATGTGTTATAAATTGTGAAATCGAGTCCTAAATTGCGTTGCTTAATTAATTCCTTGTTAGTCTATAAGTTAGTCAATAACACTGTTTGATAGTTGCCTTGTTACTAATTTGTTTAAGTGTCAATTGTAATACGTAATCGATTAATTGAATAGGTCGTTCATATAATTTGAGTCACTTGTCATCTTGTTGATATTAGTGTCCGAGTGGTCTCATGTGTGATGTGTTTAATCCTTTTTCTCTTAATTAGTCATCATCTTGCTGCATATAGTTCCGTTCAATGTGTTTACAATGTTCTGTATTTAGGAATTGTGTTAGTTTACTCCCTGTATATATGCCATTTGTCATTCTAATTAATTCAATGTGATTATTTCCTGATTCATTGATCCCTATCTTGATACTACTTGATCTGATTTGGTTATAGCTGTTCAATCAGAAACTAGTGTTGATAATTAAGTTTGAACAGATTGTAAAATCTGTTTTGCATTGGATTCTGATTTTGTATTAAGGCAGTATTTTTGAGATTTTTCAGAAGTAGTTAAGGGTTAGTTTGGGGAAAATAAACTACATGAATACTTGTTTAAGGGCTGCTGAATATTTAAACCTATTAGTGGACTGATTTGAGATATTCCTAAGTGGGTTTGGGTACAGATAATAAACAACTAATGGTAGGGTTCAATAATGTATTTGTTTAAAGAATACTGGGGAACAAAAGAAGATGGGGAGGGATGAAATTAAGGGAAAAAGGTGTCCTTAGTGGCTTGATTAAATGAAAATTCAGACTTAATGCTATTTGGGTGGAAAAAACTGATTTAAAAAGAATAAGGAGGGTCCGGGCAGTAGGCTGGAAGAGGAGGAAACAAGTTATATAAAAGGGTGTGTTGGGACTGATTTCTGGACAGACACAAGACAGACAAAGAGAATAGAGAAAAAAAATAGAAAGAGAGGACAGAAGGGAAAAAACAGAAAAAGAAAAACAGAAAAAAGAGCACACACACACACACATAGAAAAGAGAAACAGAACAGAAAAATAGAGAAGAAAGAAATAAAAATCAGAAATATTGTTTCCTCATATCTGTCCGGGCTTGTTTGGTGATACTGTTTGATTGAATCTGAAATTTTCTTAAAATTCTGCTACTGTTCGTCTAGTTTTCACGGTTTCTGTCGGTTTTGCTCAAATCTGCTGAATTGTTTGGCATTTAATTTCTGCTGTTGGGCTTCTTTTCCTGCTACTACTGAATACTACCTCTTTTACCCTCATTTCCAGGTATATTTAGACTCATGATACTGCAAAGTTTCAATATTATAGAGAAATGAAATCTGGAATTTCAAATATGTCTGCTATTCATTTGAAGGCATTAGTTGAGTTTCAATTTTTTTTAGTTAACTATTAGCTTGCGGTTGACATGAGAACTATTAGTTAATCATCCTCTTTTGAAGTTAGTATAAGCTTTGCAATAATTCTATTTATTGGTAGAAAGTTGACTATTCTTTAAACTTTACATTTAGACCATGTTAACTAAGCGCTTGGTAACATGAAAATATCGGGGAACCACGCTAGTAAACTTCGTCAAGTCCGATATTGTTTAATTCTAGTTGACATAAGTATTCTCGTTTATACAAAAATAGGGCCTAATAATGCGGATAACTCTAAGTGAGAGGTGAATCGATATAATTCGTTACGATTAAGATATTGGAATATTCCGGATGGTTCAGATGTGTATTTACGTTACATGTAATATCATTTTATTAAATCAATTTGTAGATTAGCTCTCTTTCTTAACAACAAATAGCCCATTTATTTTAGGAATGCGATTAACTCATTTCTTAAAAAATAGTATATAAAAATAATGTCAATGATTTTTACAAAGTATAGATTTAGTATTTGTAAATAGCTTGCATAAGCCGAGATAAAAATTGGTTTGATTTTATCTATCCCAAACTCAATCATCGTAAGCAAACTAACCAAATAATTAGAACTTTGGACTAAAAACAAGTTGTGTAGAAGAAGGTCGGATTTATGAATACTAATTGCAACATTTTAAGTCAAAGATATACAAAGTAGAGTTCGCTCCGAGTAGAATAATGGAAATTCTTCTAAAACTACTAGTTTGCTTATCAATTAAATTTTTTCCCTAGTTTTACACGTAATTCTCTTTGGTAAGTTTTTAAACTTATACACTTAGTCTTAAGCCTAGGAAAATAATAAATAACTTGTGCATATAATTATCAAGTACTAAAAATACATAAACAAAATACATATACCGTATTCACGATAAAAATGGTAGTTTTAGTTGCACGTTATTTATTTATTTTTTATCTCATTAATTCCTTTAATTTGAATAATTTTGAGGTATATAATTCATACGCATAAAATATAACTTGTGGCCAACACCTAATAAATTTTGATTTTTTTACAGAAATCTCGAGACATTCCATTCGGTGATTTCCCATGGCTTTCATATTTAGAAATAGATGGACATAATAAACATTTGTAGAAAATTTATATTACCGTCAAAAATATTTTGTGTAATTGGGGACACGTTCGCGTGACATGATTACATTTCTAAAGACAATTCGGAGTATGCGTTCGCGCAATTTGGAGCAAACTTTTTTAATAAAAGGGGGTTTTCGGAGGATATTAAATTAATTTATTTTGTATAACCCGAGATGTGCAGTTCACTATTTAATCATATAAGAGTGACGAATGTTCGTAATTTTATTTTAAGCACTCGCAATTTCGGCCATAAATTCATTTTTTATAATAAAGAATATAAAAAAATACTATCAATTTTATTGTGTACACGTATGCGTGACACAATTCTTTGCATTTATATTTAAAAAAAAATAATGCGAATATACGTACGCGTGATTCGTTTCAAGGAAGGTCTATAATTGTAAACAATCTAACCAAAGGCGGCAACAAAATCATGCAACAGGAAATAATGTATTTAGTAAATCAAGATAATTAGGTCAAGTATAAAAATGGTTAAGCGACCGTGCTAGAACCACGAAATTCGGGAATGCCTAACACCTTCTCCCGTATTAACAGAATTCCTTACTCGGATTTCTGGTTCGCAGAATGACAAACAAAGTCATATTTTCCTCGATTAGAGATTAAAACCGGTGACTTGGGACGCCATAAAAATACCAGGTGGCGACTCTGAAATTTATAAAGAATCCCGTTTCGATTGTCCTTTAATAGGAAAAACTCTCTTTACACCACGCCCCCTCCAGAATGTTGTGTAAAAGAGAGGTGTGACAGCTGCCATCGAACTTTCCGAGATAATGCTTGACCTAGTGACCATTGACTCTGAAGACTTCACCATTTTTGTTTTTAAGATCAAGACCACCAAACGGGGTCACGAACACAATTTCAAATGGCCCACTCCACTTTGACTTGAGCTTACCCGGAAACAGACGTAACCGGGAATTAAACAAGAGAACCATATCCCCAACTTTGAACTCCTTGCCCCGAGCATATTTGTCGTGAAGGTACTTCATTTTGTTCCTTATACAAGGACGAGCTGGAGTATGCATGGAATCTAAACTCATCGAGCTCATTAAGTTGTTCAACCCTCAGATTTGCAGCAACATCCCATTCTAAGTTCAACTTCCTCAAGGCCCACATAGTGTTGTGCTTCAATTCCACCGGAAGATGGCAAGCTTTCCCAAATACCAGCCGGTACGGGGACATACCAATCAGAGTCTTGTAAGCTGTCCGATAGGCCCAAAGAGCATCATCCAATTTTTTCAACCAATCGGTCCTATTTGCATTTACAGTTTTAGACAAGATACTCTTAATTTCTCGGTTGGAGACTTCCACTTGACCGCTAGCTTGAGGATGATTGGGGGTGGTTACTTTGTGATTAACTCCATATTTGGCTAGCAATGAAACAAAAGCTTTGTTGCAAAAGTGAGATCCCCCATCACTAATGATAGCACAGGGAGTGCCAAACCTCGTGAAGACACTCTTTTTAAGAAATGCCACAACACTCCAGGCTTCATTGTTGGGAAAAGCCACGGTTTCAACCCACTTGGAGACATAATCTACCGCCACCAGAATGTAAGTGTTTCCACAAGAGCTCATGAAAGGACCCATGAAATCGATGCCCCAAACATCAAAAATGTCTACCTCTAGAATTGTATTGAGTGGCATTTCATCCCTTTTTGAAATTCCACCGACTCGTTGGCATTCATCACATCTTTTGACCACATCACCGGCATCTTTAAACAAAGTAGGCCAATAAAATCCGCAACTAAGCACTTTAGAAGTCATTCTCGCCCCGCCATGATGGCCACCATAGGGTGAGGAATGGCAAGCTTCCAAAATACCCAATTGCTCCTCTTCCGGGACACATCGTTGAATCACACCATCAGTGCAAATCTTAAATAAATAGGGCGCATCCCAATAATAATCCAATCTATCCCATTTGAGCTTCTTCCTTTGGTTAGAAGAGAGCTCACACGGGATGATTCCGGTAACAAGATAGTTTGCAATATCGGAGAACCATAGTATTCAACTCATTGACACCGCAAGGAGTTGCTCGTCGGGAAATGTATCATTGATCTCAAGGCCGTCACAAGGACTCTCCTCCTCCTCCAAATGGGACAAGTGGTCCGCCACTTGATTCTCGCTACCCTTTCGGTCAACAATTTCTAAATCAAACTCTTGAAGGAGAAGAACCCATCTCATCAATATTGCCTTTGAATCTTTCTTGGTCATCAAATACCTAAGGGCGGCATGGTCGGTGTGCACAATAACTTTAGCCCCCATAAGGTAAGGATAGAACTTTTCCATAGCAAAAACAATAGCCAACAACTCATTTTCGTGACTGTGTAATTTCTTTGAACCTCATTCATGGTCTTGCTTGAGTAGTACACCAGATGGAACATCTTGTTGATCCTTTGGCCTAAAACCTCCCCCACCACATCGTCACTCGCGTCGCACATGAGCTCAAATGGTAAGATCCAATTTGGTGCGGTGATGATGGAGGTAGTGGTCAATTTTTGTTTGAGGATCTCAAAAGCCTCCATGCATTTCTCATCAAAAACAAACTTGGCATATTTCTCTAGCAATTTTCACAACGGGTTAACTACCTTAGAAAAATCTTTGATGAACCTCCGGTAGATACCCGCGTGCCCAAGAAAACTCCTCATCCCTTTGACAGAAGTAGGGGGATGAAGCCTTGAAATAACCTCGATCTTGGCCTTATCAACTTCAATTCTTCACTTCGAGATCTTGTGACCCAACACTATACCCTCTTCTACCATAAAATGGCACTTTTTCTAGTTTAGAACAAGATTGGTATCTTCACACCGGGCCAACACTCTATCCAAGTTTACCAAGCACTCCTCAAAATTATCCCCAACCACGCTAAAATCATCCTTGAATATCTCCAAGATATCATCCACAATGTTGGTGAAAATAGCCATCATGCAACGTTGGAAGGTCGCTAGAGCATTACATAATCCAAATGGCATTCTGGAGAAAGCGAATGTGCCGTAAGGACATGTGAAAGTCGTCTTCTCTTGGTCCTCCGGGGCAATGAGAATTTGATTGTACCCCGAGTAACCATCCAAAAAAATAGAAAGCCCGGCCCGCAAGACGATTAAGCATTTGGTCAAGGAATGGCAATGGGACATGATCTTTTCTAGTCACCTTGTTCAGCTTCCGGTAATCCATGCAAACTCTCCAACCCGTCACTGTCCGAGTCGGAATAAGCTCATTGTTGTTGTTGGTCACCACAGTCATTCCACCATTTTTCGGTACACATTGCACTGGAGAAGTCCATGAACTGTCAGAAATGGGATAAATCACACGTGCGTCAAGCCACTTGATAACCTCTTTCTTTACTACTTCTTGCATAGCCTCATTTAGTTTTCTTTGATGCTCAAGTGAAGGCCTCGCATCCTCCTCCAATATGATTTTATGCATGCAAAAGGCAGGGCTTATACCCCAAATATCAGCTAAAGTCTATCTGATTGCCCTTTTTCGCCTTTGAAGAACTACCAAGGTGGCCCTAACTTGCATGTTAGTAAGGAAAGAAGAAAGAATGATAGGTAAAGTAGAATTTGAACCCAAGAATTCATACCTGAGGTGTGGAGGAAGTGGCTTCAACTCCAACACCGGTGGCTCCTTAATCGATGGCTTTGTTGGTGGAGTTTTGCGGTTTTCAAGATCCAAAGATAGCTTTCTAGGCTCATAAGAATATGAACCCATAACATGCAATGCATTCACGCACTCCACTCTACTAGCATCATCATTGACATCCATGTAAAGAACCACGGCCTCAAGAGGATCTTCAACATTGATCATGGAACTTGTGTCATCCGCTATCACGGCTCTGACAATGTCTACAAAAGAACACACCTCCGTGCTATTTGGTTGTCTCATTGATTTGCAAACATGGAATACCACCTTCTCATCTCCCACTCGGAATGTCAACTCACCCGCTTCAACATAAACTAATGCCTTCCTCTACATAGGAAAGGTCTTCCAAGAATAATCGGCACTTCAAAATCCATCTCACAATCTAATATGACAAAGTCGGCCGGCAATATGAATTTATCAACACGGACAAGAACATCATCGATTATGCCCAAGGGTCACTTCATCGATCGATCAGCCATTTGAAGTCTCATTGAGGTAGGTCGAGGTTGCCCATTCCCAAAGTCTTGAAGACCGAGTACGACATCAAATTAATACTAGCCCCCAAGTCACAAAGGGCCTTTGCAAAATCCGCACTTCCAATGTTACAAGGGATAGTAAAAGCTCTGGTATCCTCAAGCTTGGGTGCCATTGAATGCACTATGGTGCTCACTTGATGAGTCATCTTAATTGTTTCACACTCCATCGACCTCTTCTTTGTAACCAAATCTTTCATGAACTTTGCATACCCCGGCATTTGCTCAAGTGCCTCAACCAAAGGGACATTGATTGTGAGGCTCTTCATCATGTCAATGAATTTTTTGAATTAATTGTCACTCTTTTGCTTTGCTAACTGTTGAGGATAAGGTGGAGGTAGCCTAGGCAAAGGTGCCTTGGCTTTTTGTACAACCAACTTGGGCATGTCAATCAGATGTTCCCTAGACGGGTTCACAACATCTTGAGTCTCTACTTCGGCCTCATCATTAATATCAATCCACACATCATTGTTTGCATTTTGATTAACCACATCATCAACAATCAAAGGTACATCATCATCCCACAACTCAACATCTTCATCCATAACTTGATTTTGCATTGAGGCATTCATATCACCGCCTCTCCCACTTCTTGTTGTAACCGCCATCACATGATTATTATTCCTACCCTTCGGATTCACCACCGTGTCACTTGGTAGCGCACCCTTGGGAAGAGTATTCAATGCTTGAGAGATTTGGCCTAATTGCACCTCCAAGTTTCGGATAGATGTGTTATGCGAAGCTAATTGGACCTCGGAATCTTGGTTCTTTTTCATCATTTGCTCGAACATGATTTCAATTCTCCCCATATCACTTCCGGGCGAACTCGAACCGTGAGAAGGAAAGGGGGGTGGATTGTTCGGTTGTTGGTACATGGGGGCCTTTGAAAGCCTTGCCCCCGGTTGCCTTGGTTCCCGCTATTATTCCACCCTCCTTGATTGTTGTTGTTGCCCCAATTATTGTTATTCCAATTACCTCCAACTTGTTTTTGATTGACCCAATTTCCTTGAGGACGCCATTGTTGGTTGGAAGAGTTACCTCTATTCCCTTGGTAGTTGTTGACATATTGGACCTCTTCGCTTTGATCATCATATCACTCATTTGAATAACCACCACCATCATTGTTGTTGTCATATTGTTCACAATTACCTTGAGGTTGTTGTCCTCTTTGCCTCCTTTTCAACATAGAAACACCTTCCATTGCACTGACTTGGCGCGGGTTTTGGACTCGTTGCAATTGCGCCTTTGCTAATTGATTCATAGTTGTTGTAAGCTCGGCGATGCCTTGGCCATGATCGTGCAATTCCTTGTGCAAATGGATGACCGTGGGACACATTTGCTCGACTTTGCCATGCCGAAGAGGTGTCGGCCATTTTATCAAGTACATCACATGCCTCTTGGTAAGAAAGTTTCATAAAGTTCTCTCCAGCCAATTGGTTCACAATGCATTGATTCGTGGTGTTGATGCCCCGATAAAAGGTTTGTTGAATCATAGCCTCGGTCATTTCGTTATTAGGAAACTCTTTCACCATTGTTCTATATCTTTCCCATATCTCGTGCAAAGGTTCTGTTGGCTCTTGCTTGAAAGCTAGAATTTCATCCCGAAGAGCTGCCATATGACTTGGAGAAAAGAACTTGGAAATAAATTTCTCCGCCAATAAATTTCATCCCATGTTGTAATAGAATGATTGGGGAGCCTTTCTAACCAATCCAATGCTTTACCCCGAAGAGAGAACGGGAAAAGCCTCAACCTTAATGCATCCTCGGACATGTTGGTCTGCTTGCTACCCCAGCATGTATCCACGAACCCCTTCAAGTGCTTGTAGGCATTTTGATTGAAGGAACCCGTGAAATACCCTCTTTGCTCGAGCAAGGTCAGCATAACATTTGTGATTTGAAAGTTCCCTGCCCAGATTTGGGGAGGAACAATAACACTGGCATATCTTTGATTTGGTAAAACTCTGTGAGCCACTCTCGGTGGTGGCGGAGGAGGGCCTGGAATATTGTTGTTCTCATTTGCCTTTACATTGACATGTCGACCTCTCCGTGGAAGTTGAGGTAAGACCTCATCTGGTTCTAGATCCTCTACCTCCTCCCCCGCTATCACATTGCCGAGAGGGTCATTTGCATTAAGAGCCATTGTATCTAATTGATCGGCACAAACAAAATTAGTAAACAAGAAGGAAAGAGAAGCAAAACACAAAACTAACTAAACAGATAGTCAACACCGTAAGCTCCCCGGCAACGGTGCCAAAAGGTTGATCATTGCCGACTCGACATACACTATGGTAGGAAGAGCGTATCACTATAGCTTTTACCCGAATAGAGGTCCGGGATCGAATTTTCACAAGGAGATAGTAGTGGAGTTGTATTTTTTGTCTAGCCTAGAGTTGTTGTTATGCTTCTAATGTCACTTCAATCATCTTTTGAGTTTTTGTATTTATAACTATTATTATAAAACTACGGATTAAAGCTAGATTATGCTAGGAGAATATTGCTATGTTGTAATTAATGGGAAGGAAGAGCACTAGGGTTGTGGCATTACCTTGGTGGCTAATTGACAGGTAGATGTTACTTAGGTTTGATTGACTTGTTTGGGGGTTATGCTATAATCGTTGCACAATTTTTACCCACTCTCACACTTCTCGGTAGAGAGAATGATTTTACCCAATTGACTCTGTCGAGACCAATTGGGTTGGCAAATTAGACCAAGTGACTAGGGTTCAAGTAGGGTGATTACACTCTCGAGATTTAACCCGTTAATTGGGACTATCATTTCTCATGAGTCCATCCCAATTCCTTGTTGGGTCAATTTTGAGGTCATAAACTCTTTTTCTCAAGAAGCGTTAAACCCACAGAGCTTGAATCATTGTTTGCAACCACCAATTCTAAATTAAATAATAAAATCAACCCAAATAACAAACACTCATAGTCAATCTAACCCTAGATGGCAACACCCATCAATTACCCACACTAGGGTTGAGCCACAACCCTAGCTAATGGGTTTAACTACACATAATTAAAGAAGAAACTGAAGAAATAGATGAAGAAATACACATATTAATTAATTACTAAGAAGAAACTACAATAATCTATTGTTAAATGGAAGCAAATATGCCAAAAATGGCTATAAAACCAAGCGTAGCTATTCTCCTGTTCTCAGATCTGACCTCCCCTTTAAAAAATAGTAAAATGTTCTATTTATTCTAGGCTAGAAAAACTGGACAAAAATACCCATGTGGGTTCAGTGCGAGCAACACAAAACGGACCGCGGCCGCATTGGCTCTTGGGTTTCAGTTGTTTGATGACTTGAACTGGGGGATGTGAACCGCGTGGGAGTGTACCGCGGCCACGAAGGCAACTAGCACGGTCCACGCAGACGTGACCGCGGACCGCATGAGGACAAATGCCCCTTTGCTGAACCCTATGAATGTGGACCGCACAAAGCAGGAGTGCGGCCGCGAAGCTTTTCTGCGGGCCGCGTGAATCCTACCGCGGCCGCGTGACCTTAGGCTCGAAAATGTCCAGTCTCTGAAAATCCTAGTGCGGCCGCGATCATTGTTATGTGGTCCGCACTAGGCCCACTTTTCTTCATTTCTCTTGGTCTTTGATACTTGAGCAGGTTTCACTCCTTTTTTGAGTCGATCTTTGACATTTTGTCACTTTGTCAATCAACCCTGCAATCAAGCACAACTTGTGAGCATTTTGGGACTGTTTTTGTATCAATTTATACTTAAAGCATAGGCAAGTAGGGAGATAAACACTTTAAAATCCTAACTTATCACTGCACTAGGCTCTTGACAATGCAAATTCAACTCTCTGAACCCAGGCTCTGCGGACCGCACAGAATGGACTGCGGCCGCGGAGGCATCTAGTGCGGTCCGCACAAACATGACCGCGGACCGCACAGGCTTGATCTTCAGAACTTGGTATCTCTCTGAACTTTGGTTCTGCGGACCGCACAGACTGGTAGTGAGGTCGCGGTGCCTTCAGTGCGGGTCACACAATATCTACTAAGGCTGCACTACTTTAATGCTTGAAAAAACAACTCTCTGAATCTACCTAGTACAGACCACACAAAGTGTAGTGCGACCACAATAGACCTGTTTCTCCTGAGTTTTGTCTTGTCCTTGGTACTTGTGTCAGTTTCACTCTTTTTGAGCCGATCTTTGACATCTCATCACTTTGTTGATCAAACCTGCAATCAAGCATAACTCATGAGCCTTTTGAGACTATTTTGTATTAATTTATAATCAAAGCGTAAGCAAGAAGGAGAATAAAATGCGTCAAAATCCCTAGTTATCATACCTCCTCTTAATCTGGTCATCTCCCATCAAAACTTTGTCGTCATCATCTTTTATGCACCTAACTTGGTCCAGATCCTGAGCTGTCCTCTCTCGCATCTTAGCAAGTTGGAATAACTTCTTCTCTCTGCCTTTGTTCCTTAGTTCCTCATACAGACGAGCAAAAGTTGTCGTCTTAGCCTCTGTTACTGCCATCTTCGCCTCCTTCCTAGATACCTTATACCTCTCATTGTTCGCTCTCTTCTCCTCCTCGCCAGTGCTCCCTACTAAATACAGGTAAGCCGCCTTCTTTGCTTCCAATTTACCTTGGACAACTACATTCCACCACTAGTCTCCTTTGTGGCCACCGGTGCGGCCCGTAGATATCTCTAACACCTCTCTCGCTGCCTTCCTTATACAGTCTGCCGTCGTTGACCACATAGTGTTTGCGTCCCCACTACTTCTCCAAGCTCCCATTGCCCATAACCTTCCTTCCAACTCCTTAGCTTTATCCTGAGTTAAGGCGCCCCACCTAATCCTTGGGTTTCCTCGTACTGACCTTTTCTTCCTCCTTATCATAATACAAATGTCCATCACCAAAAGCCTATGCTGCGTTGCGAGGTTCTCACCTGGGATAACCTTGTAGTCCTCGCACAACCTTCTGTCGCATCTCCTGAGGAGAAGATAGTCAATCTGAGTCTTCGCTACCAAACTTTGGTAAGTAACCAAATGCTCTTCCTGCTTTGTAAAACTTGAGTTCGCAATCACTAGATCGAATGCCTTGGCAAAGTCCAACAGCGAAATGCCCCCTCCGTTCCGCTCCCCGAAACCAAAGCCGCCATGAACCTCAGTGTACCCACCTGTAGATGACCCAATACGACCATTGAAATCTCCTCCTATGAATAACCTCTCGGAAGGCGGAATACTACGAATGATCTCATCCAACCCCTCCCAAAAGCGCCTTTTAATCTCCTCATCCAAGCCTGTTTGCGGCTTGTACGCGCTAATGACATTTAAAGTAACCTTACCCACCACCAACTTAATAGTCATTAGTCTATCATTCACCCAGCTGACCTCTACCACCGACTCTCTAAGATGGTTATCTACCAGGATACCCACTCCATTCTTACCCCTCAGGACTCCAGAGTACCATAACTTATACCCATCCACGTTTTTCGCCCTCGATCCGACCCACCTAGTCTCTTGGACACATGTTATATAAATGTCCCTCTTCTGAAGGATTTTCGCCAACTCTATGGACTTACTCGTTAGTGAACCTATGTTCCATGACCCGATTCTCAACTTATATGCTCCCTTGCCCCTCTACCTCCCCTGCCACCTGTTCCACCCCCTGACCCCAGCCCCACACTCTGCCCTACCCGAGGACATGCCCTTATTCTATCATCCCAGACTACAGCCACTACACCTACGACAATCTAAAGAAGATTCGCTAGTGCACAACGGACAACGAATCAAACTAGAAGGAAACAAGTGACTACTAGTACACTATTTGAAAGATTGAACTATTGTGAACTAAAGTAACATCAATTCAGCTAACACCAAAAGGGAAACAGTAAAACGGGAGGTACCAACTCCCGGGAACAAAACTTGTGGTTGATTTGTTGTACTCGATGTAGTTGTACGCTCACGCACCACTTCCTACCGCCCTTTGCTGACACTCGCCCAGGTTGCTCTCCTTTGCTAGTGCTCGTGCGCCCAACTTGTCTCCAATACTTCGAGAATTTCCCTGAAAATACCACTACCCAAAAACCAAAAAGGGGTTGTCACTGCTACCACTGGTGTATCCCCAACAATATAAAATGTACAAAGAAATGAGAAGAAGAAAACGAGAATATAAGGGGGTGGGGGCAGATTTGGGAAGCAAAAGGGGTGGGGGCAAGAAGACAAGAAAGAAAGGGAAGTAACGGGGAAGAAGAAGAAAGCAGGAGAGACAAAGAGAGGAAAAGAAGACAAGGAGTGGGGTGGGGGTATTACCTGGTTAGGTGGTGGCTAGAGGTCCGATGATAGAGACGTTAGAGAGATGAGAGAGAGAGAGACGTTAGATAGAGACGTTAGCTCTTCTTTGACAATAAGATTAGATTATATAACTTATCACATATACCATTTAAATCAAAAATATATAAGCACCACTAATCAAAGTTATAACATGTTAAAATAATATGATATTATCCAAATTTAAACTCGAACGAAGGAAATGAAAAGAAGTATTATGCATAAGAAAATAAGAAAGAAAGGCATTAGAAAAGGGAAGACAAAAAATGGAAGGATTGTACCAGTTTATGGAAAATTAAAAATTTGAGCGAAAAAATAGGAACAGCTTCCTATGGGGTTGATTATTGTCCAACTGACTTTTAGGATCATTTATTTGACAGCTATTAGGATATGTAAATATTTAGGTGCCGTGAATGAAAATAACTAATGGTGCTATAAATTTGCAAATTTTCTTTAGATATTGCCTAGTTATGTTTTTTGCTTTATACTATACGTGGCATGACTGCGAGCTAAGTGGTTCGGGACCTGTAGGACCGCTAGAGGTGGGCTTAGGCTGGTTCTTGACTAGGAACCGTTAGGACCGTGAGCACGTGAGTTTTTCCCTATGTGAGAATTACTCCCAAAAATTCAAAATAAAACAATTTTTCTTTGTGTGCAATTTTAGGAATTTTCGTGGCATTTTTGGATAATTATTTGTATTTGTCTGTGCATGTTTATTTATTAGATTAATAAAAAATACAAAATATATCGCATTTGCATTTAGGATTTATTTCTACAATTATTAGCAATTAAGTTTGTTGTACAAGAAAAAAAATCATAAAAATAATGTACGTTGTAGTTTTAGCATTTAATGTCCAAATTGTGTGATTTTATCGTTAATTGCTATGTAATTGTGTCTTAATTGTTAAGAGTTAATTAGTACTTTTATAAATTAATTTAGTTCTATAGGTTAATTTAGAATTTTTAGAATTTTAGTTTTATTTTAAGAAAAAAAGAAAAAGAAGCAATGGAAATAAAAGAAGAAGAAAATCGGATTGGGCCTTTTCTTCAATTTTAAACCACAGGCCCAAAGAACCAAACTCCCACCGGGTCAACCCGATCTGGTCCACCCCATAACCCAAACGAACCCCAACCCCCCCCCCCTTTCTATTTTCATTTTTTCCCTAACAACAACAACAAAAAACCCTAAAAAAGGGACACCCGCCCCACCCCTGCTGCTTCATCTTCTTCGTCGCCTTCACCCACCAAACTAGCGACGCAACCAACCAGCCTCCCGTCGCCAACCTACAGCCCAACGACCCTCTAGTTGCGAGCTCCAGCCAGTCCGCCATGGCCGCTGCTTCTTCTTCTTCGTCAGTCACTGCTCAACACGCACACACACAGTCCGTCGACCACCTAAAACAGCCTCCTCACGTCCACCACGACAACGTCATCACCACCCCAGCTCCGCCTCACGACCAGCACAGTCAGCCCGTCGTCAGCTGACCATCAACCAGCCTTTTCTGTCGAGCAGCAGCGAGCAGTAACATCTCCAAGCCACTGCTACTCCAGCTCCACTATTACACCAACGACCCCTTCGTCGTCTCCCTTAGTCCGTCCCCAAACGCACCTAAACCAACCCGCACGACCACCATAACCTGACGTCCAGCTTCATCCGCGAATGACCACAAACCAGTGAACTCCTTCGTCACTTCATAAAAAAAAACGAAAAGGGGCTGAAAACAGCGAGGTTTGTTCAGGCGTGTCGAGGTTGTCGTTTGAACCTGGTCTTTAAACTAGTAGGTTTCCGTTCTCTTTTCTTTTAGTTCATTCAGCAAATTCATCTTCCCCTCCTTTTCTTCTTTCTCTGATTGTGTTTGTGTTCTGATGGGTTAGTTTGAATTCGAACCCAGGTCTTTGTTTGTATTATAGATAATTCATGTTCATTTTGTTTGAAGTTTGTTAGTTCTCATCAAGTGATTTAATGTCGAGTGCTTTATGTGTTGGTCCTTAGATTTTAGCTTCAGGGTTCATCATCGATATACTTTCAATATTCCTATATTTTTGTACTTATTTAACTTAGAATTGTGTTATTTCAGCCCATGTATCTGTGTATCAATCGTAGTCTAAAATCTGACCGTAGTAGTTCAACATAGTTTTGTTCTGAATCATTCATCTTTGTTATGATGTTGTTTGATCTAGTTTGAGTTCAATTGATGATTGTGTTTAGTGATTTGGATCTACTTGTTTGTTCTGCTAAGTTTGTTTGGATATGAATCTGGCTTTGTTGAATTGTCCTAATGTTGTTGATTGGAAGTTAGTTTCATGTGTTCAATTAATCCATTGTTAGGCTTGATTTGGTTATAGATGATATGGTTTGTAGTACAGATTGAAAGAGATCGGGGTAGGATGGTAATTTCAGTAGTTTCAGGGGTATTTTGGGATTTAAAGTCTTAAAAAATGATTAATTTGAGTGCTTCGTCCACTAAGCACTAATAATATTAAAATAATACATTATTTAATACATAGTGGGGGACAAGACATGTGGTAGTGGGAAATAATACATTGTTTAATACATAGTGGGGGACAAAACATGTGGTAATGGGAAATAATACATTGTTTAATACATAGTGGGGGACAAGACATGTGGTAGTAGGAACTAATACATTTGTTTAATATAGTAAGGGACAAGACATTTGCTAGTGGGGAACAAAACATAATGGTATGAAAATCTTAAAAAGGATTGATTAAAATATGTTTCCCATACCTGTTTTGGGTTATAAATAGGGTCATTTCAAGACAGAAAAGGAGGCTGGTTTTTGGAGGAAAAAAATCATTTCTCTTCCAGTTTTTTCTTAGAGTCTAGGCTAGATTTTTAACATTTAAAAGTTCAGTAATTTGAGAATAAAAAACAGGCTGGTTTTTAATCCAAAAGGTTCAGTGTTTGGGGAGCTAAGAAACTAAAAAGTGGGTCTCTTCTTTTACTGCTGAATATCAGAACTAGTACTGTTGTTGTTTCATTGGTGTGCTGTTTGGTATTTCTGGGGTTTCAATTGGTTCTTCCTGAGTTTGCTATTGGTTATTGGCTACTGTTTTCATTGGTTGTTGCTGGAACTCTGTTGGTTCCTTCTTTTTTTTTAATCTGCCACTGGGTTGTTCTGTCACTGCGTTGCTGTGTTATTACTGTTGCTGACTCCTCCTTCATCTTCTTGTATTTCCGTTATCCAGATACAAGTTCTACAGCTCTCAAATTTAAAGGAAAAGGAAGTAAAGAGTTGTTGGAATGGATTTCTGAAAACAACTATTTCTTTGTGTTTAATTTGATGTATAAGCAGTAGTTCACTTGATATTTCATAGTATGTATTGGAATGATTTGGAAATGCATAAACTGGATTAATTGAATCTATTTCTACAAACATGGAATATCAATCGTAATTAATCTTAATTGGTGATTACTAGTTATGAAATATACTGTATTTAATTATTTTGTTCAATAGTCGTGTAATAGTTTCAAATAGGTTATGCCACAAAATAGGTTCAAATAGTTCATGGAAATCAGCATGTTGGTTTAATAGGGTTAGTTTTGAAATTGCGAGTTCGCTTGAGTAAGTAACATCATTTTAAATAGCAATGTGAATAATGTTAGTAACTAATATTCTCAAACGTTAGTGATTGATTTAGCCTGATGTCAGTTTTTAAGCATTGACGCATTTCTTCGACAAGTCGTAAAAAGAGTTAAAAAATGGCTTTGTATTACACATAGTTAATTCCAATAGTTCAATTCATATAATAATGTTAGTTTAAATTAATCAAAGAATAGTTAGTTTGTTTTGATATTACTGGGTGTCAATCTCGTGTTCTATTCATAATCTCAACTTTAGTGTTATTAGCTAATAGAATAAGGAACGATACAATCTCCCTTGAGTAAGCTCTGTTGCATTTTTCCGTTTGCATTTGTCTTAATCTAATAAATAATAAGAGGCACGAGCTTATAAACATGTAACTAATTAGGACCTCTTCTCTTTTATTTTAGAGACGAACTTAATAGAAAATGTAGTCACTTTAGGATTGTCCTTTCAAAATAAACGAGATGAGCCTCGCCTAGTAAAACTCACCGATTGCGGGGCCCTCACGATTGTATATATATTAATTACTTAGAACTCGGGATCGGCCGCTTAGCGAATTTCACGGCCTTTTCCCAAAGTAATAACGTGTTAGTCACTATTAGGCGCGTACTTTTAATAATTTACTTTCTTAAACTCGGGTGCACATTTATGTGACCCAAATCCAAATCTCAACAAAGTCGAAATTTGTCGTTAATCACGGGTACATTGATTGTGACGTTGTTCGAGATGTAGTTCCATGACGTTGCAAATTCCTTTAAAAAATAATGAATGAGACGAGCGTCGACAAACAAGAATACACAAACTGCGGGGCCCTCAACGGACAGTTATTTCAAATGCTTAGATTTCGAGACAGGCCGCATAGCGAACTTTACAGCTTTTCTTAAAATAACAACGCGTTAGTATCTTTAGGCGTGTATTTAATAATGTTATCTTCCTAAACTTGGGTGCACATTTATGTGACCCAAATCCAAATCTCAATGAAGTTGGAACGTATCGAAAATTGTGGGTACATTTATGTGGTGCAATTCGAGATGCATTCTCACGACGTTGCAATTCTTTGAATAAATAATAACAAAAGCGGTAAACAGTTAAAATTTGCACATAGGTTCATAATTGTATAAAATCAGATAATTAAGCCGAATATGACAGTTGAGCGACCGTGCTAGAACCACGGAACTCGGGAATGCCTAACACCTTCTCCTAGGTTAACAGAATTCCTTATCCGGATTTCTGGTGCGCAGAATATTAAACAGAGTCATTCTTTTCCTCGATTCGGGATTCAACCGGTGACTTGGGACACCACAAATCTCCCAAGTGGTGACTCTGAATCTTTAAATAAATCTCGTTTCGATTGTCCTTTAATTGGAAAAACTCCCTTTACGTTCCTTAGCGAGGGTGTAGGTGAAAAGGGAGGTGTGACAGCTCTGGCGACTCCGCTGGGGAACGAACCCAGAATCTCTGGTTCAGGGTTCAGAATTCGAGCATAGATAAATTGTTATATTTGGCTCTATTTATTATCTGACTTTTTACATGCTTGGGCCTAATGTGCTAAATGTTGCTTTTACCGCTTTGATATTATCTAAATTGTATATAAACTGTGCCGAACCCCTTCTCTTCTTACCTCCGGGGATGAGCTTGCTGGTTGAGACTCCCTATTCTGTTAGTGTCAATACCTGAAATAAGAAAGAGGTCGGACAAGTTACAAAGCCGGACGATCCCATGGGTCCCCGGTACGTAGCCCCCTCCTCGACTTGAGTTGTCCGCTTGGGGTACACAGTCTAGAACAAATACCCAGGTTACGAACCTAGAATAACTCAGCTTCATGCCGGATCCCTAGTAGGAACGTTTGTTTGCATCATGTGCATTTGACTTTGGAGGCTCAACACAGGGGTTGGGTCTGTCTAGGACAGGTGTACCAAAACGACAAAAGACCATCCTAATACATCCAACTTGCTACTTGTGCATTTGTTTGCTTCAGACTGGCATGCTAACCGACTTTTGAATATTTTGAGGAAAGAGAGATAGAGGTACGAGGGTTAAAGAGAGTTAATCGCCTGTTTTGAAAAAAAAACAATGTCCAAATAGTGTCGAAACTCTGCCGAATTTTTTGAGAAAGTGAAATAAATAAATATATATATATATATATATATATATATAGTTTTAGTTGCCAACGAAAAGAGTCTGGTTTTCAAAGAGGTTTGTTTTATCGGCCCGAACTACGCCGGTTTGATTCTCATAGGATGTGAGATACGTAGGCAACCCTCATCGGGTCCAACCTCCCCTTTTGCAAAAATAACCAAAAAATGTCAAAAATTTTAATTGTCAACATAAATAAGTCGGGTGATGCCGTTTTTGTCAAGAATAGCAGAATGTTCCCGAAAGGGACGCCAGAAGGCTGACTTTGCATAAACGACCACTTATAGTCATTTTTTGGATTTTTAACCAGTTGACTCACCTAGCCTCAAAAATCTTCATTCCCGAAGTGCTGAAAGGCCGTGTTCGGAACCAGATTTTTCTTTTAATCTGTGAAAAATTAAAAAAACAATATTGGTTGAGTCAAATAAATTTTATTTTTGCTTAATCACCTTAATAAATGTGCAGGATGAGCACGATGCAAAAGGAACCTTTTTTCTCAATAAGGATTTATGTCCACCAGATCGTGGAAGATTTTAAGGATCTGCAAAGAGGCCTTGTACCAATGCCCACGGCGAGGCCGAACGACGCCCCGCGAGCGCCAAAATTCAAAACTCTGAAACATTCATAGTTTGAGTATGTATGTTTCTTTTTCTTAGAGTTTGTTGTCTGTTAGAGTCTGTCTTTATTTCGTATCAGAGTATGTCAGTAGTAGTTGAGTTCGTACTTGGTTTGGTTTCGAGTCTGTTATTTTCCTTTCCAAAAAGGGTCTGGTTTGTAATAGAATGTTTATTAATGAAAAATCGAAAATTTCCAAAAATTATCCTCTTTTGCTTTTCGCACTTATGTGACAGAACTACGCCCGAACTGATTCATGCGGGGACATGATACGTAGGCAATCCACATAAGATTCTACCACCATCAAAAAGAAAAATATATAGAAAAGAGAAAAATTGAGAAAAAAAAAGAAAATAAAGGAAGGCGTTCAAAAGAAGCACAATTATAAGAAGCCGGAATGATGCACGTAGCTGAAGCAAATGCATGAAAGAAAGGGTTAACCGCCTAGTTGCATTGCATCCTCAATGTGTGTTTTCCTATCTGTTAAAAACCCTAACGCTAACTGGTTGCTCTCATTTTTGTTCCTTTTCAATCTTTAGAAAGGTGGTTGGTTGTGGTTCTGAAAGTAACGCTTCCCTGCAACACAAAGGCAAAAGACAATGGCATACAGAACTGAGTGGATTGAAACCGATGCCCGAAAACGGCTGGTTGAACAGGACTACGGGTTGGTAGAAGAGGTAAAAATGTTGAGACAACACATGGAGGACATGTATCGGGCCTAGATGACTAGGAAGGCACCACCCCCTCCACCACCTAGATTCCTAGATACCACCCTTAACCAAGCTCTGAACACACTGACAGATGATCCTCCATACCCTCTAGATCTACCCCCTTATCTCCAAGCTCACGATGCCCAATATTACCCCTCATAGGTTGCCCACAATGTTCCTGACTCATGCAAACAGAGCCTTCGGGATAAGTTGCACGTTGAAAATGAAAGGTTCACAGGAAGATAAGGGAAAGATGGGATGCCTAGGAAGCTGAAAGGCATAGAACAATCCTTGAAAAACAAACAAGGAAGGGAAGACCAAGGTAGCATGACTTACAAAGAACTGTCTATGTCCCCTAACGTTCACTTGCCTGTGGGGTTCAAAGTGCCAAAATTTAACTCGTATGATGGGTGTGGAGATCCGGTAGACCACCTGAGGGTCTATTGCAATGAAATGAGAAGCGTGGGTGAGAAAGATAAACTGTTGATGGCATATTTTACTAAGAGCCTGACTGGGGCAGCTTTGGACTGGTATATTTGTCAAGATGTTGGTAAGTGGCCTACATTGGGTGACATGGCTCAAGCTTTTGTTCGATACTTTCAGTATAGATCAGGCGTTACCCCAGATCGTTCCTCCCTATCTAAAATGGAAAAGAAGCCGGAGGAAAGCTTTAGGGGGTTTGGGCTCAGATGGAGGGAGCAAGCTGTTCGAGTCAATACCCCGATTGGTGAAGAAGAAATGGTTGCGCTTTTCCTACAAGCCCAGGGGCCCACCTACTTCAGTCATTTGATCCCGGCCTTGGGAAAGCCTTTCAAAGATGTGTTAAAATTGGGGGAGCTGGTAGAAGAGGGAATCAAGTCAGGCAAAATCATGAGTTGTTAGAAAGACATTCAGAACACCCCAGTAAGTTTGATTGGAAGGAAGAGAAATAGAAAAGATGATTTGATGGGCTTTCCCGATCAACACTTCCAGCCTCGACATCACCCCCGTGGATATCCTTGTGCACCAGATGATCCTTCCCAATGCCACTTCTCTCCACAGAACTCCCAAAATCGTGCATCATTTTCCCAGTACCCAGCTCCACAAAACGCCTATCCACCCTCACGAACCTACCAAAAACCCTCTGGATCAGGTTTTCGGCCCAGTCAAGCATTCAAGAATGAGAGGTTTCTAAAAAAAAGGGCTTTCACCCCTATTGGAGAATCATATGCCAGTTTGTTCCAAAAGTTGAAGCAATTGAACATGTTGAAGCTGATTCATATAAAAATGTCAAACCCTCTGTCAAAGAAGTTTGATTTTTCTCAAAAGTGCGCATATTGCTCAGATGCCCCGGGGCATGACATAGAGAAGTGTTGGAATCTGAAGAAAGCAATTCAAAAGCTTATTGATGTAGGTGACATTGTCGTGAGATATGGTGAGTAGCCAAAGCCCATCGCCTATTCGTAATGAGATGCATATGGTGAGTATAACTTGTTTGGAAAAGGAATATGAAAATTCTTCTGAGATCCTCTAAGGTTCGCGTGCTGCAGAGTTTTCAGTGCTATCAGAGGTTGATCTTAAGAACGAGCCAGAAAAGGGATCCCGAAAGCAATTTGTTAAGAACAATGAGATGGAAGTTTGTGAAGATACTAGTAATGTTGATGCAGAATTAAGTGGCTAAGATGCCGAGTTTGGAAATTGGAAAGCCGCTCCTTTCTTGGTTAGTCAGGGAGGAGCTTTGGTGGTTCATTTTGTTGTCATTTCTGTTGTCCGAGTAATTTCAAGGTTGTAATCCGGATATTGTCTCGTGACTCAAACCCTTCTATCCTTTTATTTTTCCTAGTTTGTTTAGTCATAGTAACCCATCTAGTGTTGGCTAGGTTTGTTCTAGGTTTGTAACCCCAGTTTAGTTTGTTTGTTTTGTCGTCCAAACCCTTTCACCGTCTATTTAATGCAATTTTCTATTTTCTGTAATTTCCAGTCATTTTTCGTTTAGTTCTCTTTTCTTTTTATAGTTCTTTTCCTGATTGATTCTAGTGACATGACATGCACGCATAATTCTAGGCCTGGTCTTAGAAGTCGGTTTAATCATAAAACAATGAAACAATTTTGAAGATGATCGGAACGTTTGAAAAAAAAAGAGTAAAGGCATTTTGAGATCACTTCAAGCCCGAATTGTGAAACTGGGGCAGGTAGAACAAAAAGAAATACTGGTGAAACGTATCCTACCGCATCAGGTTGAAGCTAAAAGTAAGTTTGCCCCAAATTGGTAGGGGTCGTTCATCGTAATGATAGTGTTGTCCAATGGTGCTTCATACTTAACAGATGTAGAAGGCGAATGTGCTAATATGGTCATCAAGTCTGGCGCAATCAAAAGATGTTATGAATGCTTTCCTTGGTTTATTTAATGGTGTTGTTTGTACTCGGCATGTTTTGGAGATTGGAATGACGAAGGCATTTTGTTCTGCTATCTAAACACTTTATCCTTCGTTACCCCTTTGAGCCTTATTTATTTTCTTTCATACCCCTCTTTTGGAATCAGTAGTAAAGATCAGAAACACAAGCGTGAAAGATAAGTAAGGGAAAAAGAGAAAAGAAGAAGAATGAGAAAAAAAAGGAGAAAAAAAATGGAAAAAGAAAAATGAAACAAAAGAGAAGTAAAAACAACGAAAAGTGAAAGAGATGAAAGAAAAGAAAAGAAGAAAAAAGGAAAGAAAAACACAACAATAAGGTAATTTTTATGGCATGAACTACATTCGACATGATTCCTTTTAAGGATACGTAGGCAGCCTCAAGGTTCGGTCTCATCAAAATAAAAATCCAAAAGTCCCCAAGCATGAAACTGGGGCAGAAGTTGTGGTTGTTGTAGGAAATCAGATTCCGAAAGTTGTAATTTTGAACCCATGTGAATTGTTTTGAGCCTTTGATATCCTTTCTTTTTAACCCTATCCAAAAGCCCATGTTACGGTCCAAAGAAAGACCTTCCGATCAGTCTTCGAGAGATTCCAAGCCGAGCAAGTAGAGGTGAATCATATCAGGAGAAACACTCCGATCCAAATAAGGGAAATAAAAAATGAGAGAGTCTTATTGGTGAAAACCCTTGCGGGCACCGTGAGGCGTCGGTAAGTTGAGAGAAAGAACAAAATGAGAGAGGCTTGATGGTGAAAACCCTTCCGGCACTACAAGTCGAATAAGGATTGTGACTGGATAATTGGAGCATTTAATCCCAATTTCACGGTTTAAAGGTACAACAAGAGTCAAACATCAAGCTTACTTGACAGAATAGGCCACATGTGCATGTCATAGTCATTAGAGTTGGTATCCACATCTTATAGGATTCTACTTTGTAGTTTTCTTGTTAGGAATCATCTTTTTCCTTGTCCTTTACTTTGTTCCTTTTTGTCTTGTTTACTTCATCTTCCCAAGTCTGTTTGGTCAAAATAAGTTTCAAATTTGCCACCAACTTTCCAATTTCACAAAACGGGATTTGGTCAGCACATCAAAGTGGCATGAGTTAGGAAAGAACAACAAGCGCACTGAGTTGGTAATAATCAACATGCTTTGGAGTCCATCAGAAATACAAAGGTTTGGTATATATCAACTCATGAATAGAGCGACAGATAGAGGGAGTTGGGTCTGAACTGAGAAAGGGTATTTTCTATGATAAGAATGATAGAAAAAGTAGTTAGTCCACAAGCAAGCAAGGTCCTCGAGTAGAAATCAGTCATTAGTGGAAGTGAAGGAGCAATCGCCCTCAAATTCAAGGCCACAAACCAGCCATCACTTTCAAAACTGACAAATTTTCTTTGCTTGAAACAGGAACGAAGCAGTGCAAAGAAAGTGATTAAAAAAAAGAGAAAAAAAAAGAAGTGAAAAATATAACAACAAGGAGATTCAGGTGGGAACTACTTTTGACCTGATTCCTCAAAGAAGGATACGTAGGCGCCTCACGGCTCGGTCATAGTGTAACATAGTGTGCATAATGTAACATAGTGTAACAAAAAAATAAAAATCCCTAAGCAAGAAAACTGGGGCAGAAGTTTGTGTTTGTAATTTTGGAAAGAAAGTTTGATTCCAAGAGTTGTACTGTTTTACCCCTCAAAATTATTTTTGAACTTTTTGATACCCCTTTTCCTTTTAGCCATACACAAAAACCCATATTGATGTCCAAAAAGACCTCCCGATCAGTATCCGAGAAGTGCCAAGTTAGGCAGACGGAAGTCGGGAATAACACTCTGATCCCCAGCAGAGAAGAAGATCATAAGCTGGAAATGAATTGATAGCCGAAAGAATCCCCGACAGAGAGAGTCATATCGGCAGCACTCCAATCCCCAGTTGAAAAAATAAAATAAAATGAGAGCGTCTTATCCGTGAAAACCTTCACAGGCACCATAAGGTAATGGGAGTTGAGAGAAATGAGAGAGTCTTATTAGTGAAAATCCCTCGAAGGGCACTATAAGGCGACAAGGCAAGATTTGCGGAAAGGGTCTGCATTTGGCAAAAAGTTGAGTGTTTGTTTATCCCCAGCAAGATGAGGCCGTCCGAAATATTAATTGATACGAATAAACTGGGTTGATTAATTCAGAATGCACGACATGATCGTTGGGATCGATTGTATCATTCAGATAAGCTCTTTTCTTTCTTTCCTCCCAGCATTTGTTCCGAAAGATTTCTTCTTTTTCTATTTTTTGAAATCATCACTCTTTCATTTCTTGGTTTAAAGACTTCACCTCCCCAACAGTTTGTTTTTTAAAAGGATTTTCAGAACTTACTACTAGTTGCCAAAATGGTGCAAAGCAAAAAGGCGAATAGGACATGTCAAAATAAGGCGACAAAGCGAAATGAAGTTTGTCGTAAGACCAAATGATGAATGGGTCTAGATCCCAAGAGGACCAAATTTCCAGGGGAAGTTGGAGAAAAACAGAAAAGCAACAGTTAAAAGGTTACGAGGATCCCCAGCAGATTTGCAAGATACAGGAACAACTCCGACAGATTCTCAACCAAGTTCCGCAATGGTCGGACAACACAGAGCGGGGAAGGAAGAGAAAAGAAAAACCATCCCCAACAGGAGTATCATCCTCAGCAAATAATATCATCCCCAACAAGTTTTGTAATAAAACGCAAAGCAGGGAAAGGGAGAAGGGAAAAGCCATCCCCGGCAGGAGTGGCACGACCACTCACCACGTTTTAAACTAACAAATTTTTATTTGATTTGAAGCAGGGAAAGGAAATGTTATTGACAGCGGGAAGACATGACCACAAAGAAGATGATCAAATTGGAGCAGAAAATTTTCTTGAAATCAGATACCCACTTGGAGAAGATGGAAGATAACACAATTTTTGAAAGAAGTGGAATCCCCTGCAGTTTACAGGAGAAAGAGTACAAGTTTTAAAGAAAACAATCTTGGAAGAAGCAAGATAACCCAAGTTTTAAGGGTAGTGGTCTTTGAGTCAGTATCATCCCCACCATTGTTAAAGGGAGGAAAGTAACTAGTCTTAAAGAAGGAAGATAATTCCCCAGCAGTGTTATTCCCGGAAGGTTTTTAGAGAAGTGAAAACACCTGTCGGAGGAAAGTAGTTCCCAGTGGAAGGAAAGCACCAGCTTTAAAGGAAGTAGTCTTTGAAGAAGGAAAATAACATAGTTGTGAATAAAATACCGGTGTTGTCCCCAGCAGTTTTCGGAGGAATAAGACACCGGTTTTGAGGGAAGCAGTTGAAAGAAGATGATTCAAGTTAAAGGAGTCAGGAGCCCACCTGGAGAATGGAAGCTGATTTATTTTCAAAGTTGTTGATGATGTCAAGAGCCCGCCTGGAGAATGGAAGCTGAATTATTTTTAAGTTGTTGTTGGAGTCAAGAGCCCGCCTGGAGAATGGAGGCTGAATTATTTTTAAGTTGTTGTTGGAGTCAAGAGCCCGCCTAGAGAAGGAAGACTGATTACATTTCATGTTTTGAGGTTGGGAGCCCGCCCATATAACAGAGAAATACATTTCAGTCTTTACATTTCAAGTTTTAAAGTTGGGAGCCCGCCCATGTAACAGAGGAATACATTTCAGTCTTTATATTTTAAGTTTTGAAGTTGGGAGCCCGCCCATATAACAGAGGAATACATTTCAGTCTTTACATTTCAAGTTTTGAAGTTGGGAGCCCGCCCATATAATAGAGGAATACATTTCAGTCTTTATATTTCAAGTTTTGAAGTTTGGAGCCCGCCCATGTAACAGAGGAATACATTTCAGTCTTTACATTTCAAGTTTTGAAGTTGGGAGCCCGCCCATTTAACAGAGGATACATTTTAGTTTTTACATTTCAAGTTTTGAAGTTGGGAGCCCTCCCATATAACAGAGGAATACATTTCAGTCTTTACATTTCAAGTTTTGGAGTTGGGAGCCCGCCCATATAATAGAGGAATACATTTCAGTTGTTATATTTCAAGTCTGGAAGTTGGGAGCCCGCCCATATAACAGAGGAATACATTTCAGTCTTTACATTTCAAGTCCGGAGGTTGGGAGCCCGCCCATATAACAGAGGAATACATTTCAGTCTTTACATTTCAAGTCCGGAGATTGGGAGCCCACCCATATAACAGAGGAATACATTGCAGTCTTTACATTTCAAGTCTGAAAGTTGGGAGCTCGCCCATATAACAGAGGAATACATTTCAGTCTTTACATTTCAAGTCTGGAAGTTGGGAGCCCGCCCATACAATAGAGGAATACATTTCAGTCTTTACATTTCAAGTTTTGAAGTTGTGAGCCCGCCCATATAACAGAGGAATGCATTGAAGTTTGAAGTCAGTAAAGCATAGGGTCACAAGTCAAACCAGAAAGAAATAAACATCAGAGGAAACACCAGTCACCGAGAGAAATAAACATTTCATGTTTTGAAGTTGGGAGCCCGCCAATATAACAGAGAAATACATTTCAGTCTTTACATTTCAAGTTTTAAAGTTGGGAGCCCGCCCATATAACAGAGGAATACATTTCAGTCTTTACATTTCAAGTTTTGAAGTTGGGAGCCCGCCCATATAACAGAGGAATACATTTCAGTCTTTACATTTCAAGTTTGGAAGTTGGGAGCCCGCCCATATAACAGAGGAATACATTTCAGTCTTTACATTTCAAGTCCGGAAGTTGGGAGCCCGCCCATACAATAGAGGAATACATTTCAGTCTTTACATTTCAAGTTTTGAAGTTGTGAGCCCGCCCATATAACAGAGGAATGCATTGATGTTTGAAGTCAGTAAAGCATAGGGTTACAACAAAAATCCCCATCAGAGATCAGAAGGAAGATCACAAGTCGAGCCAGAAAGAAATAAACATCAGAGGAAACACCAGTCACCGAGACATCAAAGCAACAAGAGACACAAGAGCACGGCTGAAGATCTAGATGAGATTTTGTAATTCATAGACTATAGTTTAGTCTAGCTTCTTGTTTTCTTTCAGCATGGTGTAATAAGAAGGTCGGTAAGTAGTAGCAACAACCTACAATAGTAGTAACAGCAAAATCACAATCCCATGGTAGTCCCAGCTACCAAAACTTCCCGAACTACATTGACCTGATTCCCTTTTAGCCAGGGATATGTAGGAATCCTCTGAATCAAAGGTTCGGTTAAATCTTTTCAAAAAATGCTTCACACGGAGTATTCCAACAGGCAAAAATCGCTCGTATCCGCTCGCTTTGTCTTTGCACGAAAACCTTTTGTTGTTTTCGGACAAAGAGGGGCAACTGTGACCACGTGATTTTTGCCCTATGTGAGAATTACTCCCAAAAATTCAAAATAAAACAATTTTCCTTTGTGTGCAATTTTGAGAATTTTCGTGGCATTTTTGGATAATTATTTGTATTTGTCTGTGCATGTTTATTTATTAGATTAATAAAAAATACAAAATATGTCGCATTTGCATTTAGGATTTAATTCTACAATTAGGAGCAATTAAGTTTGTTTTACAAGAACAAAAATCATAAAAATAATATACGTTGTAGTTTTAGCATTTAATGTCCAAATTGTGTGATTTTATCGTTAATTGCTAAGTAATTGTGTCTTAATTGTTAAGAGTTAATTAGTACTTTTATAAATTAATTTAGTTCTATAGGTTAGTTTGGAATTTTTAGAATTTTATTTTTATTTTAAGAAAAAAAGAAAAAGAAGCAATGGAAATAAAAAAAGAAGAAAATCGGATTGGGCCTTTTCTTCAATTTTAAACCACAGTCCCAAAGAACCAAACCCCCACCGGTTCAACCCGACCTAGTCCTCCCCATAACCCAAACGAACCCCAACCCCCCTTTCTATTTTTCATTTTTTCCCTAACAAAAACAAAAAACCCTAAAAAGGGGACACCCGCCCCACCCCTGCTATTTCATCTTCTTCGACGCCTTCACCCACCAAACCAGCAACGCAACCAACCAGCCTCCCATCGCCAACGTACAGCCCAATGACCCTCCAGTCGCGAGCTCCAGCCAGTCCACCATGGCCGCTGCTTCTTCTTCTTCGTCAGTCACTGCTCAACACGCACACACACAGTCCGTCGACCACCTGAAATAGCCTCCTCACGTCCACCACGACCATGTCGTCACCACCCCAGCTTTGCCTCACGACCAGCACAGCCAGCCAGCCGCCAGCTGACCATCAACCAGCCTTTTCCGTCGAGCAGTAGCGAGCAGCAATATCTCTAAGCCACTGCTGCTCCAGCTCCACTGTCACGCCAACGACCCCTTCGTCGTCTCCCCCAGTCCGTCCCCAAACACACCTAAACCAACCCGCACGACCACCATAACCCGACGTTCAGCTTCATCCGCGAACGACCACAAACCAGTGAACTCCTTCGTCACTTCATCAAAAAACGAAAAGGGGCTGAAAACAACGAGGTTTATTCAGGCGTGTCGAGGTCGCCGTTCGAACCCGGTCTTTAAACGAGTAGGTTTCCGTTCTCTTTTCTTTTAGTTCATTCAGCAAATTCATTTTCCCCTCCTTTTCTTCTTTCTCTAATAGTGTTTGTGTTCCGATGGGTTTGTTTGAATTTGAACCCAGGTCTTTGTTTGTATTATAGATAATTCATGTTCATTTTGTTTGAAGTTTGTTAGTTCTCATCAAGTGATTTAATGTCGAGTGCTTTATGTGTTGGTCCTTAGATTTTAGCTTCAGGGTTCATCGTCGATATACTTTCAATATTCCTACATTTTTGTACAGGTTTAACTTAGAATTGTGTTATTTCAGCCCATGTATCTATGTATCAATCGTAGTCTGAAATCTGACCGTAGTAGTTCAACATAGTTTTGTTCTGAATCATTCATCTTTGTTATGATGTTGTTTGATCTAGTTTGAGTTCAATTGATGATTGTGTTTAGTGATTTGGATCTACTTGTGTTGTTCTGCTAAGTTTGTTTGGATATGAATCTGGCTTTGTTGAATTGTCCTAATGTTGTTGATTGGAAGTTAGTTTCATGTGTTCAATTAATCAATTGTTAGGCTTGATTTGATTGGAAGTTAGTTTCATGTGTTCAATTAATCAATTGTTAGGCTTGATTTGGTTATAACTGATATGGTTTGAAGTACAGATTGAAAGGGATCGGGGTAGGATGGTAATTTCAGTAGTTTCAGGGGTATTTTGGGATTTAAAGTCTTAAAAATGATTAATTTGAGTGCTTCGTCCACTAAGCACTAATAATATTAAAATAATACATTATTTAATATATAGTGGGAGAAAAGACATGTGGTAGTGGGAAATAATACATTATTTAATACATAGTGAGGGACAAGACATGTGGTAGTGGGAAATAATACATTGTTTAATACATAGTGGGGGACAAGACATGTGGTAGTGAGAACTAATATATTTGTTTAATATAGTGGGGGACAAGACATTTGCTAGTGGGGAACAAGACATGCAAGTGTGGGGAACAAAACATAATGGTATGAAAAGCTTAAAAAGGATTGATTAAAATATGTTGCCCATACGTGTTTTGGGTTATAAATAGGGTCATTTCAAGACAGAAAAGGGGGCTGGTTTTTGGAGGAAAAAAATCGTTTCTCTTCCAGTTTTTTCTTAGAGTCTAGGCTAGATTTTTAACATTTAAAAGTTCAGTAATTTGAGAATAAAAAACAGGCTGGTTTTTAATCCAAAAGGTTCAGTGTTTGGGGAGCTAAGAAACTAAAAAGTGGGTCTCTTCTTTTACTGCTGAATATCAGAACTTGTACTGTTGATGTTTCATTGGTGTGCTGTTTGGTATTTCTGGGGTTTCAATTGGTTCTTCCTGAGTTTGCTATTGGTTATTGGCTACTGTTTTCATTGGGTGTTGCTGGAACTCTGTTGGTTCCTTCTTCTTTTTAATCTGCCATTGGGTTGTTCTGTCACTGCGTTGTTGTGTTATTACTGTTGCTGACTCCTCCTTCATCTTCTTGTATTTCCATTATCCAGGTACATGTTCTACAACTCTCAAATTACACATAGTAAAAAGAGTTACTATGCTGACTCCTCCTTCATTATCCAGGTATCCAGGTCAGCTCTCAAATTGTTGACTCCTCCTTCATTTCTTCGACAAGTCGTAAAAAGAGTTTAAAAAAATGGCTTTGTATTACACATAGTTAATTCCAATAGTTCAATTCATCTAATAATGTTAGTTTAAATTAATCAAAGAATAGTTAGTTTGTTTTGATATTACTGGGTGTCAATCTCGTGTTCTATTCATAATCTCAACTTTAGTGTTATTAGCTAATAGAATAAGGAACGATACAATCTCCCTTGAGTAAGCTCTGTTGCAATTTTCCGTTTGCATTTGTCTTAATCTAATAAATAATAAGAGGCACGAGCTTATAAGTATGTAACTAATTAGGACCTCTTCTCTTTTATTTTAGAGACGAACTTAATAGAAAATGTAGTCACTTTAGGATTGTCCTTTCAAAATAAACGAGATGAGCCTCGCCTAGTAAAACTCACCGATTGCGGGGCCCTCACGATTGTATATATATTAATTATTTAGAACTCGGGATCGGCCGCTTAGCGAATTTCACGGCCTTTTTCCCAAAGTAATAATGTGTTAGTAACTGTTAGGCGCGTACTTTTAATAATTTACTTTCTGAAATTCGGGTGCACATTTATGTGACCCAAAACCAAATCTCAACAAAGTCGAAATGTGTCGTTAATTACGGGTACATTGATTTTGACGTGGTTCGAGATGCAGTTCCATGACGTTGCAAATTCCTTTAAAAAATAATGAATGAGACGAGCATCGACAAACAAGAATACACAAACTGCGGGGCCCTCAACGGACAGTTATTTCAAATGCTTAGATTTCGAGATAGGCCGCATAGCTGTGAGCAATTGATTTTTGCCCTATATATATGAATTTCTTCCAAAAAAAATCAAAATAAAACAATTTTTAGTTTGTTTGCAATTATTGTGAATTTTGTGTTATTTTTCTTGTATTATTTGCATTTGTCTGTGCATGTTTATTTGTTAAATTAATAAAAATACAAAAATATATCGCATTTGCATTTAGGATTTAAGTTTACAATTAGAAGTAGTTAAGTTTGTTTTACAAGAATGAAAATTACAAAAATATGCATCGTTTGCATTTTTAGCATTCAATGTCAAATTGTGCAATTTTGTTTTAATTGGTGTTTAATTATGTATGATAATTGTTGCTAGGAATTAATTAGTATTTTTGATAAGTTAATTTAGTTTATAACTTAATTTAGAATTTTAGTTTTATTAATTAGAAAGTAAAAGAAAAGAGAGCAAAAAATATAAAGAAAATCGGGATTAGGCCTCTTCTTCAATTTTAAACATATGCTCAAATAACCCCTTATCCAACCCAAACCCCACCGGGTCAACCCGACCCGGTCTTCCCCATAACCCAAACGAGTTACCCCCTCCCTCTTCCCATTTTTTATTCTTCATTTTCCCTAAACCCTAAAAAAACATCCCCCCCTCTCTTCTCTCCATCTTCTCCGCACAACCCCCTACAGACAGTGTTGCTGCTTGATCTCACGACGCACAACAGCCTCACGCTGCCTCGTCGCCCACCAGCAGCTGAGCAGCTCGTCGTTAACCATCGTCGAGGTCGTCCACCAGCAGTAGTTTCATCTCACGTCGAGGTCGTTGGCAGTCTTGGTTCGAGTTTTCCGCTTTCGTTCGAGTTCGTCGTTGTTCATTTCCGGTTAGTTGGTTTAAGTTTCATTTCTGTCCGTATTTTGTTTGATATTCTCGGATCTGAAATCAGTATATGTTTGATTCTTTTCTTGTTCGTTGTTTTTCATTTCTTGATTATTTCTTCAGTTTGTTTTTATTCATTTGTTCTTGTTTAGTTTTAATATAGAAGTGTGTTAGTTTAATCACTTGAATCCTTTATTTTGGTTGTAATGTTGTTAGATTTAATTTGAAGGTCAATTGATTATTGAGTTTAGTAATTTGAATCTACTTGTTTGTTATGTTCAATTTGTTACTGTTATCGAATCTGAAAGTATGTTTATTGTTAAAAATATTGTTCAGTCAAAATGATTTCAGTTGTTTCTTTATTGTTCATCATATGGTTTGATTCCCTAAATCCTTAGTCTTTGTTTTGATGATATTTGACATAATCTAAGTTTCTAGCTTAAATTTGTTGATGAAGTGTAACAAGGAGATCGGTAAGCAGTAGTAATAGCATGCAACAACAGTAACATTGCAGTCCAACGGTAGTCCCAGCTACCAAAATTTCTCGAACTACATTGACCTGATTCCTGTTTAGCCCAGGATATGTAGGAAACCTTTGAAGCAAAGGTTCGGTCAAATCTTTTTCAAAAAATGCTTCACACGGAGTACTCGGATGGGCAAAAATCGCTCGCTTTATCTTTGCACGAAAACCCTTCGTGTCTTCGGGCAAAGAGGGGCAGCTGTAAGCACGTGATTTTTGCCCAATATGAGAATTACTCCCAAAAAATTCAAAAATAAAATGATTTTTCTTTGGTGTGCAATTTTGTGATATTTTGAATAATTATTTGTATTTGTCTGTGCATGTTTATTTGCTAAATTAATAAAAAATACAAAAATATGTCGCATTTTGCATGTAGGATTTAATTCTACAATTGTTAGTAATTAAATTTGTTTTACAAAAAAATAAAAATTACAAAAATAGGCATCGTTTGCATTTTTAGCATTTAATGTCCAAATATACAATTTTATGCTTAATTATTACTTAATTGTGCGTTAATTGTTATTGGGAGTTAATTTGCGCTTTTATAACTTAATTTAGTTCTTAATAATAGTTTAAGTATTTTTATAATTTAGTTTTAGAGAAATAAAAGAAGAAAAGAGAGCGAAAATATAAAGAAAGTCGGAATTGGGCCTCTTCTTCGATTTCAAGCCATAGGCCCAAAAAATGGCCCAATCTTCCCTACGACCCAGTCCATTTCGAACTGGGTCGACCCAGTCCATAACCCAAAAGACCCAAACCCCTTTTTGTCTTTCATTTTTTACAAAACAAAAACAAAACAAAAAAAAATAAAAGAAGAAAACCCTAGACTAAGAGATCCGCCTCCCTCTTTCTTTCTTTCTTCTTCCTCCTCAAGCTTCACCAAGCTCCATCAATGGCTGCCCTCCTTCTCCTTCTCCAACACACACAGCAAACACATACTTACACACACATAAAAACTCAAGCACACACACGCACGTCGTCTCCAAGCTGCCCTCCCATGAACGACCTCAAAAACTATGAACAACCCAACGCGAAGCTCGCTTCAGCTCCGTCGTGCTGTTGCGTCGCTGCGTCTTCAGCTTCACCATTGCTGTTGCTGATCACGTTTCTGCTTCAGCTTCTTGTCGCCGCATCTGCCTTCGTCCTCTTCGTCGAGCTCAAGCTCGAGCTCGACATCCATGGTCGCCACTGCTTCATTCCGCTTCATCTTCCTCGTCATGATGCTCATCGCCTTCACTGTTTCCACCATTGTTGTTGTCCGCTCACGCAGCTGCTACTGCTGCTAAGCAGCTGCTATTGCTTCAGTTTTCTTTGTCGCGTCCAGCTGCTACGAGCAGCCATGGCTGCTCCAAAAAAAGGTTGATGCATCTCCATTCGCAGGTTGTTTCAGCTGCGTCCAACTGCTGATTTTGGTTCGTTGTCCGTCGACCTCCCCTACTGCTTCATGCTGCTTCTTCTTCCTCACTCGATGGACTGTTGCTGCTGCTCGTCGCAGCAGTTGCTTCGTGTTTCTGCTTCACGTTGCTTCATCTTCTTTGTCTCGTCAAAGTTCGAAGGTTTATTTTTTATTTGAGTCGAAACCCGGACAGATTTGTTTACGATCGAGTTCGTCGTTGATTCATCTCCGGTTAGTTGTTTTGGAGTTTTATTTTTGTCCATATTTAGTTTTTATATTTCTCAAAGTTAAAATCGTTAAATATTTGATTCTTGTTTTGTTCGTTGTTCATCGTTGAATTAATTTTTAGTTTGTTCATGTGTTTTGATTGAATTAATTTTCAGATTTCAAAATGGAAGTTTAATTAGTTGTTTTCATGTTTATTTCATGTTTGTATTATTGTTTAAGTGAATATTTGTTAGTTTAATATTAGTTAGATACAAATTGAAGTTTAATTAATTGTTTCTTCAATTTGTTTCATGTATTTTATGTATTTTCCGGAAATTGTTAATATTGTTAAGTTCAAGTTTAAATTCATAATTGTTTCTTCTTAGGTTTTGTTTTGTCATTTGCCTAAAAGAATTTAGTTGTAATAAGGGAAGTATGTTGGTTTTAATCATTTGAATCCGTCGTTTTTATTTTTAGATTTAATTCATGTTCATATTATGTTTGTTTGATCTTGAATCCGAAATGTGTATAGTTTGATTTCTTGTTTACCATTTATGATTATTTCTTGAATTGGTCTCATAATCTTGTTTAAAGTTTAATATAAGAATTGTTTGTTGTAATGTTGTTAGAGTTGATTTTAAGTTCAATATTATTGAATTTAGAAATCTAAATAAACTTGTTTGTTGTTGTTGAATCCGAAAATAGGCTTGTTGTTGCTAAAAATATTGTTCAATCAAATTTTAGTTGTTCTTTATTGTTCAATTTGTGTTCATGTGATATTGTTGTTATGATGTTCATCCTTGTTCATATTGTTGTTTGAACATTGTTAGAAATTGATCATATTGTCTATATTTTGGTTAAGTTTGATTAATTGTTTGTTATAGCTGATGGGGTATTTTGGTAATTTTTAGTACGTTCAGGGGTAAAATAGTAATTATAATAAGGTCGGGGGGTAGTTTAGGAATTGTACATTTTGTAATTTTTTATGTAAAGCATGAGGGACAAAATGTAATGGGGTGGGTTGTGATATATTATTTAATATAAAAAGGGGACAAGACAAATTTTAGTAGGGAGAATCTTGTATTATTTTATGTTAGGCATGGGGGACAAAATATAATGGGGTGGTGTGATATATTTATTTAATGTAATGGGGATGAGTGGGAAGATAATGGGTTGGGTAAAGAAAAAGTATTGATTTTAATTAATTGAAAGATTTATGGGATGTGTTATAAGAAGTCTTGAAAACAGATACGAGAAAAAAATACACACACAGATAGAGAGAAAAAACGGACAGAGAATAGAAGAGAGAAAAAAAGGGCTGAACATTTAAGAGAAAGAAAAATTCCGAAAAATATTTAAGCTTTCAAAATAAAAATAAAAACTAAAAAATCTTCTGCTTTCTTTCTTTGTTTGAAATTAGCATCAATGGTTGTTGTTTCATTCAAAGCTTAAAGATTTGTTTTTAAGATTACTACTCCACCGGTCTGTTACTGGGTTGTTACTGTTGCTGGGCAGTGGTTGCTGTTGTACTGTTATTACTGCTGCTGATTCTCATCTTCATTTTCTTTTGCTTCCAATATCAGGTACATATCTGTAAATTCATGTCATGAAAAGCTTCTACATGACAAATTAATGAAGTTCGGGAATTATAATTCTGTTTTCCATTCGTGCAAGTTCATTAGTTTAAAATTTGGTTTTGTTTCAGTTGATTAATATAGTAGTACGTTTGACGTAATGAATATAAGATAATTGTTACATCTTAAAGTTCGTATAAGTGTTGTAATAATATCACCTATTTCGGAATTTTCATTAAGTGAAGTCATGATTGAATTATCAAGGTAGGGAACATGGCATAAAATGGGCCATTAATTACATCCCGTAATATTGTTAGCTAAATGTAAAGTAGAATGAAAGTATCAAGAAATTACATTATTAGTATATCTTGTAAAAAAAATCTGATTTTGGTTTAGATTGATATAAGTTGTATGTTCATATATAGCATGATGATGAGTATATATATAATCATATGTGGAAGGTGAGTTGATATAGCTCGCTACGATGTTAGAATGTTATGAACGGTTCAGACGTACAACTATGTTGCATGTAATGCAATTTTATTGAATCGATTTGTATAATAATTTTTTTTATCAACTTGATGCATATCTACCATCGTAAACAAATTAACCAAACGATTACAACTTTGGATTAAAAACAAGTAATGTAGAAGGTGATTAGGTTTATAGATTATAACATTTTAAAAAATATAAAAAATAGTATTCGCCTCAAATAGAATAATGAAAATTCTTGGAAAATATCATTTCCTTTTTTACATCAATTCTTTCCCAATGTTTATACGTAATTCGCACGTTGTTTATTTGGGTAGGCAAATAATGTATTCACTACAAATGGTAGTATTAATCACGCGTTGTTTATTTTTTTTTTACTCTTTAAACTCGAATGGTTTTTGAGGAATATAATTCCCACGCAAAAATATAATTTGCGGTCAACGCTTAATGAATTGTGAATTCTTTTCAAGGAATTTAGAGGCATCTCAAATAGTGATTTCTCATGACTTTCACATAAAAATATATGGATGTAATAAACAATTTGTGGAAAATTTATACTACCATCAAGAATATCTTGTGTGATTAGGGATACATTCGCGTGACCTGATTATATTTCTAAAGGCAATTCGGATTATGCGTTCGCGCAACTTCGAGCAAACATTTAATAAAAAGGGGGTTCTTCGGAGAATATCAAATTAATTTCATATAACCCGAGATGTGCAGTTCACTATTTAATCATACAAGAGCGACAGACGTTCTTAATTTTATTTTAAGCACAATTTCGAACTTAAGTCTATTTTTATAATAAAAAAATTTCGAAAAAAAATAATAATTATTATATTATCAATATCATTGTGTATACGTACGCGTGACATGATTTTTCACGTTAAAAAATATATAATATATAAAACGGATACACGTATGCGTGATTCGATTCGAAGAAGGGTCTTTAATTATAAACAATCTAAACAGAAGCGATAACAAAATCATGCAATAAAAAATGTAAAATCGAGATAATTAAGCCAAGAATAAAAACAGTTAAGCGACCGTGCTAGAACCACGGAATTCGGAAATGCCTAACACCTTCTTCCGGATTAACAGAATTCCTTACTCAGGATTTCTGGTTCGCAGAATAATAAACAGAGTCATATTCTCCTCGATTCAGGGATTAAAATTGGTGACTTGGGACGCCTTAAAATTCCCAAGTGGCGACTCTGAAACAAACAAACAAATCCCGTTTCGACTGTCCTTCAATTGGAGAAAACTCCCTACGCACCCCCGCGGGGGCGGAAAAAGGAGGTCTGACAGCTCTGGCGACTCTGCTGGGGAAATAGAGTCCAGAACCACTGGTTCAGGGTTCAAGAATTCGAGCTTAAAATAACTGTTATAGTTGGCTTTATTTATTATCTGATTTTTATATGATATATGCTTAGTGTGCTAAATGATGCTTTTACCGCTTTAATATTATCTGAATTGTGTATATAAAACTGCTACGAAACCCTTCTTCTTTCTGAGTCTTCTGAATTTATGGTGTACACGTGCGCGTGGCCCACCTTTCTGTTAGAAGTCATACCAAATAAGACGAAGTTGGGACAAGTAACTAGGCCGGGCAGACTTTCGTGCTCCCGGTACGTTGCCCCCATTTCGGCTCAAGCTGTCCACTTGGGTAAGCCAGGGCTAGAACAATATGCCTCAGGTTTTTTCACTTAGAATAACTCAGCTTCATGCCGGATCCCTAGTAGGAACGTTTGTTTGCATCACGTGCATTTGACTTTGGAGGCTCAACACAGGGGTTGGGTCTGTCTAGGACAGGTGTACCAAAAATGAAAATGATCATCCTGATGCATTTTACTTGCTGCTACTTACGCATTTATCTGATCCGGGTTTGTGTGTTGACTAACTTTTGAATATCAGGAATGATATTTTGAATTTGAAAAAAAAAATAGCGGTTAGGGAATTGATTGTTTATTTTTGAAAAAAAAAACCAATGCCCAAATACTGTCAAAACTCTGCCGAAATTTTGAGAAAATGAAAAAAAAATGTTTATTAGTTTGTTTTAATAAAAGCAAAGAAAAATAGAAAAATAAAATAAAAAGAGTCTTTCATTATTTGTCACATATATATATATATATATATATATATAAGTCCAAAAAGTTTTTCTTTATTTCCAAAATATATATGTATATCTTTATTAGTTGCAAAAAATATTTGTCTTGCCAAAAGTCTAGAAAAGTTTTTTTAGACCCCCAATTTTCAAAACAAAAAATCCAAAAATATTTTCCATTATTGACTTCTTTAGAAAGTTTTTTTTTTAATTATTTAAAAAAATAATAATAAAATAAAAAATCCGAAAATATTTTGATTCTTCTTTCAAAATTAAAAAGAAAATTCAAAATTCAAAAAAAAATATTTTTAGAAGCATTTCTTTGATTAAAGGTAAAATTCCGAAAAATATATTCTTTTTTCTTTAGAATAAGAAAAAAAACAAATGAAAATTCTGAAAAAATATCTTAGAAGTCTTTCTTTTAAAAATAAAATAAAAAAAAAACTTCCTTTCTTCTTTTAAAGTAGTTCTTTCACAAATTCAAAAAAAGAAAAAGTTAGCTCATTTACTTATTCTTGATCTGCCCGAACTACGCGGGTTTGATTCTCACCGGATGTGAGATACGTAGGCAACCCTCATCGGGTCCAACCCCTATTTTTGCTAAAATAGCCAAAAACCAATAAATAAATAAAAAACGTGTCAAAATTTTAATTTTGTCATAAATAAGTCGGGCGGTGTCTAGCCTCCCCTTTTGCTAAAACAAATAGCCAAAAAAAATATGTCAAATTTTAATTTTGAAAGAAGTCGGGTGACGCTATTTTATCAAGACATAGCCGAATGTTCCCGAAAGGGACGCCGGAAGGCTGACTTTGCATAAACAGTCACCTTTTGGGTCATGTTTAGGATTTTTGGTCCAGTTGACCCACACAGCCTTAAAAAATCTTCGTCCCCGAGGCGCTGAAGGGCCGTGTTTGCAACACCCGGTTTTTATTGTAATTTGAAAAAAAAACACAAAAACAAAGAGTCAACGGTCAGATGAATACCGTTTGGATATTTGGTCAAAATAAGCCAAGCCAGCTTCGGCCGCATCTTAAACCGTTCTTGCCGAAATAGCCTTAGAATATCTTTCAGTTGTCGAAAGGCTATTTTCGTAAAAGAACGAACAAGTGTGTAAAGTGTCACAAAATAATCCTCCCCGGCCTCAAAATTCATGTGAGATTTGGAAGGGGCCACATTTGCAAAAATAGCCGTTTGCTTGCATTTGTCAAACGGGGAAAGGAAGCTGGCCTTTTTATTTCGAGGTTATAAATCTTTAATTATAATATGTGGGTTGTTTGATTTTCGAGTTTGTAGGTCATCTTCAAACCTTTGAAACCCAGTGTGTTTTAAATTGAAAAAAAATGTTTAGTATTGTTTATGTTTAATTGGTCCGAACTACGCAAGGTCTGATTCATGCGGGGTCATGATACGTAGGCAATCTCCATAAGATTCGACCACAACAAAAAATGAGAAAAAAAAATTGAAAAAAAAAATCGAAAAAAAAAAGTAAAAAGATGTTGCTAGTAATAAGAACCGACTGAGTCCATTCTAACATGTTTTGTTTTGAATTGTGAAGAAAGTTGAGTTGGTCGGTTTGTTCAGAGGGTTCAACAAGAGTCTACTATGCCGGGAAAAATAGAATACTGAAACAGCAAATGACCGGAGGGTGTCAAGCATGGGCCAGTGGGCAAGGATAGCCTCGTCATGAGTCACAATTTGCGACACAACAAGAGCAGTACCACTCTCCTAAGTACCACCCGTACTCGTTTGATCTTCCTGCAAAGATTGAAGAGCCTGCCCGAAAGATGGTACAAGAAGAAATGACCCAAAGAGTGAAAAACTTAGAACAATGGTTGAAAAACAGGCAAGGGTTGTCTGGTCAAAAGAGTGTTGCCTTCAAAGATCTATGTATGTTCCCCGATGTCCACTTGCCGCCTGGTTTCAAGACTCCCAAATTTGAAAAGTACGATGGACATGGAGATCCCATTGCCCACCTGAAAAGGTATTGCAATCAACTGAGAGGTGCGGGAAGAAATGAAGAATTGTTGATGGCTTATTTTGTGGAAAGCCTTACGGGAGTAGCTTCCGAATGGTTTATGGATCAAGACACGTCTCGCTGGTATGTCTGGGACGACATGGCACAAGCATTTGTCAAACAGTTCCAATACAGCATCGACATTGCCCCAGACCGCATTTCCCTTTCAAACCTGAAGAAGAAACCAAGTGAAAGTTTCAGGGAATATGCCATTAAATGGAGAGAGCAAGCAGCTCGAGTTAAGCCACCCATGGATGACCACGAGCTAATAACTGTCTTCCTTCAAGCGCAAGAGCCAGATTACTTTCAGAACATGATGTCCGCAGTTGGCAAATCCTTCTCGGAAGCAATCAAAATGGGAGAAATAATAGAGAATGGTCTTAAGACAGGAAAAATTATAAGTCAAGCAGTTTTTAAAGCTGCAACTCACGCTGTCCGGGTTGAGTCTGATAATTTTTGCGACACAAATGAGAAGATTGAAGAAATCATGATGACATCAGGGTCAAGAAGAGGTCCTATGAGAACATCTCGAAGGTATGAGCAGCCTCCTAAAGTTATCTATGAATCCCCTGAGCAATATTATCCCCCTCAGAACCCACAGCATTCTATTGTTCCACCTCAGTATGTTGCCCGGCCACCAAAACACCCCAAAAGGCGAGCACGAGAGTCACAAAATCTCCAGAAGCCTCCACATAACTTTCAGGTGCCCTATAACCCACATCCAAGCTAGAAGTATAAAGGGGAACGAAGGTTGAAAGATAATTTTACACCAATAGGAGAGTCCTATGAAAGCTTATTTGAGAGGTTAAAGCATCACGACATATTGCATCTATTCCTCCAAATCATGTGGACCCACGTGCAAGAAGCTTTGACCCTTCTAAAAGGTGTGAATACCATTCCAATGCCCAGGGGCACAATGTTGAAAGTTGTCGGGATTTGAAAAGAGAAATAGAAAGGATGATCCAGGAAAATCTGATTGTGATCCAAGGTAATGACACCCAGAATATCGCGCAGAATCCTTTACCTGCACATCATGATGCACACTTTATGGGGAGGATGACTGATGACATGGGATTTTAGAGTCATCCAGGGAAGCCGCTAACTGATGATAATGATATTGAAGTTGGTAACGGTTTTGGCAATGATGATGCAGAACTTAATGGCTAAGACACCGTGTTGGGCAATTGGAAAGGCGCTCCATCTCCTGGTCAGCCAGAGAGGAGTTTTGGTGGTTTATTTTGTTGTCATTTCTGTCGTCCGGATTATTTCAGGGTTGTAATCCGGATATTGTCTTGTGGTCAAACCCCCTTATCCTTTTATTTGTCTAGTACCTAATGTGGTGTTATCTGGTTTAGTTTTAGGGTTGTAACTGTTTATTTTGTCGTTTAAACGGTTCTACTTTTTGTCTAAAAGCAAATTCCGGTCTTTTTTCATCTTCTTTGTTTAGTTTTCTTTACCCTTTTGTTTTGCTTTAGTTCAATGCCGATTCTAGGGACACGACATGCACACCCAGTTTGGGCCTAATCTTAAAAGTTAATCATAAAACCCTCGGAAGGTAATCGAAGCATTTAAAGGAAATAAGAACGGTTTGAAATTACTTGAAGCCCGAGTCATGTGGAACTGGGGCTAGTAAAACATAAAGAAAACCGTTAAATGCAAGATTCGCCAAATTGGCATGAGGGTCGTTCATGAGAATGAGAGTGTCGCCCAGCAGTGCTTTAGAAATGAAAAATGAAAAGCAAGTGTTTAACATAATTGTCAAGACCAGCACCATCGGAAGAGACTATAAATCTATGTTCAATTGTGTTGTTTGCACTTGGCATGTTTTGAAGACTGGAATGACGAAGGCATTTTGTTCTGCTACCTAAATACTTTATCCTTCGTTACCCCTTTTGAGCCTTATTTATTTTCTTTCATACCCCTCGTTCGGAATCAATAGCAACGACTAGGAAATACGATCCTGGAAGGTAAAGAAAAAAAATCAACAAAAAACGAAAAAGAAAAGAAAAGAAAAATGATAACAAAAAAAAACACTAAAAACAAAAGAAAGTCAGAAGAAAATAAAGGAATTGGGAACTACGTTTGACCTGATTCCTCAAAGAGGATACGTAGGCGCTTCACGGCTCGGTCATAGGGTGCATAATGGCCACAATGGTCACAATGCTCATGGTGTAATAAAAAAAATTAAAAAAAAATTTATAAATAAATAATCCCCAAGTAAGAAACTGGGGCAAGGGTTGCGCTTGTGGTAAGAAAAATTGGTTCCGAAAGTTGTAATTTTAAACCCCAAATTTATTTTGTTTTTGAGCTTTTAATACCCTTTCTTTCTAGCCTGTCCAAAAACTCACATTACGGTCCAAAGAAAGACCTTCTGACCAGTCTGCAAAAGATGTCAAGTCAGACAAATGAGAGTCTTATCGGCGAACATAACATTCTGTTCCACAACATAAAGGACTCTAATCTCCAGCAGAGAGAGTCATACCGGCAACACTCCAAATCCCCAGCTGGAAAGTGATACAAATGAGAGAGTCTTATCGGTGAAAATCTTCACGAACACCATAAGGCGATGAAAGCTGAGAGAAAAACCAGAATGAGAGAGGCTTGATAGTGAAAACCCTTCGGGCACTACAAGTCGAATAAGATTGGGAATCAGATGTCAAGGGAAGATCTTGAAAGATGATTGACGACGGAGGATAGGCCACATATGCATGTCATGACCATTAGAGTCGGTGTCTGCGTTTGATAGGTTTTTTATTTATAGTTTCTTTTTTAAAGAGTCATCTTTTTCCTTTGTCTTTTATTCTTGGTCTGATGAAATTTTTCTCCCAAGATAATATAATAAAATCTTAGTCGGATGAATCTTTCTCCTAAGATCACAACAAAATGGACCTAGTCTGACGATTTATCTCCTAGAGTCAAAATCTTGGTCTGATGAAATTTTTCTCCCAAGATAATATAATAAAATCTTAGTCGGATGAATCTTTCTCCTAAGATCACAACAAAATGGACCTAGTCTGACGATTTATCTCCTAGAGTCAAAATCTTGGTCTGATGAAATTTTTCTCCCAAGATAATATAATAAAATCTTAGTCGGATGAATCTTTCTCCTAAGATCACAACAAAATGGACCTAGTCTGACGATTTATCTCCTAGAGTCAAAATCTTGGTCTGATGAAATTTTTCTCCCAAGATAATATAATAAAATCTTAGTCGGATGAATCTTTCTCCTAAGATCACAACAAAATGGACCTAGTCTGACGATTTATCTCCTAGAGTCAAAATCTTGGTCTGATGAAATTTTTCTCCCAAGATAATATAATAAAATCTTAGTCGGATGAATCTTTCTCCTAAGATCACAACAAAATGGACCTAGTCTGACGATTTATCTCCTAGAGTCAAAATCTTGGTCTGATGAAATTTTTCTCCCAAGATAATATAATAAAATCTTAGTCGGATGAATCTTTCTCCTAAGATCACAACAAAATGGACCTAGTCTGACGATTTATCTCCTAGAGTCAAAATCTTGGTCTGATGAAATTTTTCTCCCAAGATAATATAATAAAATCTTAGTCGGATGAATCTTTCTCCTAAGATCACAACAAAATGGACCTAGTCTGACGATTTATCTCCTAGAGTCAAAATCTTGGTCTGATGAAATTTTTCTCCCAAGATAATATAATAAAATCTTAGTCGGATGAATCTTTCTCCTAAGATCACAACAAAATGGACCTAGTCTGACGATTTATCTCCTAGAGTCAAAATCTTGGTCTGATGAAATTTTTCTCCCAAGATAATATAATAAAATCTTAGTCGGATGAATCTTTCTCCTAAGATCACAACAAAATGGACCTAGTCTGACGATTTATCTCCTAGAGTCAAAATCTTGGTCTGATGAAATTTTTCTCCCAAGATAATATAATAAAATCTTAGTCGGATGAATCTTTCTCCTAAGATCACAACAAAATGGACCTAGTCTGACGATTTATCTCCTAGAGTCAAAATCTTGGTCTGATGAAATTTTTCTCCCAAGATAATATAATAAAATCTTAGTCGGATGAATCTTTCTCCTAAGATCACAACAAAATGGACCTAGTCTGACGATTTATCTCCTAGAGTCAAAATCTTGGTCTGATGAAATTTTTCTCCCAAGATAATATAATAAAATCTTAGTCGGATGAATCTTTCTCCTAAGATCACAACAAAATGGACCTAGTCTGACGATTTATCTCCTAGAGTCAAAATCTTGGTCTGATGAAATTTTTCTCCCAAGATAATATAATAAAATCTTAGTCGGATGAATCTTTCTCCTAAGATCACAACAAAATGGACCTAGTCTGACGATTTATCTCCTAGAGTCAAAATCTTGGTCTGATGAAATTTTTCTCCCAAGATAATATAATAAAATCTTAGTCGGATGAATCTTTCTCCTAAGATCACAACAAAAGCATTTTTTTTTAAAAAAAAGGGTTGTTAAAATCGTGCCAGCCAAAGAAAGGAATGGCACTTTTGAAAAAATGGTTGAAGTCAGGAGCCCCCCTGAAGAATAGAATGGTGATGTATTGGTTGAAGTCAGGAGCCCCCCTGAAGAATAGAATGACGATTTATCGGTTGAAGTCAAGAGCCCCCCTGAAGAATAGAATGGCGATTTATTGGTTGAAGTCAGGAGCCCGCCTGAAGAGAGGAATGGCGATTATTTTCAAAGTTGTTGTTGAAGTCAGGAGCCCGCCTGAAGAGAGGAAAGGCGTTTTTAAAAGTTGTTGAAATCTTGCCAACCTAAAGAAAGGAATGGCGATGTATTGGTTGAAGTCAGGAGCCCGCCTGAAGAGAGGAATGGCGATTATTTTCAAAGTTGTTGTTGAAGTCAGGAGCCCGCCTGAAGAGAGGAAAGACGTTTTTAAAAGTTGTTGAAATCTTGCCAACCTAAAGAAAGGAATGGCGATGTATTGGTTGAAGTCAGGAGCCCGCCTGAAGAGAGGAATGGCGATTATTTTCAAAGTTGTTGTTGAAGTCAGGAGCCCGCCTGAAGAGAGGAAAGGCGTTTTTAAAAGTTGTTGAAATCTTGCCAACCTAAAGAAAGGAATGGCGATGTATTGGTTGAAGTCAGGAGCCCGCCTGAAGAGAGGAATGGCGATTATTTTCAAAGTTGTTGTTGAAGTCAGGAGCCCGCCTGAAGAGAGGAAAGGCGTTTTTAAAAGTTGTTGAAATCTTGCCAACCTAAAGAAAGGAATGGTGATGTATTGGTTGAAGTCAGGAGCCCGCCTGAAGAGAGGAATGACGATTATTTTCAAAGTTATTGTTGAAGTCAGGAGCCCGCCTGATGAGAGGAATGGCGCTTATTTTTAAAAGTTGTTGTTGATGTTGGGAGCCCGCCCAGATAACAGAGGCATACATTTCAGTCTTTACATTTCAGTTGTTGAAGTTGGGAGCCCGCCCATAGAACAGAGGCATACATTCAGTCTTTACATTTCAAGCATTGAAGTTGGGAGCCCGCCCAGATAATAGAGGCATATATTTCAGTCTTTATATTTCAAGCGTCGAAGTTGGGAGCCCGCCCAGATAACAGAGGCATACATTTCAGTCTTTACATTTCAAGCATTGAAGTTGGGAGCCCGCCCAGATAACAGAGGCATACATTTCAAGTCTTTAATTTTCAAGTATTGAAGTTGGGAGCCCGCCCAGATAACAGAGGCATACATTTCAAGATCAAGTCAGAGGACAATAAAACAGAGGGTTACAATAGGAATCCCCAGCAGGAAACAATAAAATTCCCCGGCACCGGGAAACAGAAGGTTGCAACAAGAGGTCACAGTACAAACTCAAGTACATGTGTCAAAAGAAGAAAAGCACCGGAAGAAATGCAAGCAGACAAGGAAGCAAGGCAACAAAAACAAATTGTACTCTAGCCTAGCTTCTTGTTTTCTTTTAAGCATGGTGTAACAAGGAGATCGGTAAGCAGTGGTAATAGCATGCAACAACAGTAACATTGCAGTCCAACGGTAGTCCCAGCTACCAAAATTTCCCGAACTACATTGACCTGATTCCTGTTTAGCCCAGGATATGTAGGAAACCTTTGAAGCAAAGGTTCGGTCAAATCTTTTTCAAAAAATGCTTCACACGGAGTACTCGGATGGGCAAAAAATCGCTCGCTTTATCTTTGCACGAAAACCCTTCGTGTCTTCGGGCAAAGAGGGGCAGCTGTAAGCACGTGATTTTTGCCCAATATGAGAATTACTCCCAAAAAATTCAAAAATAAAATTATTTTTCTTTGGTGTAAAATTTTGTGATATTTTAAATAATTATTTGTATTTGTCTGCGCATGTTTATTTGCTAAATTAATAAAAATACAAAAATATGTCGCATTTTGCATGTAAGATTTAATTCTACAATTATTAGTAATTAAATTTGTTTTACAAAAAAATAAAATTACAAAAATAGGCATCGTTTGCATTTTTAGCATTTAATGTCCAAATATACAATTTTATGCTTAATTATTACTTAATTGTGCGTTAATTGTTATTGGGAGTTAATTTGCGCTTTTATAACTTAATTTAGTTCTTAATAATAGTTTAAGTATTTTTATAATTTAGTTTTAGAGAAATAAAAGAAGAAAAGAGAGCGAAAATATAAAGAAAGTCGGAATTGGGCCTCTTCTTCGATTTCAAGCCATAGGCCCAAAAAATGGCCCAATCTTCCCTACGACCCAGTCCATTTCGAACTGGGTCGACCCAGTCCATAACCCAAAAGACCCAAACCCCCTTTTGTCTTTCATTTTTTACAAAACAAAAACAAAACAAAAAAAATAAAAGAAGAAAACCCTAGACTAAGAGATCTGCCTCCCTCTCTCTTTCTTTCTTCTTCCTCCTCAAGCTTCACCAAGCTCCATCAATGGCTGCCCTCCTTCTCCTTCTCTAACACACACATCAAACACATACTTACACACACATAAAAACTCAAGCACACACACGCACGTCGTCTCCAAGCTGCCCTCCCATGAACGACCTCAAAAACTATGAACAACCCAACGCGAAGCTCGCTTCAGCTCCGTCGTGCTGCTGCGTCGCTGCGTCTTCAGCTTCACCATTGCTGTTGCTGGTCACGTTTCTTCTTCAGCTACTTGTCGCCGCATCTGCCTTCGTCCTCTTCGTCGAGCTCAAGCTCGAGCTCGACATCCATGGTCGCCACTGCTTCATTCCGCTTCATCTTCCTCGTCATGATGCTCATCGCCTTCACTGTTTCCACCATGGTTGTTGTCCGCTCACGCAGATGCTACTGCTGCTAAGCAGCTGCTATTGCTTCAGTTTTCTTTGTCGCGTCCAGCTGCTACGAGCAGCCATGGCTGCTCCAAAAAACGTTGATGCATCTCCATTCGCAGGTTGTTTCAGCTGCGTCCAGCTGCTGATTTTGGTTCGTTGTCCGTCGACCTCCCCTACTGCTTCATGCTGCTTCTTCTTCCTCACTCGATGGACTGTTGCTGCTGCTCGTCGCAGTAGTTGCTTCGTATTTCTGCTTCACGTTGCTTCATCTTCTTCGTCTCGTCAAAGTTCGAAAGTTTATTTTTTATTTGAGTCGAAACCCGGACAGATTTGTTTACGATCGAGTTCGTCGTTGATTCATCTCCGGTTAGTTGTTTTGGAGTTTTATTTTTCTCCATATTTAGTTTTTATATTTCTCAAAGTTAAAATTGTTAAATATTTGATTCTTGTTTTGTTCGTTGTTCATCGTTGAATTAATTTTTAGTTTGTTCATGTGTTTTGATTGAATTAATTTTCAGATTTCAAAATGGAAGTTTAATTAGTTGTTTTCATGTTTATTTCATGTTTGTATTATTGTTTAAGTGAATATTTGTTAGTTTAATATTAGTTAGATACAAATTGAAGTTTAATTAATTGTTTCTTCAATTTGTTTCATGTATTTTATGTATTTTCCGGAAATTGTTAATATTGTTAAGTTCAAGTTTAAATTCATAATTGTTTCTTCTTAGGTTTTGTTTTGTCATTTGCCTAAAAGAATTTAGTTGTAATAAGGGAAGTATGTTGGTTTTAATCATTTGAATCCGTCGTTTTTATTTTTAGATTTAATTCATGTTCATATTATGTTTGTTTGATCTTGAATCCGAAATGTGTATAGTTTGATTTCTTGTTTACCATTTATGATTATTTCTTGAATTGGTCTCATAATCTTGTTTAAAGTTTAATATAAGAATTGTTTGTTGTAATGTTGTTAGAGTTGATTTTAAGTTCAATATTATTGAATTTAGAAATCTAAATATACTTGTTTGTTGTTGTTGTTGAATCCGAAAATAGGCTTGTTGTTGCTAAAAATATTGTTCAATCAAATTTTAGTTGTTCTTTATTGTTCAATTTGTGTTCATGTGATATTGTTGTTATGATGTTCATCCTTGTTCATATTGTTGTTTGAACATTGTTAGAAATTGATCATATTGTCTATATTTTGGTTAAGTTTGATTAATTGTTTGTTATAGCTGATGGGGTATTTTGGTAATTTGTAGTACGTTCAGGGGTAAAATAGTAATTATAATAAGGTCGGAGGGGTAGTTTAGGAATTGTACATTTTGTAATTTTTTATGTGAAGCATGTGGGACAAAATGTAATGGGGTGGGTTGTGATATAGTTATTTAATATAAAGGGAGGACAAGACAAATTTTAGTGGGGGGAATCTTGTATTATTTTATGTTAGGCATGGGGGACAAAATATAATGGGGTGGTGTGATACGTTTATTTAATGTAATGGGGATGAGTGGGAAGATAATGGGTTGGGTAAAGAAAAAGTTTTGATTTTAATTAATTGAAAGATTTATGGGATGTGTTATAAGAAGTCTTGAAAACAGATACGAGAAAAAAATACACACACAGATAGAGAGAAAAAAACAGACAGAGAATAGAAGATAGAAAAAAAGGGCTGAACATTTAAGAGAAAGAAAAATTCCGAAAAATATTTAAGCTTTCAAAATAAAAATAAAAATTAAAAAATCTTCTGCTTTCTTTCTTTGTTTGAAATTAGCATCAATGGTTGTTGTTTCATTCAAATCTTAAAGATTTGTTTTTAAGATTACTACTCCACCGATCTGTTACTGGGTTGTTACTGTTGCTGGGCAGTGGTTGCTGTTGTACTGTTATTACTGCTGCTGATTCTCATCTTCATTTTCTTTTGCTTCCAATATCAGGTACATATCTGTAAATTCATGTCATGAAAAGCTTCAACATGACAAATTAGTGAAGTTCGGGAATTATAATTCTGTTTTCCATTCGTGCAAGTTCATTAGTTTAAAATTTGGTTTTGTTTCAGTTGATTAATATAGTAGTACGTTTGACGTAATGAATATAAGATAATTGTTACATATTAAAGTTCATATAAGTGTTGTAATAATATCACCTATTTCGGAATTTTCATTAAGTGAAGTCATGATTGAATTATCAAGGTAGGGAACATGGCATAAAATGGGCCATTAATTACATCCCGTAATATTGTTAGCTAAATGTAAAGTAGAATGGAAGTATCAAGAAATTACATTATTAGTATATCTTGTAAAAAAATCTGATTTTGGTTTAGATTGATATAAGTTGTATGTTCATATATGGCATGATGATGAGTATATATATAATCATATGTGGAAGGTGAGTTGATATAGCTCGTTACGATGTTAGAATGTTATGAACGGTTCAGACGTACAACTATGTTGCATGTAATGCAATTTTATTGAATCGATTTGTATAATAATTTTTTTTATCAACTTGATGCATATCTACCATCGTAAACAAATTAACCAAACGATTACAACTTTGGATTAAAAACAAGTAATGTAGAAGGTGATTAGGTTTATAGATTATAACATTTTAAAAAATATAAAAAATAGTATTCGCCTCAAATAGAATAATGAAAATTCTTGGAAAATATCATTTCCTTTCTTACATCAATTCTTTCCCAATGTTTATACGTAATTCGCACGTTGTTTATTTGGGTAGGCAAATAATGTATTCACTACAATTGGTAGTATTAATCACGCGTTGTTTATTTTTTTTTACTCTTTAAACTCGAATGGTTTTTGAGGAATATAATTCCCACGCAAAAATATAATTTGCGGTCAACACTTAATGAATTGTGAATTCTTTTCAAGGAATTTAGAGGCATCTCAAATAGTGATTTCTCATGACTTTCACATAAAAATGTATGGATGTAATAAACAATTTGTGGAAAGTTTATACTACCATCAAGAATATCTTGTGTGATTAGGGATACATTCGCGTGACCTGATTATATTTCTAAAGGCAATTCGGATTATGCGTTCGCGCAACTTCGAGCAAACATTTAATAAAAAAGGAGGTTCTTCGGAGAATATCAAATTAATTTCATATAACCCGAGATGTGCAGTTCACTATTTAATCATACAAGAGCGACAAACGTTCTTAATTTTATTTTAAGCACAATTTCGAACTTAAGTCTATTTTTATAATAAAAAAAATTTCGAAAAAAAAATTATTATTATATTATCAATATCATTGTGTATACGTACGCGTGACACGATTTTTCACGTTAAAAAATATATAATATATAAAACGGATACACGTATGCGTGATTCGATTCGAAGAAGGATCTTTAATTATAAACAATCTAAACAGAAGCGATAACAAAATCATGCAATAAAAAAATGTAAAATCGAGATAATTAAGCCAAGAATAAAAACAGTTAAGCGACCGTGCTAGAACCACGGAATTCGGAAATGCCTAACACCTTCTTCCGGATTAACAGAATTCCTTACTCAGGATTTCTGGTTCGCAGAATAATAAACAGAGTCATATTTTCCTCGATTCAGGGATTAAAATTAGTGACTTGGGACGCCTTAAAATTCCCAAGGGTGACTCTGAAACAAACAAACAAATCCCGTTTCGACTGTCCTTTAATTGGAAAAAACTCCCTACGCACCCCCGCGGGGGCGGAAAAAGGAGGTGTGACAGCTTTGGCGACTCTGCTGGGGAAATAGAGTCCAGAACCACTGGTTCAGGGTTCAAGAATTCGAGCTTAAAATAACTGTTATAGTTGGCTTTATTTATTATCTGATTTTTATATGATATATGCTTAGTGTGCTAAATGATGCTTTTACCGCTTTAATATTATCTGAATTGTGTATATAAAACTGCTACAAAACCCTTCTTCTTTCTGAGTCTTCTGAATTTATGGTGTACACGTGCGCGTGGCCCACCTTTCTGTTAGAAGTCATACCAAATAAGACGAAGTTGGGACAAGTAACTAGGCCGGGCAGACTTTCGTGCTCCCGGTACGTTGCCCCCATTTCGGCTCAAGCTGTCCACTTGGGTAAGCCAGGGCTAGAACAATATGCCTCAGGTTTTTTCACTTAGAATAACTCAGCTTCATGCCGGATCCCTAGTAGGAACGTTTGTTTGCATCACGTGCATTTGACTTTGGAGGCTCAACACAGGGGTTGGGTCTGTCTAGGACAGGTGTACCAAAAATGAAAATGACCATCCTGATGCATCTTACTTGCTGCTACTTACGCATTTATTTGATCCGGGTTTGTGTGTTGACTAACTTTTGAATATCAGGAATGATATTTTGAATTTGAAAAAAAATATCGGTTAGGGAATTGATTGTTTATTTTTGAAAAAAAAACCAATGCCCAAATACTGTCAAAACTCTGCCGAAATTTTGAGAAAATGAAAAAAAAATGTTTATTAGTTTGTTTTAATAAAAGCAAAGAAAAATAGAAAAATAAAATAAAAAGAGTCTTTCATTATTTGTCACAAATATATATATATATATATATATATATATATATATAAGTCCAAAAAGTTTTTCTTTATTTCCAAAATATATATGTATATCTTTATTAGTTGCAAAAAATATTTGTCTTGCCAAAAGTCTAGAAAAGTTTTTTTAGACCCCCAATTTTCAAAACAAAAAATCCAAAAATATTTTCCATTATTGACTTCTTTAGAAAGTTTTTTATTTTTATTATTTAAAAAAATAATAATAAAATAAAAAATCTGAAAATATTTTGATTCTTCTTTCAAAATTAAAAAGAAAATTCAAAATTCAAAAAAAAAATATTTTTAGAAGCATTTCTTTGACTAAAGGTAAAATTCCGAAAAATATATTCTTTTTTCTTTAGAATAAGAAAAAAAACAAATGAAAATTCTGAAAAAATATCTTAGAAGTCTTTCTTTTAAAAAGATAATCAAAAAAAAACTTCCTTTCTTCTTTTAAAGTAGTTCTTTCGCAAATTCAAAAAAAAAAAAAAAAAAGTTAGCTCATTTACTTATTCTTGATCTGCCCGAACTACGCGGGTTTGATTCTCACCGGATGTGAGATACGTAGGCAACCCTCATCGGGTCCAACCCCCTTTTTGCTAAAATAGCCAAAAACCAATAAATAAATAAAAAACGTGTCAAAATTTTAATTTTGTCATAAATAAGTCGGGCGGTGTCTAGCCTCCCCTTTTGCTAAAAAAATAGTCAAAAAAAATATGTCAAATTTTAATTTTGAAAAAAGTCGGGTGACGTTGTTTTATCAAGACATAGCCGAATGTTCCCGAAAGGGACGCCGGAAGGCTGATTTTGCATAAACAGCCACCTTTTGGGTCATGTTTAGAATTTTTGGTCCAGTTGACCCACACAACCTTAAAAAATCTTCGTCCCCGAGGCGCTGAAGGGCCGTGTTTGCAACACCCGGTTTTTATTGTAATTTGAAAAAAAAAACACAAAAACAAAGAGTCAACGGTCAGATGAATACCATTTGGATATTTGGTCAAAATAAGCCGAGCCAGCTTCGGCCGCGTCTTAAACCGTTCTTGCCGAAATAGCCTTAGAATATCTTTCAGTTGTCGAAAGGCTATTTTCGTAAAAGAACGAACAAGTGTGTAAAGTGTCACAAAATAATCCTCCCCGGCCTCAAAATTCATGTGAGATTTGGAAGGGGCCACATTTGCAAAAATAGCCGTTTGGTTGCATTTGTCAAACGGGGAAAGGAAGCTGGCCTTTTTATTTCGAGGTTATAAATCTTTAATTATAATATGTGGGTTGTTTGATTTTCGAGTTTGTAGGTCATCTTCAAACCTTTGAAACCCAGTGTGTTTTAAATTGAAAAAAAATGTTTAGTATTGTTTATCTTTTATTGGTCCGAACTACGCAAGGTCTGATTCATGCGGGGTCATGATACGTAGGCAATCTCCATAAGATTCGACCACAACAAAAAATGAGAAAAAACAATTGAAAAAAAAATCGAAAAAAAAAAAGTAAAAAGATGTTGCTAGTAATAAGAACCGACTGAGTCCATTCTAACATGTTTTGTTTTGAATTGTGAAGAAAGTTGAGTTGGTCGGTTTGTTCAGAGGGTTCAACAAGAGTCTACTGTGCCGGGAAAAATAGAATACTGAAACAGCAAATGACCGGAGGGTGTCAAGCATGGGCCAGTGGGCAAGGATAGCCTCGACATGAGTCACAATTTGCGACACAACAAGAGCAGTACCACTCTACTAAGTACCACCCGTACTCGTTTGATCTTCCTGCAAAGATTGAAGAGCCTGCCCGAAAGATGGTACAAGAAGAAATGACCCAAAGAGTGAAAAACTTAGAACAATGGTTGAAAAACAGGCAAGGGTTGTCTGGTCAAAAGAGTGTTGCCTTCAAAGATCTATGTATGTTCCCCGATGTCCACTTGCCGCCTGGTTTCAAGACTCCCAAATTTGAAAAGTACGATGGACATGGAGATCCCATTGCCCACCTGAAAAGGTATTGCAATCAACTGAGAGGTGCGGGAAGAAATGAAGAATTGTTGATGGCTTATTTTGTGGAAAGCCTTACGGGAGTAGCTTCCGAATGGTTTATGGATCAAGACACGTCTCGCTGGTATGTCTGGGACGACATGGCACAAGCATTTGTCAAACAGTTCCAATACAGCATCGACATTGCCCCAGACCGCATTTCCCTTTCAAACCTGAAGAAGAAACCAAGTGAAAGTTTCAGGGAATATGCCATTAAATGGAGAGAGCAAGCAGCTCGAGTTAAGCCACCCATGGATGACCACGAGCTAATAACTGTCTTCCTTCAAGCGCAAGAGCCAGATTACTTTCAGAACATGATGTCCGCAGTTGGCAAATCCTTCTCGGAAGCAATCAAAATGGGAGAAATAATAGAGAATGGTCTTAAGACAGGAAAAATTATAAGTCAAGCAGTTTTTAAAGCTGCAACTCACGCTGTCCGGGTTGAGTCTGATAATTTTTGCGACACAAATGAGAAGATTGAAGAAATCATGATGACATCAGGGTCAAGAAGAGGTCCTATGAGAACATCTCGAAGGTATGAGCAGCCTCCTCAAGTTTTTCTATGAATCCCCTGAGCAATATTATCCCCCTCAGAACCCACAGCATTCTATTGTTCCACCTCAGTATGTTGCCCGGCCACCAAAACACCCCAGAAGGCGAGCACGAGCGTCACAAAATCTCCAGAAGCCTCCACATAACTTTCAGGTGCCCTATAACCCACATCCAAGCCAGAAGTATAAAGGGGAACGAAGGTTGAAAGATAATTTTACACCAATAGGAGAGTCCTATGAAAGCTTATTTGAGAGGTTAAAGCATCACGACATGATTGCATCTATTCCTCCAAATCATGTAGACCCACGTGCAAGAAGCTTTGACCCTTCTAAAAGGTGTGAATACCATTCCAATGCCCAGGGGCACAATGTTGAAAGTTGTCGGGATTTGAAAAGAGAAATAGAAAGGATGATCCAGGAAAATCTGATTGTGATCCAAGGTAATGACACCCAGAATATCGCGCAGAATCCTTTACCTGCACATCATGATGCACACTTTATGGGGAGGATGCCTGGTGACATGGGATTTTAGAGTCATCCCGGGAAGCCGCTAACTGATGATAATGATATTGAAGTTGGTAACGGTTTTGGCAATGATGATGCAGAACTTAATGGCTAAGACACCGTGTTGGGCAATTGGAAAGGCGCTCCATCTCCTGGTCAGCCAGAGAGGAGTTTTGGTGGTTTATTTTGTTGTCATTTCTGTCGTCCGGATTATTTCAGGGTTGTAATCCGGATATTTTCTTGTGGTCAAACCCCCTTATCTCGTTGATGTTGTGTTAAGATTTTATTCTGGTTGTTTTGTTTGTTTTTCTAACCATTTCGCCGGAAGTTTAATACAAAAGCCGGTCTTTTATTATTTCCAGTCATCTTTTTATTTAGTCCTTTTGTCATTTTCGTTCAATGCCGATTCTAGGGACATGACATGCGCACACAGTTTGGGCCTAGTCTATAAAGTTAATCATAAAACCCTGGGAAGGTGATCAAAGCATTTAAAGGAAATAAGAACGGTTTGAGATTATTTGAAGCCCGAGTCATGTGGAACTGGGGCAAGTAAAACATAAAGAAAACCGTTAAATGCAAGATTCGCCAAATTGGCATGAGGGTCGTTCATGAGAATGAGAGTGTCGCCCAGCAGTGCTTTAGAAATGACAAATGAAAAGCAAGTGTTTAACATAATTGTCAAGACCAGCACCGTCGGAAGAGACTATAAATCTATGTTCAATTGTGTTGTTTGCACTTGGCATGTTTTGAAGACTGGAATGATGAAGGCATTTTGTTGTGCTACCTAAACAATTTATCCTTCGTTACCCCTTTTGAGCCTTATTTATTTTCTTTCATACCCCTCGTTCGGAATCAATAGCAACGACTAGGAAATACGATCCTGGAAGGTAAAGAAAAAAAATCAACAAAAAACGAAAAAAAAGAAAAGAAAAGAAAAATGATAACAAAAAAACACAAAAAACAAAAGAAAGTCAGAAGAAAATAAAGGAATTGGGAAATACGTTTGACCTGATTCCTCAAAGAGGATACGTAGGCGTTTCACGGCTCGGTCATAGGGTGCATAATGGCCACAATGGTCATAATGCGCATGGTGTAATAAAAAAAATTAAAAAAAATTATAAATAAATAATCCCCAAGTAAGAAACTGGGGCAAGGGTTGCGCTCGTGGTAAGCAAAATTGGTTCCGAATGTTGTAATTTTTAACCCCAAATTTATTTTGTTTTTGAGCCTTTAATACCCTTTCTTTCTAGCCTATCCAAAAACCCACATTACGGTCCAAAGAAAGACCTTCTGACCAGTCTGCAAAAGATGCCAAGTCAGACAAATGAGAGTCTTACCGGCGAACATAACATTCTGTTCCACAGCAGAAAGGACTCTAATCTCCAGCAGAGAGAGTCATACCGGCAACACTCCAAATCCCCAGCTGGAAAGTGATACAAATGAGAGAGTCTTATCGGTGAAAATCTTCACGGACACCATAAGGCGATGAAAGCTGAGAGAAAAACCCAAAATGAGAGAGGCTTGATAGTGAAAACCCTTCGGGCACTACAAGTCGAATAAGATTGGGAATCAGATGGGGAATAGTCAAGGGAAGACCTTGAAAGACGATTGATGACGAAGGATAGGCCACATATGCATGTCATGACCATTAGAGTCAGTGTTTTCATTTGATAGGTTTTTATTTATAGTTTCTTTTGTTAAAGAGTCATTTTTTCCTTTGTCTTTTATTCTGTTCCCTTTTATCTTTTCCTTTCATAGCAATTTCCCCAGTAGAGTCTGTTTGGTCAGAACAAGTGGGAAATGACTTCAAAATAGGCCATCAGCTTTCCAAGATAAGATCT